>NC_043712.1:83675926-83888199 GCF_006229205.1 Suricata suricatta
TGAGTGATGTTGAGCATCATTTTATGTGTCTGTAGGCCATTTGGATGTCCTCTTTGGAGAAGTGTCTGTTCATATCTTCTGCCCATTTCTTCACTGGATTATTTGTTTTGTGATTGTGAAGTTTGGTGAGTTCCTTGTACATTTTCGATATTAGCCCTTTATCTGATATGTCATTTGCAACTATCTTTTCCCATTCTGTCGGTTGCCTATTAGTTTTACTGATTGTTTCCTTTGCCTTGCAGAAGCTTTTTATCTTGATGAAGTCCCAAGGGTTCAGTTTTGCTTTAATTTCCCTTGCCTTTGACCAACATAATTTTAAAATATAGTATGTCACTTCATATAAAGCACTAATAAATATTTAAATGTAAACTATTCTGGATGAGATAAATGAAAACCTTAAGAAGGTCTTGACTTGGAAAGGGAAGGGACTCCTATGGAAATCTTAATTTTTAAAATAGAAAAGGTGATAAGTGACAAGATGTTGGTTATGATTATCCAACAACTGCTAGGAACCTGGGAATAAATAAGAATTCAGCATGGAAAAGCCCACTGCAAGAAATAAGTGTGTAAATGTGATTGATTTTCAAGTATAGCAACATAGATTTAATTCTGTCACTGATGAAAAATGGTACATGGGATGTTATTGAAAAATCTCTCTAATCTCTCTACCAACTTCAATTTAATTTTTACAGACCTGCTTATTAGTTAACCAGCTCACAGTAGAGTAGAATTAAGCACATCGAAATCAGAGGGGTGAGGGGGCAGGGGAGGGGAGCAGAAGGAGGGGAGCCCCACTGTTAAGAGGGAAGGTCTTGGAAGCTTCTGGAACAATCACTGACAACTTGTAACAAGACAAATGCCAGAAGCTTTTTAAAAAAATTGTTTTAATGTTTATTTCTCAGAGAGAGAGAGAGAGAGAGGCAGAGTGTGAGTAGGGGAGGGACAGATAGAGAGGGAGACACAGAATCTGAAGCAGACTCCAGGCTCTGAGCTGTCAGTACAGAGCCCAATGCGGGGCTCAAACCCATGACCTGTGAGACCAGAGCCAAAGTTGAATGCTTAACTGACTGAACCACCCACACACCCCTGGAAACATTTTTTTTTTTCTTTTAAGCCAAAAGGACTCAAGAAACTTGAGTGGTTTAAGGCCATTCCCTCCAGAAATGAGCAAAGAACCAAGAACAGGCACACTTACAGAAAAGGTCACTAAGCCCAACATGGCATGTTCTCACTGTTACTGAAGGTTGGGTGTGGGTCCTCACAATCCTATTGTCTTACCTCCTCGCTACCATTACAACCTTGTTTTTTTTTTTAACATGTACACACACACATACAAAATGAATATGGTCTAAGTATTCTGCCCAAAACAAGGATTTTTTTAAAAAATCCAAAGACCATGAATTAAAATATTTTGATGCTAAAATAAACAAGTTTGATGCTGAGTCTAAGTTGCAGTGATTTACAATTTTCCTCCCATGGAATAGCTCATCCCCCCTTACGTCAGGACAAGATGAATAACTCTAATCCATTCTGAGTTACAGCAGTGTCCGAGAGCCAGAAGAGAGAATGTCTGAAATCTTTCTAGGTCCAACTCTGTCTCCTCCACTACTGATCTGTGGTTGACATTTCACAGATTTCATTCAACACAGCTCACCAGTCTCTTCTTTGAAACATTAGAAGATTTTTAATGTCAAGATGCACATAATGGACTAGAAATTTTTTTAACCATCACTGCTTACCAGAAACACTTCACACAAAAGCAAACCAGAGAACTGAGTCAACCGTTTGTACTCATTTAGTGGAGTTGTTTATGAAACCTCAGCAGGAGCCATGGTTCAATGGTTTGTACCCTTTCCCCAACCTCCTGCCCAAAAAAACAAAACAAAACAAAACAAAACAACACAAGAAGAACAAAACCGAGGAGGGAAACAGGTTTTAAAGGTCTCATAAAAAACCTTCTGGATAGAAAGGACTTAAAAAGGCTTCTATAACGATGTATCTACACACATCTTAGGAAAAGTCTGGTTGTTTGGGGGTAGTCGGTTACAGTCCTTCCATTCTGTGGTCTGCTCCCACCCTTGGCTCATGCTGAGCCTCCCAACCTTGCAGTGAGGTGAGCACGAAGCAAAGAGGTCATCTTTCTCGTAAATATAGTACTCAGAAACAATCTTACATTGTTTCACAGAATGGTAGGTCCCAACTAAGACACACAGAACAAATGAAGTTCATGTGCAGAAAAATCGCAGACACCAAGAGAGGGAGACAGATATCGTGGAAGACCACTGGGCTTGGACTCTGGCTGTGTCCCACACTAGCTGGGTAATCCTAAATAAATTCCCCAACTTCTCCCAGCCTCAAATTCAAGTACAAAGTACAGATAATCTGAGCCCCTACTGGGGATCGTAAAATCTGAGCTAACATATTCATTTATTCATCCAAGAGATATTAATTGTGTACTGACCCAGTGTGTGGCCCTGTTCTACTCACTAGGGACAGAGAAAGACCTGACACATATCCCAGACTTTGTGGGACTTATACTTTGGTGAGGGGAGACAGACAATGAAGAAAGTCAAGCAAGCCAACTATACATTGTACTTGTGACATGAGTACTGTGGAGAAAAACCAAGAATGGAAGGTGAGGGCTGGGGGCAGATTGTGAGCAATTTTAAATTGGGAGGTCACAGATCTCAAAGTATTTTAGAGTAAATGTCTGACACCTTCTGGGTGACCAATACATGTTTATGGAATGACTGCTCTAAACAGAACGTGCACTTAAGGTACTGTGACATTGACCCATACCCAGTGCTTGACAGCTGTGTAAGACTGTGGTTCCAATGCTGCATTCTATTTCTACTGAGTTCTTGAAATAAACAAATCTGAGGACTCTCTCCACTCTTGACTACTCAGATATGGGTACCATGGCTCAAAGTATTCAAGGCATTTGGTCAGTTGGCTAATTTTCTAGTTCTAAGGGCAGATATGGTGGCCCTGTGCAAGAGTCTCATTTCTTGGTCCTGGGTTTCCCAACAGGGTATCCTGAGTTCACAAGTTCAGACAACCATACAACGTACTAGCTGCAGGGAGCTGGAGCACCACCTTACTTGGATGAGATGAAGAAGGCCCAGAGACACGAAATGATTTGCGCAGGCACAGAGCTAGTTCCCCAAACCCCACTTTATCCTAATTAAGATAGGAAGAAGCTCTCCACTGGAGATGGAAGGCAAGGTGGAAGGGTGGGGGGAGGGTGGGAGGGGGGATTCCTGTGAGCCTCTGAGCCTCTGAACCTTATCATCAGCTAATGGCGATGGATGTATCAGCAATCCACTGCCTTTAAGAAACCTGGCCATGAGTTTCCCAGCTTGCTCTGGTGAATTTTCTCTGTTCTGCACTAAGCTCTTCAAATGCCCAACCTGGGCTTGCACTTTTAGTCTTTCCAACTGGACAACTCTTTTCAGATAACGCTCTCTCTCCTGTCTCTAAGTCCAGGGTATTTCTGTGTCAACTACATATTGTATTTCTTCAAACAAAATTGACTAATAGACCATGGTGCAGGTTACGCACAGGTATTAAGTGTGTCTTACCTTTCTTCATTTGTGCTGTGTATGCAACACAAGCACTTGTGACCAGCAACACAGGACCGTGTGCCTTAGCGCTGCGTTGGGGGTTAATACTTTTGAGAAGAGGGGTTTCCATGGTCAAGTGGATTAAATGCTGGTTGATATGTGCTTTGGACACTTCTTTTCTCCCCTCTCTCCCCCCCAGGGGGTCACAGACCTCCCAAAGAAGGAAGAATGCACCAGAACCGCTTGTTCCATTGTATTCACACGGAAAATATTATTGATTTGCTGCTAGGGAGTAGAAATAATGGCTACAAACTGGTCTATGGTGGATTTGGGGAGGTATTTGTTATCCCCCAGAGAACTGTGGTGGTTTTTAAATTCATCTGTGAAAACCGATCAATAAAAAATGGCTTTAGCAGTTGGCCAACTACAGAGGGGGGAAAAAAGGAATCCTTTTCAAAACCTAAAAAGAAAAGCACAGTTTTAAGGATTTCACATCTGATTTAACATCTAAAAAAAACCCCCCAATGATAATACCCCACTTTGTATAGCCAGACAGCACTCCATTTTAGTAGACTTTAGTGGTCTTTATAACGATTTATGAATCACTTCATGAATTCCTGGCTGACTCATCTGGGTGACTATAGTATCTACTTATACTTCCCTTCTGTCTCACAAAAGAGACACTTGGACTCAGTTCAATCCAGATTTGTCCCCGAATGAATCACAGCACGTTACTGGGGGAACTGCAAATTGAATTCTGCTTCTGAGACAATCAAGACCAGCTTTCAGTAATGAAGAAACAGCCGCTGGGAAGTGTGGGTAATTGCAACACTGTCCATTTGGGCAGGGCCAAAGCAGGCCAAGAGCTGCATGTCCCGTCTGCGGGTTCTGTTCCAAGCCAGCCAAAGAGCTGAATCCATCTCCTGGAAGGGCTTAGTGTTTCATTCTCCTCACGAGAGGCTGGGTCAATATTAACAATAAGTTACCACAGTGGACAAGACCGAGAGCCTCCACAGACCACGACAAAATGAGGGCTGCGGAGCTGACTGTAGGTGAAACAGTCACCGAGGCTTTTTAAAGAAGACCCACGTGTAAATGCTGATGAGCGAGTGTTTGCGGAAAACAGAAAGGACCGTGTTCTGGAGGACATTTTGCTATGCTTGGGTAGAGGGGTCAGTTCTAACTCCGAAAACCAAATTATCACTGCCCAGGGCCAAGAAGTGTTATTTTTGTCTGGTGTGGACTGAAGCAGGGTCGAGGGCATCACGGCATCTCCCCGCCTGTGGAAATGAGGAGGGAGGGGGAGAGGATACCCAGGATATGTCAGAGAAATGAATTATGCAGGACACATTTAACCAAGAGCCGGAATTTTTTGGACTATCTTGACTGCAGAATTGGCTGTGACTCAGTTGTTTGTCTATTTCAGAATCTGATGCGATGGGGAGAAAGGGAAGAAAAGTCTGATTCTGCCAAATCCTCTTTACAAAAAAAAAAAAAAATCACCAACCAGAAGAGACTTTATCCAGAGTGGTCTTAGACATTTGATGTCAAAAATGCCACTATTAAACAAAACAAAACAAAACCAAAAAAACAAAATAAAAACAAAACAAAACAAAAACCCTTCAGCAGTGATATCATCCTTTGGGCAGCTCTGAGCAGGTCAGAGCAGAAGGATTAACTCGTGGGCCTATAGCAAAGAGAAGACTCTTTTCTCTTGTTCGGCTCGCCGTTGGGCATAGAGTTCAGTCTGCTTCGCAATGGAGTGCACCAGATGAAAGGAAAACATTCAGAAGGGAGAGTAATGAGAAAGCCAGATGAAAAATGAGGGGGAAGAGTGTTGTTTTTGTGTACATACGAGAAAAGGAGGCACGGGCAGATAAAACATGGCCCCTTCTGTGCCTTTCTCCTGGTCTCAAACTGTGAGCACGAGTCTCTTGACAGCATCAGGAGAACATTACTTTTAGAATTAACTTCAGACGCCATCCTGCTGCCAAGGATGGCCAGGTGCCTTTGAAATCCACTGCCAAATGAGACCGTGAAAGTCAATATAATCCATAAATTTGAAAAGGGACTAGCTGGGTGGTGGTTTGGTCAGTAATAACATGTGCTGTTTATGTGTGATTTACTTTTTCCATCTTCAGGATACCAGCTTACTATTGTAGTAACCACAAAGGAATTTTCTGTACCTTCCCCGGAATACAAGGCTCAATGTTTGGTTAGAGAAATGAACTGGAGAAAACACATCTAGTAAAAATTCACAATTAGAGAAGGGCCCTTGGCTCTTATAGATGGAAAGAGCATCAAATCCTTGGATGTTTGCTACCATTTTGTATCTCCTCATCCAGCCCTGTGCAGAGGTGAGTACACAATATCATACACGTTGGCCATTGCTGTTGACACATTACTCTGTTGAACAGACTCAGCTCCCGGGTTGGTGCCAGTTTTTGTGTCCAGGTAGATGGTACCTACTTTGCCCAGTTGGTGCTGATGTCCAGTTGGATATTTTATCTGCCCAGAGACCACAGTTTCTGTTTCTGAGGGGAGATCATCTTATTCAAGAAAATGATTCTAGTCATTTACTGTGGGGAAGATGATAAAACAGAGAAAAGTATTTCTCCTTTCAACTAAACAGAAAAGCAACCAAAGACTATTTTTTCATGGAAAGAAGCAAAGAACCTTTGTCTCTTGGTTTCTGCTCGCCTCAGTGGTCTCCTCACCACTAACAGGCAGACGGACCTTCCCTTGCAAAAAGACACAATACAGTTTCTTCCCAGCCAATTGCCCCCTCGCCTCACCAAGAGGGGAAAAGATAAAGTTGCCTTTCACATCACACTAGAAACACTTAGTGGATGCTTTCCTTTGAGCAGCCTTTTCTTTGTCAGAGAGAGACCAGGCACTTCGAAATGTGCCAATGTCTTGACTCGGGCTACAAAGGCTCGTGGGCTTTCACTTTGGGAACTCTGCTTCCGTAGGACTGGTTTCAGAGAATGCTCTACGACAGGGGCACACAAGTACATGTCAAGAACATAATGGCTTAGTCTGAACTCCGTGCTGCCTCATGCTAATGCACTAAAGTAGAGGGTGCAAGAAAAGGAATTCTATTTTACCTCAAGCCTTCCTTGTTATTGTCATGACTCACTTTCCTGACTGAAAATCCAAGGGGACTAAAAAAACATCGTCTTGGGTGAGGTAGACTTGTTTGGAATGTGGAAACAAAATAAATATGGCTGACTTGGCCTTCAAGGGTGAGATGAAGGAGACCTCTTTAAAATGAAGGACAAGTGCGCTTCAAAATAAAAAATACATGGACAGCTATCTGATGCGAAGGGATATTTGAACCATGGGTCAAGCTATTTGTTTGGTGGAGTGACACGTGTGCACTCACATCAGTGTCTCTTGGTTTGCCCTGAAGTGACGCAGAGGAGGGCATGTCGCTGGAGGAGCAGAAATCACCTGCCCCAGATTCCTGTTACCTTTTCTGGAAATAATAAAGGAATCAGAGCTTTAGTCCCCCCTCTGCTCACATCCTGTTCATTCCACACAATTCCCAAGCGCTGAGGGGGGAAGAGCTGTGAGCACGTCACAGTCTCTGCTGTCAGGGAGCTCCAGCTCTAGAGGACTGTAAGCCGGTCGGTAAGCAGGCAGTGTCACATCAGGGGCTGGTAAATCTATGAAGAGAAACAGAGTTGGCAGAAGAGCGTGAGGTTATGGGGTGTGACTGGCGGTGGGGGTTTGCGTGAAGTGGTCAGGAAAGGCCTTTCTGATGTGGTTCACATGTGAGCAGACACTGGAAATGAAGGCACAAATCATGTCACACTCCGGCGAAGGTGTCTTTCAAGTTTCAGGAACAGCATATACAAAGGCCACGAGGCAAGATGAGCTGGTGTTTTCCAGGAATCGTAAGAAAGCCAGCATGGCTGGGGCAGAATAAGCAGGAGGAGCAGGGGTAAATGGATTTGATTAAGGCCAGACCACAGAGGGCCCAGCAGCCTACACAAAAGAGTTCAGATTTTATCTGGGCGTGGTGGGAGAGGGAGTCCAGCAGGAAATCCTCAGAGATGCCATTTACATTTTATTAAAAAATTTATTTTAATGTTTGTTTGTTTTTGAGACACAGAGAAAGACAGAGCATGAGCTGGGGAGGGGCAGAGAGAAAAGAGAGGGAGACACAGAATCTGAAGCAGGCTCCAGGCTCTGAGCTGTCAGCACAGAACCCGATGCAGGGCTCAAACCCACGATCTGTGAGATCATGAATCATGATCATGAGTCAGATGCTTAACCGACTGAGCCACCCAGGGGCCACTGCATTTACATTTCAAAAGGTAGCTCATGTGGTGTGGGCTGTGGCTAATGGGGTAAGGGGACACCAGGCCCTGGCCTGGGGGACAGTTCGGGGCCACAGTAGCTGGGATAGGAGGGAACAGTGGTGAAAGAAATGAAGCTGATCAGGCTTAGAATGTGTTGGAAGGTAGAGCGAACAGGATTTACAGATGAATTAGATGAGAGAACACCAGCAAAGGGGAGGAGTCAAAGTTGACTCCGAGGCTTTTTAAGTTCTTAGTAGTAAGTGAACATAACATGGAGGCTTCGCTCATTATTCTCCTCCATTCTCCACAAACAGACCGGACTCTGAAATTATGTTCATAAAAGTTTTACAGACAACATGGATATTTAAATTAGAGACAGATGAGAGACAAATCAGACGAGATTACAGAAGCCAGGTCAGCAATGTCCTTTTGTTGTTGTTTTATTTTTCCCCCCAGCCCTTCATATCCCTAGGTAAGGAAGGAGAAAGGAGCAGATGTCACCAATTTCTCCTTCCGTGTGTGAAGAGGAGTAGATCAGGTTGACGTATTGAGGAAGCTGTTGGTAAGGTGAATATCTCTGTGAGAAGAAGGTTCATTCCAAAGGCCAATAACTCAACTGATCTCTGCCCCGGAGGATAAAGCATGGCTGTGCTCATGGATCAGAACTGAAGAAGGTTCCAGACGTGTGGGCTACTCTGCCCTGGAACAAACATCAAGAAGTACCAGAAACCTTCCACAGCTAAAAAGACAAGGCAGGCCAAGTTCCTGATGGTATGAGAACTCTGTGATGCTGGTCACTGCATCTCTAATGTGGAGGGGAATTAAAAAAAATTTTTTTTAAATGTTTATTTATTTCTGAGAGACAGAGAGAGCATGAGCGGGAGAGGGGCGGAGAGAAAAAGACACAGAATCCCAAGCAGGCTCCAGGCTCTGAGCTGTCAACTCAAACTCATGAACCGTGGGTGAGATCATGACCTAAGTGAGCCAAAGTTGGCCACTTAACCAACTGAGCCACCCAGGCGCCCCATGGGGAATTTTTTTTTATGCTGTGTCTCTTCAAAAGCCTCTAATATAGGCCATGACTACATAAAATACAAGCTTGGGGTTATAAGGGACAAAACCTGTCATGTCAAATTGTATTAAAAAAAGAAAACAACATAAAACCTGTGTGGCCTCGCTGGTCTGGGCTTTTCAAAGGACAGCCTTTGTCTCTTGGGGACCCGGCAAACTGCTTGTATATTGTCATTGCTTCTTCGGTGGGCCATAGAATACGTTCCGAACTCTCGCTGGGTGGGTAACGGGATAGGGAGGCCTTGGGAACATATGCCAGGGTCACCAGGGTACCCTTCCTGGGCAAAGACACAAATCTCTGTCCTCCAGCAAAAGCCCAATGTCCCAAGTGCCCTTTACGAGGCTCCTCCCCCATCCACACACGAAGCTCCGCCCCTTGCTGGCATTCAGTCCTCTTAGCTTTCCTGCACAGCCATGGTGCTTGGCCCGGACGGACAGGATTTCAGATTTCAGGAAGATTCTCTTCTTCTATTTCTACTTTTGGGTCATTTCTGTGCACCTCCACAGCCTTCCCTGGCATCCCTTCCAGTGACCTAAGTGATGGCTGCCTGTCGATCTGGTCATCTCTTATTGAAATTGGACATTTTGAGGGGTGCCTGGGGGGGCGCTCAGTGGGTTGAGCATCCGACTTCAGCTCAGGTCATGATCTCATGGTTTGTGACTTCGAGCCCCACATCAGGCTCTGTGCTGACAGCTTGGAGCTTGGGGCCTGCTTCGGATTCTGTGTCTCCCTCTCTCTCTGCTCCTCCTCCACTCGCTCCTTGTCTCTCTCACTCTCAAAAATGAATAAATGTTAAAAAAAAAAAAAAGACTGGACACTTTGAGAGGGCAGGGTCCTCGGTGTCTAGCATATTGTGTCGCCTTGTACCCGAACAGCAGCTGAGTAAGTGACTCAATAAATGAATGTACCCCAATGCTGGGATATATTTTGATAAATTTGAATGTTTTATATGATGCTTCTGAGTTCAGCCATTATTGCACACATACTAGGAGATTAACAAGAGAGAGGAAATATTATGGAGGGTGCATATGTGTGCATATGTGTGTGTGTGTGTGTGTGTGTGTGTGTGAGGGTGCAAAAAAAAGCTGAGTGGATGAAGATATAGCAATGATCTTGTTTGCTTAGAAAGTCCCAGGACTTTCTTCCCAGGAAGGAAGGACACCGAAGCCAGCAGACTAGTTTTGAGCTGGTCAGATGCTACAGATGGAGACGGGAAAGGATGGCGAGTAGCAGGCTTCTGGTATTGAAGATCACAGAAAAGCAACGTAGGGAACCCCTGCAGTGGGTGATAACAGGGAAGTCCTAGCAATGTGTGTGCGCACACATGCATGAACATACGTGTTAGAGCAACTGTGTGTTGTAGCAAAATATGCAGGTTGACTGTCCAGACCAATACATCAGGGGAAGCTGTTCTTATTTAGGAGCCTCCCACCTGGACAATGGGCGCTGGCTGTTCCCTAGAATTCCCCCCCTGGCCCTTCTCCTCTGTCAAACCCTCCTTAGCACCTAGCACCGTGGAGCACCACACACGTGGTCCGGAGGCTGTAAGGAAACTTTAGGTTCTTGTCCTCAGAGCACAAACAATTCACCTAGCAAGGCAACATCTGGGAAATGATAAATAAACAAAACAGATGATGATAACCAGAAGATGTAACGGGAACTCATCTCTGAGCTGTAAGAAGCAAGGGGGCTTTCTGGGCTGAGAATGAACCCAAGTTCCGGGCCGTGTGATGTTTAGTCAAGTACAAGACAATAACGGAAGGTCCTTACTGTCTTCTTAGGCAGAAAAAGATCCTGAAGCAATGTAGAAACAAAACAAACTAAGTCAGTAAGCAGACCGGTGCGACAAGAGTAGGAGAACCGCACAGAATTGCAAAGAAGATAAACAGAAAACACCTGCTAGCCTTTAACCCCTTCGCATCCAGAGAAGCTACAAGAGGTTTCTGATGCTGACACAGAAAATGGTATCAGTGAAGACCAGCTGCGGGTACCTAAAGGCGTAGAAAGACTGTACATATATATACCTCAAACCGTAGCAATGTCACAGCTGAGATGAATAACCAACAGTATGCCTTCCCAAGACTTGATACGGACTCAAGAAACCAACAATCCTTTTTATGGTTAAGGTATTTTGTCTACTTTCTCAAAAGCAATTGTCCCCAGCATTCTTTGCTGTTGATTTCTGTACTCGACTGTATACTCCCGGAGGAGGCCACCTCGTTTCTCTATTTTCAGTCTTCTCTGGTTCAGAGATGGGGTTCATCGAAGTTGCTTCGTGGGGTCAATCCACAGTCTCCTTAGGCTCTGTTCACTGGTCCTACAGAGCACGCCATGTCTGGGCACTTCTGCAGATGGAGAGAGGCAGCTGACACGAATCCAGCTGACTTTTCTTGGGACTGTTAAGACTTCTCCACCTGAGAAAGGGATTTGCATCAATCTGTTTCCTCTGCTCTAACAGACATACTATGAAACCCAAGGAACAGACCTTTCCAAAGACACTGGGTTCCTCTTATGGGAAGCCACTGTCACGAAGTCCACTGGCTCATCAACGTGACACTGTAAAACACCACTTCCATTAATAAGTTTAAGTCAACATTAGGCGATGTGGTGTGGTACTGCTTAAATCACTGAAATGATGTATCATCCAGATGCTGTTTCAAAGTAAAAATGGAACCTCGTCAAATTGAGGGAACTTGCATTTATCTTCTTTCACGACGGTAAGGATCAAAGGAACTGATGCTAACTGGATAGATGTGGTGGACCTTTCCTGACTTCTGACAGTGACTCAGCCCATTTTATTAACAAGTTAAAGCTAAGTAAATGATGAATCAATGCCCGCAAAGCAGGAAAGAATGCCAGTTTCCCACTAAAAGTCTCGAAGTGTGATAAACCTATTTCCGTTAAGAAAACTGCTGGAGTTTTTACTGGGGGATTTCCCAGGCAAACAGAGGCAAAGGTACATAAACCAGAGGCGGAAGGTAAGCACATTTCCTCTCCGTGTTTTTATGCTGCACACTAATGCAAACACAGTGCATAATTCAGAGCTGTGTCATGTCATCCTCCTCTCCAAGTCCGATCGGAAGAGATAACCTTTCATACACTTGCCAAGTCCAGTTGAGCTGGCAAAAACCTGGGCACACATCTGGTGGGAAGAACACAGCAGCAAGGCAAAGGCACAGACGTGAGGAGGCCCACGTCACGGCCCAGCCATATAAAGTACCGCCAGGTCCTCCCCATCCACCCCCTCTTCCCTTCCATGGCGATCTCTGTGATCAACCACTGTCGTTACTTAACAACACCCTCTGGCTTCTAAACCTCAATCTCTCCACGATGCCAAGGTCGCCAGTCCCCACACTATGTCACATGACACTGTCACAGGCCAGGTGCTTCACCTGCTGTGGCCTGTTTCATCTTAATTCCCCATGAGGTGCAAACAAAGGCTCAAAAGAGTGAAGGGACACCGCCTTCCCTAAGTGGTGCTCCTGATGAGGAGGAGTGTGCCTGTTGAGAAGGAAAAGAGCAGGCAAGTCTCAAGTCTGGAATATTCTGCAAAATAAACGTCATGAGTTCTTCAGAAATTGTTAATATCATGAAAGACAATAATGATAATGATGAAAGCTGGGGAACTTCATTCAATTCAAGAAGACTAAAAACCAAATGAAAATTGTGACCTTATTAAATCTTGGATCCAAAAAAAGGAAAAAAAAGGAGGAAAGGAAAGAACATTATTTACACAATCGAGGAAATTTCACATTGACTGCATGTTAGATAATGCTTTATTGACATTAACTTTCCCGAGTGTGATAATTACATTGTGATTATGCAGGAGAAATGTCCTTCTTAGGAGATCTTTCCTGAAGCAATTAGGGTTAAAAGCTCAATGATACTCACAACAGTCTCTGAGAGGGTTTTGGAAACAACAGGCAAGCAAACAAAGGATCTCTCGAGGCAGAAAGCGAAAGAGAGAAGAGACAGAAACAGAAGACGGCAAAATATTAACCGTGGGCAAAGATGGATGCAGGGCGTATAGGTGGCCACTGTACTGTCCTGGCAAGTCTCTTATATGTTACCAACTTTCAAAAGACGGAACTGAAAGAGATTAAAATCATGAAATGAGTTAAAATACTAAAAACAAACAAAAAAAGCCAAGCGGCAGGAGCACCTGCGGAACACATTCGAACGGCGATCGTTGAAGCTGGGCTTTCCAGCATCAGGTGCCTGGGTGGTTGTTAACGCCAATAACGGCTAAGATTATTTTCCTGCATCTATTCTGTTTAGGCTGTGGACCAAAAGAAGACACACAGATTGCCTTTCTCTTGTATTCTCGTAAACAGTCATCATGAGTATTCATAAGAAGATGGGACGAAGGAGAGGCCGTCCTGGGAGATGGGTTTCTTGGCTGCGCCAGCTTGTGAAGTGTGGGTCTCACACAGGCAGAAGGAAATGAGGTGAGGAGAAGCCCATGGCTAACACGATTGAAAACCCAACTGGAGGGGCGCCTGGGTGGCTCTGTTGGTTAAGTGTCCGACTTTTGATTTTGGCTCAGGTCATGATCTTATGGTAGTGGGATCGAGCCCCGTGTCAGGCTAGGTGCTGTGTATGGAGTCTGCTTGGGACTCGCTCTCCCCCTTTGCACCTCCCCTGCTCATGCACACTCATTGTCTCTCTCTCTCTCTCTCCAAATAAAAAAATAAAAATAGCAAATAAAACAAACCCAGCTAAAAACTTTATAAAATGCTGCAATGGATAAGCCCATCTCAACCTTCAGAAATACATCAGAACACTGGCAACACTGCCTGTCCCCAGTGTCCATGAACTTAAGAGATGGCTACCATTCGTACTGTTCTGCTGATGGAGCCCGGAGGAGGAGCTAAGGGGCTGTTTGCACTTGACCACATACGCAGAACAATGACAAGTGTAACATCTTCTGATCCATATTTCTAACTACTAGACACATCCACACGGATGTTTTACAGCTGCCTAAAACCCCAGCCCTAAAGTCCATTTATTACCATTCTTTCTCTCCCACTCTCCCCTCTTCCGAACATTCCCTTTGCCTCTGTTAGTTAACGCATGTTTCCATCCGTGTCTAGAGGTGTAACACACAGGGCAAATGAATCTGGCCCTTCCTCTCTACCTCGTATATACATTCATAATTAGCCGTTCTGCCTCCTAAGTAATAGCCCGTGGGTAAATTCTCTATCCTAACTGCTTCACCTTAGTTCAAGACCTCATCTTGCTCACAGGAACTCCTGCAGTAGCCTCTTTCTTGTTTTCCCTTCCTCCTGTCCCTGCTCCCAGCCTCAGTTACACTGCTGTCTACAATGACAATCTGACGTGTCTCTCGTCTCACAGATAGGCCCTGATGGTTCTTCGCTTCTAGTAAGAGGTAAATAATCCCTTAGCATAAAATATATGTCTTCACATGAGCCAACCTACTCTTACCTGATGTCATCAGCCCTGTCCACTCTGGATGATGGCACCTGAGCATACGGGGACCTCCTTTCAGGGGTGTCCTTGTCCCTCTCGTGTCTTGCACGTGTTCCTCTGGCTGCCTTGGATGTTGCTCCCCATTTATCCATCTGGAAAATCTGAACCTTCCTTCCGTGTCTAGATCACTCTTTCTTTCCCTCCCTCCCTGAGGCAGAATTAGGGACACTTTCTTCTTCTGGCTCCTGTGGCATCTCTATCACATGATTTATCCAAACAGCATTACTATACTTTCATTATTGGTCTGTCCTTGCCACTAACTTCTAAGGGCAGCACCATGTTTTAATAATCTTGGCATCTCCAGGATTCAGAACAATGTCCAACATGTAGTATGCCACAGAAGTTTATGAAACGGACCAATGTGTCATTAAGTGGAGAGTAGGCATACGTAAAAAAATATACGGTTTGTCAAACTTAAGAACACATATTTCAATACTCATAACTAGGCCAACACCAATGAAATCACAGATTGCTGGTGAAATTCCAAATTTCCAGGATTGAAAACCTTTGTTCCTGCTGCCTATTCGACCCGTTATTTTGTTTCCTAAATGCCTATGACCCCAGGACAGCACAGGGGTCCCCACAAGAATTTTTTTTTTTTACTGTTGACACGTAGAGAGGAAAACAGGAGGAGCCTCGTGCTGTCCATGTCCCTGGAGGGTTGGGAGGTCCACAGATGGACCGAAATATCAAGATTTAACAAATTTCTCCCCAAGACTTTTTATGAGGATGGTATCAACATAGTCTTCGGTGAACAGCCCTTTTCTGGTCACCCGCATAAAATCCTGTGCCCTTTAATGCTATACGCTCAGAGATGATACTGATCTACGCACTCAGGGCACCATCCTGCACTTGGAAGGCTTTCTAGCCTGTGGGGACACTGCCTTAAAGCCTACTCCCCGAAACAGACTGAGGAAAGTGTGAAAGATGGAAGTTCGGATGTGTTTTCCCAGCATCGACACTTTGGTGCCTTCTCATTTTCTTCTCCACGGAAAAGAAGACAGGTAATGAGCTATTTGGTCTGCGTGCTTTCTGTACATGTACTTTTAATACGTCCCCTCTGGATGGCTGGACCCACCACTGATGGATGACTAACAAAGTTCAGCAACGGTCATAGCGCTTCTCCATGCAGGGGACTTGGGTGGCGACACATCTACTAGAAGAGAGACGGATGGCCTTACCTGTCGGCGCCCGTGTCCACGGCCGCGAGCGGGGGTAGCTGGGGGGCGGGGGTGTGGGGGCTCCCCTGCATGCTGTGTCCTGGAGAAGGGTGAGCGACAGGGTGTGGGGCTGGCACGGCCCCGGCGACAGCTGTGCTCCGGCTCGAGTGGCTACTGGAGAAGATGGAGGCTGAAATCAAGGAGAAGAGGCATCAGACCGCGCTGTTTCGTCACCAAGGGCTGCCCGCAAGTGTGACTGAGGGGCTTGCTCTCCTCTCGGGGGCTTTAAAGGGATGGTTCCTGGCTTAATGGATGTACACAGCTCCTGTTTTGGAGGTGGAAGAGGCTCCCCGGCGACTGGCCCTTCCTGCTGCCCAGGGAGCTCATGTGCAACTCCACTTGAAGTTCATGGTTAGCCTCCTGAGCACCACCCTGCCCTCCCGCCAGCTCCCAGTGTGGACACCATAAAGTCGGTTGATCCTGTAATGTCTGCATCTGCATGAAGGTCTCTTAGGAGCACTTTTCAGTCATGGGGGATGACAGGGGACAGAACACTTGGTCTGGTGACCCACAAGGGGCAGGGCACAGGCCGTCTGCCTCTTCTCAAGGCTGCCGCGAGCTTCTGTGGGTCGGGCTGGCTCTCTCTGTGTCCATGCTGAGTCAGGGGTACAGCGTATCTTGTCCGGGTCCTCGCCCAGGCAGGATCCGACACTCTCGTAACCCCAGAGTCTAAGTGGGCCGGCATTCCCCTGATGGTGGGGTGGATGGACGCACTTAGCCTCCATCAGCGATGAGTCTGGCACCACAAAACATGAAAAGGGGCCTCAGATGCAGCTCTGGATTTCCCCCCACTGTTGCCGTATTATGACACAGAGAGGGAGACGCAGCCTCATTCACAGGAGCCGCCGAGCCTCTGAGAAGTGTACGTGACCCCAGACTTAAACACGTGCCCATTTAGATCAGCTAATTGGTACGATGTCACAAAAGAGACGGGGCTTGTCACTTTCAGAGCCTCACTATCAGAGAGGCCCTCGGTGGCTGGGACCTACATAGCAGACACCTCATTATGCTGCAATCAACCAGCATCGTTACGTGACTCTCTTCAACTTCCTTCTCTATACAAAGCCATGCTGAGCTTTCTACCCATCTCTGCTCTTTTTGAACTTACTCTACTGATGTCAAAGACTAAATGGATCTAAAATAAAAATAAATCAGGTTCAGGATTAAGAAGCAGCAGCCACATAATCAAAGAGATTTGAGGGTTTAAAAGTTCAGGGAGCGATACTTTTAGACCAGTCCCACTTTTCTCCAACCTCTTCAGGTTAGAATGACGACCCCAGGTGACCCCGCCCCCCAAAGCTGAATCCAATGGGACAAGAGTTTAAGGACTTAAAGGAACGCGTGAAGAAGCAGAATTACCATCTTTCTGCTCAAAAGCTACTGACAAGGGTGTGATCAGATGTGAAGGGTTTATTTCTGGTAAGTCAGGTTAACTCCTGTCCTCAGGAGCCTGCCGCCTCCACAGCCCCCCGAGTGCTGAAGAGGTCGTGAGGCTAGAAAGTGCTTCCTGGCTCAGAAAGGCGCTGTACCGTCTCGTGGTGCATCAGCCTCCAGAAACGTCACACGTTTGCAAACTCGCTCGAGTCACCTTATGAATCACTACCCTCATTTGTGCTCAGCTCACTCAGGCAACCGCAATTCTGCTTGTAGTCCAAATAATAATTTTACCCAGGGGAGAAGGCTGTTTGGATTGACTGTGGCAACAGTTTCAATGCTGGTGTTTGTCAGCACGGAGCTTGGTGTTTTATGTACTATTCCAAAAACTAATGGAATAATAAGAGGTCACAGAGGCACTGTGGAAACACAGCTGATTTTTTTTTCCTGCCTTAGCGTAGACATGTGAGCGCTCCTATTTATTCTGCGGGAGCTGCTGAATGCGCCCATCGCTTCAGCTCCCCCGGAGGTATTTCTGTATGTACGTGTCTGTGTTCGTCACAAGGGAGGCGTGCCCCTGCTGTCTCCAACCCCGTGGGCGACAGGGACGCTCGGAGCAGTCTGTGCTCTACTCTATGGCTCAACAGAAAATGTGGGGCCTCCCAGAGGTCTCCATTAGCCAAATCAGTTACAGTTTTGCATTAGCTACAATGAAACAGGCTGAAAATTTAGTATTGTTTGCAGCCTGCACTCAAAGTTAGGCCTCTCCTTCATCCCACTAAATATCCAGGACCAACTATCTGCCATCCCTTTTCCATCTGTCTGTCCATCCGTTGTCTATACTCCAATATTTTTTCTTAAGTGCCTACTACATGCTTGCCACTCTACTAGATGTGGGTCCCTAACCTTGAGGAGGCTGCGATTCAGTGAGGGGAAGAGGTGTCTATGCATCAATGCTACTCACATGCTGAGACCCGCTAGGATAGATCATGAAATGGTGCGCAAAGGGCTTTAACACACCGTCTTGCCCTTGGTCTCATGTTGTGCCCTCTGCTCCAGCCAAATCAGACCACTGGCCACGCCCCAAATATATCACAGCGACTTCTGCTATTGTGCTGTGGATGATAATAGCCTCTGCTTATTTTAATACTTTCCTTCTGAATGCAGTTACCTGTGTCCCTCTGGTTTCTCTCTCAGCGGCCAGTTGCTTCACAGGCATTTATGGAGTGTGTGGTGTATGGTGACACTAAGCCAGGTCCTGGGACAGACCGGGGAACAGAATGCCCTTGGTGCCCGCTGTCTCCAACAGGATCATTCATGTTTGTTTGAATAAACAAATACGAACACAATCTCGGTGTCAGTGGAGTCCATCTTGGGCCCAGGGAGCAGGACAGGAACAGAAGGAAATATTTGTTTCCCGATTCTGTTCCTTACTGGTCCAAAGTTGCCCTTGGGTGCCACCTGTCTCCCATCTCCAAGTAGGCACATGTCCCAGAGTGGCCACAGCTCTCACAGATACCCAAGAGCAGGGCATCAGAGAAAGCCTGTGGGCAGAAGGCCAGAGACACACGGGACAGTTGGAGGGAGCTGCTTCTGAGCGCTGTCTGGTGCCAGCGATTCCCGCAGCTGGCCGCTGGGAGGCAGAGGTGGTGGAGGGGGTACGAGGTGGGGCGTGGGGTGCACGATACAGTGCGGAAGGCTCAGAAACCTGCCCTCCAGCTGCCTGGGTCAAGTGCTGGCTGACTAACAGTCAAACACATACCAACAGCCCTTTCTTCTGCTGCTAAAGCTGGTGAATGACAGCAGGGACCCTTTGATGGGGGACCCCATGAGAATAACAAAGAGGGGCACTTTGGGGTTCGATCTGAAGTCTGAATGTATCAAGTATCCAGAAGAGTTTCTTACGCTGGTTGTGAGAAATCCCCTGTGAGCAAACCAAAGCCCATGACTTGCCTCTACTGCCTAACACGTGGGATGAGAAGCACGGGACAGAATCTCTCCTGGTGAGGTAGGGAACCTAGCGGAAGCTTCTAGTCCGGTGTCTGCAGAGGGCTCTTTGTGTGCAGTCCTGGGCAAGACCGCTGCCTGTGCAAGGTCACTGCCTGTGACCCCTGCAATGACCAGGGCTCAGAGGAAGCAAGACCAACATGGCTTCCCAACATCCACCCAAGCCCACGTCACGTCACATACCCTCCTGATAAAATGGCTAAAACTCTGGAATGAGGTAACTGAGGCTTTTGTAGGGCTGCCCTTGGCCTCCCCCAGAGATCCACATTTCTCAGTCACTGTCACTGTGGCACAGGTAATGCCTCTCCTACTTCTGCTGACTGCTAGGAATTTTCAGCTCTATCACTCATATGCCCAGGCTTCCAACTTAGTCCAGTCTGAGAATATCCTCCCTTCCACCCTCCCTTCCTTCCTTCCTCCTTCCTCCTCCCTCCCTCCCTCCCTTCCTTCCAGCCCCTAACACAATTTTCCAGCCCCTACTCCACCCGAGGCAGGAGCTGGTTTCTTAATGTTTGAAACTGAGTATCTGCTCACTTCACACAGAATGCCCAACATGGCACATGCTTTGCTGAGTGACTTTTTTAACCTCCAGAAGAAAATTTCCATGAAAGAGCACAAAAGTAAAGTCATTTAGAAAAGGAAATGTTTCCTTTCATACATACTGGGCATGATTTTTCGAACTCCGCCAATGGGGCACACAACTATTGATCAGAGCATAAGGAAGGGAAATGATCCGTCTAGAATCCAGAGCAATATGAATAGAACTGTTGTGATCTGATCAGCTGGTGCCCACACGCTGCCCACGGGGGTGGCCTTCATTGTGCGGTGTCACCACGGGGGTTTGTGGTGCTGTCAAGTCTGGAAGAGGGCTTTTAGGTCAATCTCCAGACGGCGCTGGTGACTGGCAGCTGGAATAAGTGATTGGGTATGGCAGAGGAACATACTGGAAATTCTTACTGCTTTTGTGGTTAAGAGATGGTGGACTCCCCGAGGAAATAAAAGCCTGGTGTTGAGATGAAGTCTGTGTGCTCTGCCTCCAGCGGAGGGCCAGGCGCTGCCTCCCTGCTCCTCCGGGCTCTCTCTCTGGAGCAGAGTTTACTGAAGTCTCTACAGAAAGCAGGTGGGGGGCGCAGGTAAGTAGCTCAGCTGGGCTTCAGTGTCCTGACAAAGCAGAACGGGGTGACCTGTGTGGTCCCCAGGTGCCATCTCACCAGCTACTGGGACCAGGGCACTCGAGGCTTGAGCCTTAGCTAGCTCAGGTTAATCTGGGTTAATAAACAGCCCTCTCTCCATCCAAATGAAAACAATTAACTCAATCTCTACGGGTATAAACAGGGCACCCTCGCGGATACGTTAGCTGCCATGTGTGAATGGAGGAAGGCAAGGAGTAGTGCCGAAATGGGGCCAACTTGTTTCAGGCCCTTTTCCCAATGCCAGAGACGGCCACCGTGGGCATTGCTCAGCGACTATGTTTTCATCATTTCCGAGGGCAGGGAGGAAGCCCCCCCGTGGGCTGAGGTGTATTAACAACAGCCAGCTGGAGGGCATGGTCCTGTTCCAAGCTGTATGGGCAGCCAGAGCCCTGCGTTTCAAGCCCCACCTTACACACTGCACCAGGGTAGAATGCGGATTCAGATTCATTCACCAGGTCTTGGAGGCAGGTTATGCTGAGGTTCTGAACTTCGATCAAACTCCCAAAGTGCCTGCTGAGGCTGATCTGGGGAGCGTACTTGGAGTATTAGGCACTAACCCCATCTCAGCTGTGTTTTCTCATCTTGCTGCCCGACCCCGCAGTCAAGTCAACATTTACTGAGTAATCTGCAAACCCCTCTCTGGTTTACTGGTGAGGAACCTGGGGCTTTCCTGAGTTCCTGATTAGGGTACCTGGCCTCAGTCCCAGGACTGGTCAGTAGTGGAGCTGAATTCAAACCTAGGAATACAGATCTCAGACCACATGCCCCTTAGCACACTATACTGCCTCTCAGATGCAGGACGGATTCTAGAGAAGGCCTCAGAGTGTCGATCCTGTCTCAGAACTCCTGCGCCCTCCATTTGCAAAGACCGGAGTCTCTAGGCATTCGTCCCTCACGTGCACAATGCACACGGCTGGCTTCAGTCACCAGCATGCTGGCTAGAATGCAAGAAGGATAGTCCCTCTTCTGTTTCTGCCCATCCTGAGAGCACTGGAGTGACCTCAGCATGGCCAACAGAAGTTTTCCAGCTCTGAAAAATTAACGGAGGTGACAAGTTAAGTAAATTATTTGGTTTGGAAAACAAACAGCTGGTAGGAAATGTGCCTTCCCCCCAAATAAAGATTTCAGATGCCTGTCAGGGGCATATTGATCTGCTGGTGGGAACGAAGGCGGGCAGGGAGGGATTATTCGTGAGCAATCTGATATGTGCACCTGTTACCACAGGTGACCACAGTGTGGTGGGCCGAGAGGCCACCCCCTCCGTCAGTCAGGCACAAAAGCAGATTTGCTGTGCAGATCTGTTGTTGGGTCTGAGCTCTTGCGGTAAATGTGCATTTGGAGTCATCTGCAGTTGCTTAAAAAGCCATTGTGTTGTTCTTTGTAGCGGGCCTGCTATCAGAGGAAGGGGGGAACCGGAGTCACCCATGGACTGTGAATCTGCTTACAGTGAGTGCTAGACCCTGAGACATGGCAGTTAATGCTTGGTAGCTGGGGCACAGGACGTGTGGGCTCAGTGAAGCACTGAAACCGGGCTGAGCTGGCTTTCACAGAGATATTAAAAAGAGTTAGATTTCCATGCAAATGGGAATGCTGCGGTCAACCTTGTGTCTGCGTCCCCTCTCCAGGCCCCGCATCCCCCCGGAGAGATTTGAACCTGAGAAGGGTTGAGGGAACAGTTGAACTGCAGTGGAAATGTTAACTCCTTTGGCCTCCCCGGAAATTGGGCACTCAAGAGAGTATCTGAGTGGTTATTAAGAGAACAAAGTGGAGTCAGATGGACTTTAACCTGAGCTTTACCAATTCCCTGCAAGGGGCCTTGGGCAAGTCACTTCACCTAAACTCAGTTCCTTCATCTGAAATAAGGAGAATATGTCACAGTCTGATGCTTAAAACCACTTGGCACAGTGCCCGGACCATGTTTCAGGGCCTGATCAACCACTGGAGTTATTCTTTGTTATAATTATTCCTATCGATAGGATGGGGGAAACAAAAGGCCTCTGATGCCCCCCAAACAGTAAATGTCCAATCCAGTATGGCCTCTTACTTAAAGATGCATATAACTTTGGCCCTGAATCGTTATAAAACACAGAAGACGGTATAGACATTATGCTCTCTACTAATAAGCATTTTTCTGTGCAAGTTTTCTCATGCAAGGGCTGTAAAGTGTTCAAGGTCAGCAGAAGAATCCCCACAGGGTTAAAATGTTATGTTGTCCTTTATTTGACAGGGGGTAAGACACACCTGTGAGTTACAACCCCGAACGTGTTTCAGTTTAAAAGACAACAAAGTCATTTTCATGCATGCCTGCTCTTCGCTTCCTTAAGGAGTGAGGACGGGCTGTTACTAGAATGTCAACACAGCCAGCCCTCTTGACGCTTAGTGTATTTGGAAGTATTTTTACATTTTCAGTGCTTCTTTTTATTTGTCTCTCCAAGAGCATAAAGATGCAGCCATGGTTAATCGTCAGGATTCAAAAAACACTTCCCTTCAGTCATTCTGGAGAAGACAACCAACGTTGGGGGTGGTGGGAGCTTGGCTCCCAAGCAGTGAAAATCTGGGCCCCGATAGCTCTGTGGTTCTTTGCATTTCGCCATGGAACAATTTAATTGCTCTCATGACCTGAGTTCACGAACCAGGGAGAATTTTCCAGCAAGGAAAAGGGCCCGTCAACTGGAGAATGACAGAGTTGCCGAGGTGACTCCTTGCCTGTGGCCCAGGACTGGAAGGGGCCTCATTCTCTCCCCTCCCCCTCCGGAGGGGGTCGGGGGTAGGCTGGGGGCTTCCTGCCACATTCCAGCTGAATTAGGCAAGTGGAGCTTCTTAAGGGTTCGCACAGCCATCTCTGTAATCTTTCTCTCCTCCTGGAGGCATGAATAATTTTAATACTGCCAATCCCTAAAAATCTATTCTTTCTTGCCTGTCTTTTCTTGCCCCCCTCCCTCTGCAGTGTGGAGTATCATTATCCAGCAATACTGATAAGAGGATAATGAAACAATCCTTTCTCAACCGGCTCAGGTGGCTGTCAGACTAAAACGACACCATCCGTGCATCCTTGACATGCTACCCCAAGCTAATTGATGGCAAACAATGGTAACTGTCACCTGTGCACTAAGACAAAGAAAACACACTCGTGTCACCTGATGGGAGAGCTACCTGGCAACCGACGAACAAATGTGTTAGAAAGACGTTCCATTAAGGTAAGAGAGGGTACAGCTTTGAAGAACATGCCTATTAACGTGGAGCTTAAGAGTGCTGCTGTTCACTGGGGAGCAGAAATAAATAAGGTAAAATGAGAATTTATTGATGTCTGGACAGTTACATGAATATTCAGGTTCTCTTACAAATAGATATTCCCACATGAGCTCCAAGCTCCTATGCAGACTGCCCAATTACATTTCCACATCGTGCGGCTAGATTTACAGCCAGGGAAGAAGTTATTAGTCTTGGGAAGAGGACGCATGCTTACATGCCTTTCTGGAAGACACTGCGATACAACTGGAAGATAATGGCTGATGTCATCCACGCAGATGCCAAAGGTTAGCATCAAACATTCTGAAATACCAGGTATAATTAACTGCAGGCAGGAAAAGCTCCTGAAACATCTGCATTTCAGAACAAAGACGTTTTGTTACAAGTAGAACGGCGTCTTCTGGCAGCTCTCGCAGCTTTTCTGGCATCACCATTTCAGGTGGCCCCTCTTGGGTCTTTCTAGACAATGAAGGACTTATCTAACCAAGTTTCATACCGTATCTTTCTCCCCTTCACCTCCCAACCCACTTACTCACTCACAGAGAGTCTGTTACACAGCAAGTCAGTAAGATTATGGGAACAAGGAGAAATCTAGTACTGCCACTGTCTGTCACGTCACCCCCCCATTTTGAATAGAGGAGGAGAGCAGTGAGAAAGAAGAAGGGCGGAGCAGGTACAGACAACCATTCCTCGAAGCTCCTCCAGGAATGTTCCTCATCTCTGTTTTTGGAATAAAGTCTGATTTGGCCACAAAAACTCATTTTGGTAAAAAAAAAAAAAAAAAAATACTTGGTTCTCTAGCTCCTCACTGCTTACCCCTTAGCTACCTCCCACCTATACCTCACTGACCCCCAAAGAGGTTTCCTCTCTTTCAGACGCTACCAAGACAACCCCACACACCCACTTCCTTGTGATTTCTGAAATCGTTTCACAGAGGAGGCTTCTTGGCAACAGACATGAAGCACATGCAGCCAGTCCAATTTGTGATGCAATATTCTTCTAGCCAACTCAAGGGCTGATTTACCAACCCCGAGTTCTCCCAAGAGACTGCTCCCTTCCCCTGTGCAGTAATATGGAGTCACATTAGCCCTTTCCGGAATTTAGGAACCACAGTCTGCAATGACCACTGGCCCTGGCCAAAAACACACAGATGATGAAGGTGGTTTTGTTGTGACTCCAGAGCACCCCCTTTACTCCTTTTCTATACTTGGCCCACAAAATGGGTGATTTTCCTACTTCTCCTTCAGGTGCCCGCATTACGTCCTAGATTACCCTCAGCATAGATAGACTCTAAAAAGCCATTGACATGTTACCATGAGTTATGCCCATTTACAACCTTTCTTAAGGAACTTAAAGGCTTTTCTCTACCCGTGGAATGGAGTGTTCAGTCTTGGGTTATATGAATTTCAAGCATCCTTACTGTTGGGTAGAAAGTGTATTTTGAGGAATTAATTATGCTCCCTAAGCTTTATCTTTCAAACACTGGCTTTTCTCCTGGGCATTAATGTGGATGTCTACAAGAGGCCTGAATCTTAGAAAACATACGTCTTGATATTCGAGGGCTTAAGCCTCTTCCCTTTTTAGGAAAAACAGACCATAGTAGAATGATAGCTCTCTGTGATGTCCCTGTCAGCCTTGGGCTCACCATAACCAGAATGGAGTCCTGCCTGCCTTCTGGCACCTTCTTCCAAAGGGGCGGCCACACTGATGAGGGCTTAACTCCCACCATGGCCCAAGGCTCCCTCTGCAGAGAGCTGCTCACGACGGGAAGACTTTAACAGTAGTAATTCCATTCGGGAACCCCTACATTTGGGCTTCCATAGGCCGTGTGGGGGGAGGACAGCACAACCGGCTTGCATCCCTTTTCAACTGAAAGGGCTCTGCTGGGTGACCTGTTTAAATATTGGATCTCATACAAATCTTTGCAAACCCACAGGCTAGAAGACTACTCAGATATTTGCTAAATCAGAAGATGCTATGGTGATCAAAAACCTACGTGAATTGGCAGACTTTTAAAACAAAATGTGATCGAACACGTGGAAACCACAAGCTTCCTTCACTTCAGTCAGTCATTGACGAATGTCCCAGATATAAGTGGAAAGCAGAATTTGGCAACATGTTCTGTAAAGGGCCAGGGACTCAGTACTTCAGATGCTGCTAGCAAGAGGCAATGTCCTCAATTCTCTGAGCAACTCCTCTCACCTAAAAACTAACAGTCTTTTTTACATTTTACATTGAAAACTCTTAAAAACATCCTTTGCTCTCAGGCCATGCAAGAAGAGGAGACAGGTGGGCCGTATTTGGCCCACGGTATAATAAATTATCTGTTGTATGCTAACTACTAAGAACCATCATGAAAAGACTGTGGAACTATTTTTGAATTATGGAAACTAAATTTGAGGGAAGCAAATCATCAAGAGTAGTTTTCTAGACACCTTAGAGTTTATTTTGAGATACACTGCATGGCCTGGACAGTCTATTCACAAAATGACATCAGGAAGGACCAAGGCCAGGCCTCAGCAAGGTCGACACAATGATGGAGTAAAACTGCAGTGATTGACGCCATCAGTCCTACCTCTTTCTCCCATCATCTACCTCACGCTCACCAACCCACTGTGGCGTAGGTCTGCTTCTCAGCCCAGCACCCTGGCACTCTGTATGTCGGCCCATGTGCACTTCCATGCTTTATAGCACCACAAAAAGTTAGGGACATCTGGATGGCTCAGTCAGTTAAGTGTTTGACTTTGGCTTAGGTCATGATCTCACGGCTCATGAGTTCAAGCCCTGTGTTGGGCTCTGTACTAACAGCTCAGAGCCTGGATCCTGTTTCGGATTCTGGGTCTCCCTCTGTCTGCTGCTTCCCCACATGTGCTCTGTTCCTGTCCTTCAAAAATAAAGAAACGTTAAAAAAAATTATAAAGATCTTAAAATATGGGAGTTCTGAGTCCTTATCTCAACTTGAATTCTTCTCAAAAGGAATACAGAACAGAATGGCAATTTTGAAACTCCACGTGGCAGCACCCAGGGCTAAAAGGAACGGACAGGAGGGGTGCTGGTCTCCATCACAGACATGGGTTCCGTCTAGGGGCTGTTCTCTAAGTGTTTAAGCAAAGAGAAAGGAACATCGGCCAGCTACAGGGAGCGTAAACTCTTCTGTGCGTTCTCCTTAATTCCTGTCTCAGTCCTAGGGAGTCACTATTCTTACCACTGGTTTAGAGAAGAAGAGAGGCAACCTCCCCAGAGTGGAGAGCCAGGACTGGAGCTCACATCCAGACCCCGTGTTCCTCTTGCCGGAGCACACTACTTCTAAAACACAAACACGAACAGAAAACACACTACATTTGAATTTAAAAAATCAATACTTATCAAGACACAATTTTGACATTGTGATTTCAGAGGCACTGCCACCCAGGTGATGGGCTTCTGATTTCAATTTGTTTTTCAGGAGAGTCCTACAGTGCATTTCCTTAACTTACAAAATGTGAAGTACTGAACAAATAAAATGTGAAAAAACTGTATTTCAGTTTTCCTTTAATCTACTCAACATGCCGATCAAATTCCCAGTTTGTTCAGGCTTCCATGTTTTCCCCGTTTCTTAAATGGGAGTGATGGGTAATTTCTGGCACCTGTTCCCTATCTGCTTTATAGAACTAGAACATATATTGTCCTCATATCTGGATAAAATCAACAACAACAATCACTAAGAGATGCTGAACACTTGCTATGTGCTAAGTACTATTGAGAGCGCTCTGCCTGTCATTTAATCCAGTAACTGACCTCAGTAAGAGAGAAATAAATTTTAGTTGGAGAAGAAGGAACATGCCCACTTATAAATGTTCCATTTGAGCACTCATTGACTACATAGTCAGAGGTATTGTAAAACAAAACAAAACAAAACTATGGCCAATGATAGGACTTAAGAAAGAGATACAAGGGGTGCCTGGGTGGCTTAGTTGGTTAAGTGTTTGATTTTTGATTTCAGCCCAGGTCATGGTCTCACGTTTCATGAGTTCGAGCCCCATGTCAGGCTCTGCGCTGACAGCATTGAGCCTGCTACAGTTTCTCTCTCTCTCCCTCTTTCTCTCTCTGCCCCAACCCCTGCTTGTGCTCTGTCTCCCAAAAGAGATAAACAAACTTTAAAAAGAAAAGAGAAGAGATACTCAATACTGCCCATCCTTACATTTGTACAGATATATATGACCCCAAACTGCCTTAGTACTTCAGAACTACGGACCTTACTTAGATGGTTACCTTACTGTTCAGAACGTCTTAGGGGTAGCTAATGCATTACATTTTTCATGAAGTGCACCGTGTCTCAGAAAAATGTGACAAGTACCCCTGTGGGCCAGTCTGAGGAGCAAGCTCCTGTGCGTACTGATGACAGTCTTTCCCCTTTTCCTGTGAGGAGTGAACCAACAGTTCACTTTCTGTGGCCCCCCTAGAAGGCAGAAATAGGACTTTCAGGAAATCCCCAGGGAAAGGTTGCAGTGAAGATTATAAATCTCTACTTTTTAGGGAGTCACTTGGCATGAACGGGGCTGCTGGACAGAGCAGAGGCCAAGACAGGAGCAGCTAAATTCATGAAGAGAGACCAGGCTGGAGTTGAAGAAGCAAGGCCGAGACAGCAGCTAGAAACGGAGTCATGGACGCGAAGCTACCACCGCCTTGAAATGTAGTGGGAAAACGGAGTTAAGACGCTAAGGACGAAGCTCTAACTTTCTGAGGAGTCAGTGTGACCTGCTGAGGCGGCCTTGACGGTGTGAGCCGTGGCCAGGGCACCTGATGGGGCAGGTCCTTCTCTGACAGCATCGGGGAAGACTGGACAAAAGCCAGTCTTCAGAGACATGGCCGTTGGTCACCTGGGATGAGTCGTTTCCACAATTACTCTCTTCATTCCGTGCCTGCAAGATGGTTTCTTATTACTGTTAACAGTAAAACATGGCCAATAACGTCCAAGCTAATTCAGTAATGTCCTTCACTTTTGAGTTTTATTCTATTCACATTTATTTTCAGGGCTGAGACAAGCGTAAAGAAATGAATTCTCACTGTGACTATAAGCACCTTGAAAAGGCCCATTTTCCTTTTTTTTATTCTTCACACGAAAGAGACAGATCTACCTATTCCTCTCTTTCCTTGGAAGGTTCAGCTGAAGCAGAAGGTCAAGACTTTGGACCCAGAAGTTGGGCCCAAGACTTCCTAACTGCAAAGCTAATGCACTCCTCATTCCAGGAATTCTACCCTGAATTCTCGGTCTTGCCATCTGCATCCATTTCCTAAGACCTATTTGTGGGTACACCTCGAAGGAAATGCAACCTTTCCTTCTCACACCCATTCTCAATGCCAGCAAAATAACGCGAAATGAGAAAAGAAGAAATAATAGTATAAAGACAACTAAGACTTTGTTCATTGGGGATAAAGCGACAACCAACCCAGCTTCACGAGACTTTCCTTTCCTCCACAATGTGTGGAATTATTTTTGATCATCCACAAAAAAATACATTTTACAGCGAAAACCTGTACATATTAGAAAACTGAATAATTTGGCTTAATCTTGCGTGAAAAACTAACATCAATACAAGGAAATAAGTGGATATGGAAAACTGAAGCACCAAATTAAGCAGTTTGCAAATATACAAAGTCATTAACAGTAGCCTGCGTACATCCAAATGTGCCCTGTGCTGGCTGGGAATCAGAGTTTTAATTTTCTTCAGTTGAGTAGTTACAAGATCTCACTCTTCATCAAAATATGAGTAATGAATGCCATTATAACATGGGTGGGGCACTAATATCCATTGATATGTTTTCCATAATGAGACACAAAAATATATACCTCGGGGCAATTTTTTTTCACTATTTGATTCAGTTTTACTATCTTTGTAAGTATTTGATCCTAAGTTCCAGAGAAGCATTATTCTTTTTATCATTGCAAATATACAGTGTATGAGCTATAACATTAAACTGTCTTTTGAGGACAGATTTCCATCATGTGGTTTTCATGCATAAATTTTAAAATTGTTATTTTTTAAAGTTTCGCCTTTATTGACATATAACTGACATATAAGACTGTAAGATATTTCCAACTGTACATTGTGGTGACTTGATATACGATTGATACATTGTGGAAGGTTCCCCCTCCATTTAGTTAATTATGGGCAATTCTCCTTATAACTCTCACCTGTCAAAACTGAGATTGTGTTCTGCTACAGCCCTCCCACATTTTTATGATCCAGAGCGGTAGTTTTCAAGGTGTTGTTCCTGGACGAGCAGGACCTAGTGTCGCCTGAGAGTTTGTTAAAAATCCCTGGCAGAAATTCAAGTTCTCGGGACTAGCTCAGAGCTACTGAATTAAAAATTCTGGGGGTGGGGCTCAGCAATCTGTATTTTCACAGGTCTTCCAGGTGATCCGATACCCATATACCCATGAACAGACTGGCTCAGGGCCAAGGAAGGCAGAATCTATACGTTAAGGCTTTCAGTGCCTGCAACGGAGAACAAAGCTTGCTCCTACCCTTACCGGTTTTCCAATCCAACGTGGCAGATGAACTGTAGATGTGTAGGATGTTAAGAACAACACGATAGTTTGAGGAGCAGCTCACAGCAGCGTCCAAAGGGACGCGGAAAAGACATTGCCAAATGTTTCCCTTTAAGTCACCGCTGGGACCCCAACACCCACCTCCTTCTGTCCACGGCTGGGTCCAAGTCATTCTGTTTCCTTTTCACCTCTGGTGAATTCTAAGCAAACTGCTGCTTTTGAAGATCATGCAAGTAGTATCCGTTGCATTTTTTATAATGCTCTATGCCTGCTTTTATAGAGATCACGTTAGTTGATCTTTGCAATTCTGTAAAGTTTAACTGATTGGGAAATTTGTGTGTCAGTTTAGACCCTTCTAATAAAGTCCCTAAGTTAACAACCATTTTTTGAGAGTAGACTGTATGAGGCCTTTGCATATTAAATTATTTCTAGCCCCTACAATTCTGCAAGCTGTCCTGGAGACCAAATATATTCACCGTAAGAATAGAGAAAAGGTATTAAAACATATACCATAAAATTATTTACAATGCAACATTGACTGTTTCATGAAGTATGTTAAATCTTGCATGGATTTCATATGGTGCCGTTTATTACAAAATGCGATGCTATTGTGAGTGGGAAGGCTTCATTTCCCCATAATAAGGGTGAGGGGAAGGGAATGACAATCAGGACTTCAAAAATTCCTGCCCTAAAAAAAGTCTATTTTTCCTTCAACAATTCCCTATAATATCTGGGCATCGCACTTATATATCCTCCTGAAAAATCGACTGTTACATTCAAAATTTTAAAGATTCAACAGAACTTGCAGGTTCTAAAACACAATTATTTTATAAATCAGTGCTTGTGGTACCAATAAAATCCCACCATGCTTGCATATTCCCTTGTTCTGGCCACATTAGCTCCTCCCTTGAGAGGTGGTTTCCGTGAACTCAAACATCTCAACCACACTGGCCTCTATCATGTCTTCATGGCTCAGGCCAATTGCAAAGACCATGCTTCACTGAGTCTGTCATACAGTTTTGATCTGGAAGGAGCCACAAGCTTTGTGACCACCTGTGGTACAGATCACCTGCCAATACAGCATTCTCTGCTAGCGGACAGACTCTCAGCCAAGAGCAGGTGGTGGCCCAGGCTGCCCACGGTGCTGCAGACGCACCACTTGCACGTTCATCTGCTTCATTAGTCCATCGAGGAAGCTGATGAGACCTTCTTCATAGGCATTAAGCCTCGGCTGCGGCATTCAACTCCTTGATCTACTGGCTGTGAAATACTTCTCCCTTAGATCATCCCATAAATTACCTAAACTTATGGGCTAGCTGGGAGCATTATCTAGGCACCTAGGGCACCGAACTTCTGAACCAAAGGGCAGAAGATGGGAGTGAGCCATCCTTGAAAATTGCTTGTCATTGTCCTGGCCTTCCCATTAGGTCACAGGACTGCTCTCCGGTTAGCTGAGGATTGTTTCTAGGGAGCCCCGGGATTTTCGAGATAGTAGGCAGGTAAACACCTCAATTTAAAGTAGTCCTCGGCATGGCCTCAAGTGAGATTTTGGCCACTTGAACCTGGAGGACCATTTCCTTCCACGGAAATAAAAATCCTTTCTGGCAATCCTTTCCAATCAACTTCTGTCTTATCAACTGAAAACGCTGTCTCTGTCAGGACAGCCAGCATGTCAGGAGCCCTGTGAGATCTGCAGGTGTCAGAACCGCCACCTTCCCTGTCCTCGGTGCCCCGAAAACCATCCCTTGCTCGGAATCTTACAAATTGTGGCTCACTAAGCCAGCATGAAGGTCCATTTCCAAACCAGGACTCCTTCAAACTATGAGTCCTCAGACTTGTGGCTTCCAGAAATCTTGGTGCTCACTGCTAAACTGCTTTTGATCCTACATCACACTGTGTTCAACACGTTTCCCTCACGATATTTTTCTGATAAATCAATTTACTAGCACTTACAAGTATAAGTGCTTGACAATCATTAAACAAACATTTTCTTGACTTTGTGTAACAGAACGTCAAAAGAAGGGCTCCAAGTGCTTTCACCATTTGGCCAAGCCTTAATCTTTGTCAAATTCCCTTAACACTTCAGAGTTTACGTTGAACAAATTGATGAACAGCTTCAGTTTCCTTTGGCATTGTTCACTGTTTGGCCACTTTCCACAGATCCATAACACAGGTTTGAAACTGGTAGCAACATGCACTCCTGGCACGTGCATTTCTAGCACTTTTTTCAGGGAGGTTTAACACTTGCCTTGTGCAGTTTTCCATCCTGCTTTGTTCTGCTCTGGGTTTCCTTGTGTATTCAGCAAAACAGAAGACTTCATCAATGTTTCAAAAGAGCAAGGACAAAGGAAGTAAAGGAGGACCTGAGATACGCATGAAGGGAGAAGCAGAGGACACAAACTTTCACGGTTGTGCACGAAGTCCAGGAGCAGAATTCCGAGAACACCATTAACGCACAATCATCAGCTGTCTGTTCCAAACGTTTCCAGAGTCACGGAAAATTCAAGTCACTCTGAAAACGCTCTGTTGATACTGTGGGAGCTTGGCTTCCTTTGCCCATCGTGGGAGCTCGCCCACCGCGGCTGGGCGCTCAAAGCTGGGAGCTCATAATTGTTTTGAAGACCAAATGCAGAAAGGTGTCAGGAGGAAAAAATGGAACCCTGTCTGGAGTGATGAAGCCAGTTCAACATAAATCTTTTAAAAAAAACTTTAAGCACACTGCCAGACATACAAAACACACACCAAGACAAATGTGATGCCTACGTTTTGAAAGTGAGCCGCATACTGTATGCTACGCACGGCAAAGGTGCTCATGTTTTCCGCAGATAGAGAGACCAGGCCTCCCAAACCCATTTCCCAGTGAAATGTAGTAAGACTAGGCCATCACCATAAACTCTGTATTAGATGTTGGGCCCGCTTTTCCATCGATTCTGGTGAGCTTTGACTCCTAACGACTGGGCTTTGGGTCTTTCATAAGGTCAGGGATTTCTGGCCTGAAGAACTAGGGGAATGCTATGTAGGCTGTCGGAAACTGAGTGCTAATTTAATGTGCTAGAATAAATGCTCCTATATCAAATATTTGGCAAATCAAACAGACATATGTGCAAACAAAAACGAGTCACACTTTTTCATGTATATATCTAATACAAAATATTTATACGAGTTGATAACACTGTCCTCTGGTGTATCTTGTGCGTGTCTATGTACCGGAATGTACATAGTGTCTATGTAGCTGGAATGTGCATAGTGTCTATGTTGCCAGAACGTCTGTAAGGTGGGGTCTGCCCCTCAGGTCTCCTAGGGTCTCAAAACACAGAGACTTTGTTTTCTCTAAGAGAAAGGACCCAGAGCAACTGCTAAAGGGCCACCAACAACGGGACAACATTAAGAATGTCTTGATGACGGGCCCTCTCCAAGTATTTGCGTTAACCCTTTGCCCTGAATTTGGATCAACTGAGAACTGTCTCGTTAAAAAAAGTCTACAAACATGGCTTTTCTTAGCCTACAGTCACGCATCAGTAAGTTCGTAATTCTTTATGGCTTATGAGTACTTTTCAAAAGAATAAAAAACCCCACCCAGTTTGCTGCCAAAGCCTGGCCCCACAGTCAGATGGGGGTGGCTGTGGGACTTGCAATCCACAGATAATAGAAATCCTCAGTGTCTGGAAGGTGGAGGGGGGGGGACTTTTGCTTTCATATTCATAGCATGACAGCAAGGGCTTTCCACGTGCGAGGATGACAACCAAGTATGTTTGCACAGGTACATAATCATTATAGAGAGTGGAAAATGCAAAAAATCCAGGCGAACAAAGTCAACGGAGAAAAAGAACTTCCTTATTGCATATTAATCCCTTCTTATTTTTCATTACGTAGATCAAATTCTCCAAATACGGAGTTGGCTATTATTCGCGCCCAGGCAGAAGGGCCCGGGGCTGGGAGTGGCACCCATCCCCCCATGCCGGTGGCCACAAACCATTCTTACAGGGCGGCTTATCATGTGAAATTCTGCTTAGAGACCCGCGGCTTCCTTTTGAAATGCAAACATGACAATAACTGTTCCATTAAGAAATCCACATGCAGCCCGTTACTTGCTTATGGGGGAAACATTTCCTTTGGGTCTAAATCAAGTTAATAAATTTAAGATACCTGGGAGAGCTGGGCGCCCTGGACTTTTGGCGGAAGTCCAGGACCAAAAGAGCTAATGCATTATTTTACTGTGTTTCTTTATGAGAAAAAGCAGCCTGCTGCCAGCTCAGCTCAGGACTCAGATGGGGAGCAGGGCTGCGGGGGGGGGGGGGCAACTGGTAGCCCGTGGATAAGGCAAACTACAGATGATCTCAGGAGAAGTTTTCTCACACGAGTGTTCCCTTTAACCAGAGTGAAGGGCCTGGGGAGGGAAGCTGGACAGTTGCCATGGCCTCGGCCGGCCCTAGTTACCTGGATAGAGGTCAGGTCCGGGCCCGGGGGAGCGTCCCACTGCGCCATCGGCCGCGGCGTCTCGTGGGGAAGTGGCCGAGGGTAGGGGCTGCACCGTGAGGCAGTCCGTGAGCAGGTCGGGAGGTAGCTCCGTGCTGGACCGCAGCTAGGAGAAGGAGAAAACACAAGACAGATGAGAAGGGAGAGCCGGTCCTCGGAATGCCTCCCCCTGGAAAGGCATCGTGCCCTAAGGTTCAATGCGATGCAATTCAGCTCACAAGTATTTATTAAATAGCAACAACAGAGGGTCAGCCATCGGGCTTAACAGAGAGTCAACAGGACGGTGACTTCTCCAGGGCTGATAACACCTGGCAGGTGATTCTGGAAAAGTACGCAGCTAGAGGCAGATTTGACTTCGGTCTTTGATGTGTTTCCACTTCCGAGAACCCAGCTTCCCATTATATGTCCGTTTATTTGCTCTGTATCTTATCAGAACTTGTAGCGATAACAAGAACAGACTCAAGTATATTTGGTCCAGATTGGAAGGTGCTTTGAAAACACAGAGGGAGGCAGAGATAACTGAGAGAAATGTCCATTGTAATTCCGTGCCTACAGATTTTACATGAGAAGAAAACACATAGGTTAAGTTTTAAAATATCATGAAGCATGATTCAAAGCAAAACTACCGTCATTAGCAGGAATAAAACCCTAGCTGTCAGTTGCATGTGCACATGCGTGAGCACAAGTGCATGCACACACACACACTAACCCACCCCACTTTAGATCTCATTTAATCACAACAACAAAATACGTCTTTATGTATGAAAGGGTTACACAGTAAAAAAAAAAAGGCAAAACCATCTAAGACTAAAGAATAGGCGAAGAGTTATCAGATCTCCTTATGAAACAGAATTCTGTGAGTGTACTCTGAATGGGGAGAAAATCACAAGTTTACCTACAGAAATGTATAAACCTTCTGCCTCTATAAAGACATAAAAACTTAAAAATAAAGAACTGTATTTGTTACACATACTGCAAATAGCATCTCCCATGTTTAAAGAGAGCATATGAATTGATGTCACCTTTATCCGGACGGAACTAAAGCTTCCGATCTAGGGCTAGAATAACTAACCCACCCAACAGGAGTCATCGAGCGTCAGATGCTCTGCTGGGCTCTGGGGATACCGGTGTGCAGAGCAGAGGGAAGCAGACAGTGAACCCATAGAATCCACGACACGAGGAGACGCTGATACCATGGGGAAGAGCAACATGCAGAGAAGGGAGACGCTGCAGACAGGAGGGACGGCGACCTGGGGTGGAGGGACTCGGAGAGGGTTCTGGAAAGGAGCCTGGAAACCAGGGAGGGGCTGAGCCCTGCAGATACGTCACCCACTCGCTCTGGGGTGCCTGGGTCAGCAGAGAAGAGTAAGACCGGGGTGGCACCAGCTTGGGTCTTGGAGAAGAGAAACGAGATAGAACCAGAGACGTCAGTGAGGAGAGACGGAGTACGTTTACGAGACTGGGAAAGGGCCTTCCAGACCATTTAAGGGTCTTAACCGGTCTCTAGTCCAGAAATTACCTAATGAGTGAGGCGGGAGGCACACAGAGATTGCCTCACCGTGCAGCCCTCGATAGGAAGAAAACATTTGGAAAAGGAGAACCACAGGGGCGCCTGGGTGGCTCAGTCAGTCAAGCGTCTGACTGGCTCAGGTCACGATCTCAACAGTTTGTGAGTTCGAGCCCCGCATTGGGCTCTGTGCTGACAGCTCGGAGCCTGGAACCTACTTTGGATTCTGTGTCTCCCCCTCTCTCTCTGCCCCTCCCCTGCTTGCAGTCTGTGTCTTTCTCCCTCTCTCTCAAAAATAAATAAACATTAAAATTTTTTTAAAAAAAGAACTACAAATGAGAACATAAAAATATTCAGAATACTTGCAAAGATATGCAATGTCAAAACTTTTAAAAAACTTATCAAAGTAACAGAAACTTTAAAGAAGTAGTGGTAGTAAGGGTACAGGGAGAGGCACTGAAAACGCTCTTGGTGGGAGTATCTACCAGGACAAACTTTCTAGATGGGACCTGGGAATATTTCTTTATGATCCATAATTGAAATCATTTGATCTTAGGATGTGTCTTAAGGAAACAGCCAGAGAGGGGAGGGAAGATTTATCCCCGATGTTCTGATAGCGCAGAGCGTTATTTACGTAATACCCATAACCAGGGAGTGTAATTTAAATGCCCACAACTAGGACTAATAAATGACCCGACATCAGTTTGAAGGAATATTATGCAACCATTAAGATGATGTTCATGAAGATAAAAACAAAACACAAAACTATATATACAAAATGATAATTACATAAAACACCTGGAACATATTATACAAGCCAATACTAAAACTTGTTTTTGTTCCCAGCAATATTATGAATTAATTTCCTCTGTTTAAAATTTTTTTTAATGTTTATTTATTTTTGAGACAGAGAGATAGAGTGCAAGCAGGGAAGGGGCAGAGGGAGGGAGACACAGGATCTGAAGCAGGCTCCAGGCTCTGAGCTGTTGGCACAGAGCCTGACTCGGGGCTTGAACTCATGAACCATGAGATCATGACCTGAGCTGAAGTCAGCAGTTTAACCGACTGAGCTACCCAGGCGCCCCTCCTCTGTTGTTTTTTTTCTTTAATCCTTTCCTCTGCTTTCCAAATTTTCTACATTCCGATGATGTGCCCGAGCTGGCTTGTACCAATCCAAGAGTGCTCTTCGTGCACATCTTTCCCAACACGTCCATGCAATGATGTCAGCCTGAGAGCCTGAAACTGGTCCGGTTGAGACTATTTACACCATGGAAATTGGCAAACGCTAGAAACTGGGCCTTTTTCTTCTGGAGAGCTGGTTAGCCACCGCTAGCACACCACTGACGGTGACTGTGACCTACTCTGATCAGAAAGAAAACCAGACACACACACACACACACAAACAGCCATAAGTTATTCGTCAGTAACTTTAGCATTTCTTGGACCTCAGCAAGCTTCATAAACAGACAAACATGTCCAGGTCTTAGTCCAAGAATACGAAAATGGCATAGTGACCCTAAGTACAGAGAAAGAGCATTTAACACATGTAGTGAACTAGACATAATGTATTATAATTTCCTCAGCTTTGCCACATTGGAATCTCTGACCAAGACTGTCTGAATTAATGGCTAACCCTCTCAGGGCTTTTGGAAGGTATGTTTGTTATTTTGGTACTAACCTAACACATGCTGCGTAAGAAAAGCTGGACAGAAATCAAGGCTTCGAATGAGCTCTGGTGATCACTTGTAATTTACATGCCATCGTTCCAGTGTGATCTGGGGCCCACATGTTCTATTAGGCAGAGACCAGAACATCTCTCTGCTTTCTATTACTCTAGGGTTTTGTAGTTATCAGTACCAATTCTGTCTTTCCAAGAAATTTCATGGCCATGGACGCTCCCCGAGTCGAAGCAGGCAACTCTTTCTGCGCTTCAACAAGTATTCATGGTTTCTAAGAGTGTGATTCCATACAACTTTGTGGGGAGAGTTAATTCGGTTTTCTCTGGGATTAGGCATGGTTCTAGAAAGTGCTTCTTAAACTGAACAAGCCTTGAGGAACTTGTGCATGATTTCCAAAGGAAGACCACATGCATAGAAATGCAGCAATAATATGTAAGTTTAGTATTTATTATTCTCTCCCTCCTGGATGATTTAAGGCTCTTATGCATTCTCTAGGCCAGGGATTATCTAACGGGTGAGGTGGGGGGACATAGCATGACCTCCTGGAAGGGATGTCATTCTGTATAGAAGTTTTATATTCAGAGTAAGGAACCCAACTATTTATATAAAACAAATTACACAATGTATACTTCAGCATCTTCTTAGTTGCTAGGAATGTAAAGAAGATCGAAAGAAACTCTCCAATGGGGGATGATGTCTAACTTCCGTTCTCCAACTTGGGCATGCTCGAGAACCATTTATGTGCCCCGCCACACAGCTGCTGGTGCATCAGGTCCAGGGCACATTTCTAACAAGTTCCCAGGTGACGATGATGCTGTTGGTCTCGGGACCAGGATTTCACAACCATTGGTCTCTGCGAATCCCGATGAGCAGAGCTGAGATCTTTCTAGTTATGGAAAGAGGAAATGAGCTGTGGAAATGAGGAATCCTAAAAACCAAATTGTCTTCAAGGAACACGCCTCACGCAACCACTGCTTATCATGTCTCCTTCAGACCACAGAACAAGCGATGGTTACACGAGGTGTGGGTCTTCAAGACAATCTGGATTTTTATCTTCTTTCAAAGGAATAAAAAAAAAACTTTAAAACATTTTCAATATGGTCTAATCACCTGCCCTTAGGAGATAGCAAAGAACTTAACTTCATGGAAATGTCATTGATCTTTACAGAAAGAAGTAGAATATGACCCACCAATCATCATTTCGTCTACTTTAAAGGCTTGCCGTGTCTCACAACACCAGGGTCCTCTACTTACCCATTGATACGTCAAGGGAGCCTCAGGAGTCATTCGACTCCGTGGCCCTAACCAAACCCCCTTAGTTGCAGAGTGGCACTGCCTGTCTTTATCCTTCTCATTCACTGGAAGAGTACTTCTTGGGCCTCAGACATACGCCAGGCACCGCTCTAGTGGCTTGGCGTACGTCAGCAGTGGAAGCAGACGAAGAGGCCCCCTGAGGAGTCCCTATTCTGGAGGCAGTGAACTGTGAAGTAAATCAGACAGAAGGCGGTAACTGCTATAGAAGAGGAAGAGAAAAAGACCAGGGCAGCTGGACTGGGCCAGGATGGAGCATGGGGGTCTGTGGTCTCAACTGGGAAGACATATTTGAGCAAAGACTTGAAGGAGCTGGGGAAATGGGCTAAGTGCCTATCAAGGGGAAGAGAGTTCTAGAAGGAGAGGAGTGCTCGGAGCACTGCCTTGCTGTCTGCACACAGCCCATCTATCACAGCTGCTCACCCTCGGGCCTGGGATGGCCTTCCTCCTCCCCAGGTCACTTCTCCAAGGCCCGGTTTCCGGCTGGCCGCCTGAGGGAGGTCTCTCCCAACCGGACCGTGCACACTGGCTCCTGCGGTCCAGGGGGAGCTGGGGGTCTCCTTTCAACAACGCTGCGGCCTGACGTGTGTCTGGGGCTTTGCCTCCTGCACAAGTGTGGTACGAAGGCCAAGAGGACCTGGCTGACTGGCTGTCCTGCACACTCTGGAAAGTCTGCAGCCGGCACGGGCGCAGACCATTCAGTGAGGCCCAGGTTTGTAAGAACGAGACCCCAGGCTTCGTCTAAAGGAGGTTAGATCTCTAGCAGCGTGTAGATGTGTCTAAAAAATACAATGTGGCCGTGTCTTAATTGCCCCTACTGACGGAGAATCCGGAAAGACACAGATGATCCTAACTGTAGCAGAAAGGCTGATGATGTCCTGCCGACGTCCTGTTGCTCCCCTCTCTTTGATTAGTCCTGGGCTGACCCTCTCCCCCAGCTTTGGTGTCCCCATGCCCTGGCCTCTGTGTACTTTATGGACACCAGCTGGACACCCCAAACACACACGTGAGTGACTAATGTGTGCTCCTTTGCCTCTCAGTGGGGCAAGCTCTGAGGTGTAAGTCATGCTCCCAGACCCCCTATGGGGTTCCAGAGCTCCTGCCTAGCCCCTTCCCCTTCCCTCATGCCTACCCCAGACTCTCCTTGGCTGTCTCCAGGTTCTTCACCTTGGCAGTAAGCTTCAACTGTGGACAGTTCTAATTGTCGAGAAGTATTATTGCATATGGCTCTTAGCAATTTTTAGGACTGCATGTGTCTTTCTCTTCATGGAGGAAGGCTTGCGGGCGTACTAGGAAGAAATGGGACATCTCTGTATCTCAGAAACTAATCTGTGAGTCTTGGAGTGTTAATGATCCTGATCTTCAATGACCCGTTTTAGTTAGGGCTTATTTTCTCAGCCTCTCCAGGTGCAAGTAAACACACTGTCTCCTTAGCTTCTGTGCAAACTCCCATTATAAAATATTTGTTCCAAATGATAGTTTTTCAGCGTTAATAATGAAATCACCCATCAAAGCTTGACAAGGTTCCTACATTTGGAAACTTGAGCCGCTTCCCTAACAATGCAGGGATTTTTCCTAATATATAAAAACAAGGCACCGTCAATTGTGATTTGTATTTGTTTTTTGTTCAAGACTATTCTGTTAATGTTTATAAGCTTTCGAAACAAGAGACAGAAATTCTACTCCCGTCATTTTCTCATTTCAGATATGATTGAATAATCGTCCAAGATTAAGTGAGTCAAGTGGAAATAATTAGGAAAGGGAAAAAGGCCCAGATTCTCCAATTTTCAGTTCCATTACATTTTATTCCAAGAGCAAAGGCATTCTGTGGGTCTGAAGTGAGACATACTTCCAAAGAAAACGAGGCACAATCAAAGGCCCTTTGTTTTCCCATTCTCCAATGCGCATAGTCTATGGGGGCTATGCATGTTTATGCATCACCTTATAGGGATTCCTTTGTTCTCCAGAAATGAAATGCCACCAAAATATGTCTCAAGAAACTCAGCCAGAAGGAAAGACAAGCAGGATTATTTTTCTAGAGGGTTAAGGTTTAGTACCAGAACATTCTCATCAAGCATTCTCTATGACACTTTGAGCAATGTGGATCTTGGGGAATTAACTCATTGCCAAAAGCCTTAAAAATAATTACAATGAATTAACCTATTACATTAATTACAATTAATTTCCAGTTGAACCTAAAAACCCTCTCTCTCTAGGGGATTCCTCAGCACTGACATTTATGAAGTGGTTTTGGCATCTCATAGGTAATTAATCTCCAACAATCTGCTATCAAATTCGTTTCCTTTGGGAGTGACCAATTTACAAAAGGAAAAGAAATGATAGTGAAGACGTTGAAAAATAGAATTGGAAGAAACCTCTTTGGGAACATAAGGTACTGGCCAGCTGGGCACCTGGATTTCTGTAACCTATTTAGGTAGCAGTGACTCCAAAGGCCCAACATTTTGTCCACAGCTGACTAATGAACATGCCCAAATATTTGAATAGACACGCTTGGTAAGCAACACGAAAAATCTGTTCCAGTATAGATACAACAGAACTACTGGTTAGTCAGTCAGAAATGGTGATGGAGGGGACTATTCACAGAAACAGAATTTCAGAGGAAAAAGGAACTAGGGTCCAATCTTCCTGTGCACCCACTCTGCGACGGTGCCATCCAGAAGGACTGTCTTCCATAATGCAAGTCCTGCTCTGTACTAATTAGTAGCCACGAGTCACATGTGAGTAGCGAGCACCTGAAATGTGGCTAGTGCAACTGAGGAACCAAGTTTTAATGTACTTTAACTTAATTTTAATTAATTTAAATTTAAATGCATGTATCAAACTGCCCGACAATATTGCATAGCATGGTGGGACCTGGCCTTTGTCTACGGGCTCACTGCCCTGCAACGTGGCTAAACAGGTCTGGTCATTAGACAGTCTCACCTGCCATGGAGCTGTGATCGGTCTCGCTGTGATTCCTGGTCCCGGGGGCTCACCTCTCCCCTCCTCCCACAGACCACATGGAGTCACTTGGCTCTCAGTCTACTGTATGGCTCTTGGAATATTTGAGAAGCATCAGAACGCTACAGTATCACAGAATTTCAGCCCTGAGAAGGGCCATGGTTTAGTCTGTCTGAACATCTATTGATATTATATCGAATATTTATGCAGAAGGAGTTTGGGTGTTTTAGTTTAACAAAGCACGGCTCAGCTACTTTGTGGTCCTGGACAGGGATATTTACTAGCCGGAGTGCAGTTTGCCTTCTATAAAATCAGGCTGATAGCAATGAGCTGTTGGTTATAGATTCGCAAAGGACTTAATAATGCCTGACTCACAGAAGTCACTTACCCAAAATGTTAGTCCCTGCTCTCCTACACAGCATATTATTCTACTTATGACCCCAGTTACTCTCACCACCGGACCTAACTGGACGTGCAGATGTGTACACAATATCCCCGTCCTGATGGACCAAATTAGCTGTCTGGCCAGCTGTCTGTCACATGCCGTGTTGTGATCTAGGTTCTCCACTTCTATCCATGCGGCCTAAAAGAATCAGTAGCTTTAAAAACTCCATGTTACACATACTCTCTCTCATTCATTCATTTAGCACATTTACTGAGCCTTTACCATGCATCCAAAACTATGACAGGTCTAGCAGATAAAGCAGTAGCCAAGATAACTCGGTGTGGTGTCCTTGTGGAGGGGAGAGAAAGGCTCAAATAATACCCAGTACTAAGTAAAATCCCGACATCTTTTCTCACGTGGGAAGCTCTGTATTTCTGGGGATCCTTTACATTCAGAAGTTGACTCTTCAAAGCTCCATTGTCATTTGGTGGGACAGGATCACTCAGCTGTATGCTATGTGACTCTATCACTCTAGCTGGCTGCTTCATTTCCTACTTCACTACCATTGGCAAACCGGACCAAAGTATTCTCTGGCACCAGAGTTGATATTACATCTCTGTCTGAGAGGGAGTTCTCTCTGAAAAATAGCACATGCCCTACTGACGCGAAGCCATTAACAACTACTTACACAACAGCTTATCTGTGAAACAGATCATGAAAGGTAAGGGTGGAGGCTCTGGACCCAGAATTCCTGGCTTAGGACTTTCATGTCCTTGCTTGTGAAATGTTAGACAACAAAAACAAGCTGTTTAACATCTCCTTAGCTCAGTTTTCTCTGTATGATGTGGCTAATGCCACGCAATTTGCAAGGTTGTTGTTAGTGGTAGGTATCACGAGATAAGTATTTCACTAACACGTGGTTTAGAGCATTCGATAATTTTTATTGTTATCTGTTCTCATTAATATTCAGTGTGGCAGTGCCACAGCACTGTATAACGTGCACTTTCAGGGTTTTTTTCTCCTATTGTTTTCGGTATTTCCCTCTCTCTCTTTTTGCATCAACCTCTTCCTTCCGTAAACCCTGGTGTGGCAATATGACCAACGAAAAAGAATGGGAACTTTGGGGTCATATGGATCAAATTCAAATTCAAATTCACGAGTTCAAAGTTCAGTTCTGCCACCTACTACTAATCTGCAGCCTTTGGCACAACGTGTAACCTTCAAAGGCTTTGGTAGCGCCCTCTGGAGCTGGGGCTGAGAACACCAACTCTGTGTGGCGATATTACAGTATTCCATGAGGTACACAGTTAATTTGCTTTCCCTCAGTAGAAGCTATTAAGGTTGTCAGGAAGGATACCTGTTAGAATCCCCTGGGGTCTTGCTTATCCTCAGAAGGCGGAGTCTGCGGCCAAACGGTATTTGGATCGAAACGTTAGCATAGTTTTCGCACGAATATCACCCTGAAGTTATTCTATCTCAGAAGAATACAACTCGCATTCATTCTCTTGGAAAAGTCTCAACCCCATTAGAAATCAAACCCAACAACAAAACCTTTTCAGAACGCCGCGGGGGTCTGAGTACCTCCCCTGCGCGGCACGCCCTCTGGAGCCGGGAGGACTACCGAGCGATCCGGACAGAGGTGGGGGCAGCTTTGAGAGGATGTTGAAATCAGAACGGCATGCAGCCTGGACTGTCTGTATTGCTACCTTCGCAAAAACACCGTTTTCTTCCTGAGTCAAAATTATTCTAAAACTGACACCGAGAATCTTATGGGTTATTTTTTTCTGCGAGAAAAATGATACGCAAATGGACACGTCTCAGGTGGGTTCAAACTACACTGGGGGGAACGTCACCAAGGCAGAACGTGACATCGAAGAGTGGACTGTGTCTTTAGGACAATTAGAGGAATATTAATAAGGAATGTCACACTGTCACACTGTCACACACACAAAACCATCCTCCTTCGCCCTTCAGGGCCTGGTTGGGAGGTCGTGAAGATGACAACCTGGCTTCTGCCACAGCTTCATGCCCCCCCCCCGCCGGCAGCGGCTCCGTGCACCATGTGCCCACACACGCTACCCCATCCAGTCAAGTGTGGCATTTTCCTTTCTGTTCAAGAATCCTCAAAGTTTAATTAAAGCAGCCAGCCACCTAGCAATTACTTCCCCCGTCCATCTTACCGCGTCCTTATTGTCTGCCTCGGAATTGATTTCTGACTGCAGCCCCTGCCTGCGCTAGTCAGCAAATGTGGGGAGACACTAATGGCAGAACTCATTTTTTTCCCTTCCTTTCATTTAATTAAAACGCATTGTCCGAAGAAGATTTAAGGCTGATTTTAACACGCGCGAGTGTTTGGACCGTTCTGAACATGCCTGCTTGTAAAAGGTGAGGGCCATTTGCACGGAGAGGCCCTTACTCTCTGCTCCCCCATCTGCACCATGCTCTGCACTTGCGTTATTTCCCTCCGCGCGCGGCCAGGCCCCCACCCGCAAAGCCTTCTGGGGACTCTCCACCGAGCATCACCTAATAGCCCCCACTGTCCGCTGTGCCAGGCTGGCTCCCGCATGGCCCCGGGGCCCCGCGTCCCAGGCCGCTGAGGCACGGAGATCCCAGATGCTCTCGTCCATACTGTGTGTTCCCTGCCCCACATCCAGCCAGAGCCCCCTGTGCCCGGAGTCACCTCCTTTCCAGACTCTAAAACCTGCAACGCCTTGTGCGCACTCCCCAGGGCCCTCTTCCTTGAAGCATCCCCAGGTTCTCCAATCCCAAAGTCATTGCTTCGTTATCAAGTGGCAAGGTCAATTTCTATCACCCTCTATGGGACTTGTGGTTTTCTACGCTGTCTCATAACTTATTTATAAATGTGTGTGTGTGTGTGTGTGTGTGTGTGTGTCACAGAACACAAGAAAAGCTCCTTATAAACAGAACATGTCTGTTTGATCGTGTAAGCTAAAATAGTGCTTCTTTTCACATAAAAGGGACTCTGTAAATGTTTGGTGAGATGCATCAACAGTGAATGCATAAAAAATGAATCAATAGCTGCTAAAGATTCGTTAATCCATGCTTATCCTTAAGAGCAGTCCCTAAAGAGATAAAATCCCATCTTCGCGAGATGTGAGGGGCAAGGAGCAGAGGTCTGAGCATGCTGAGGTGGACAACTCAGAACAACAGAGGAACCAGCCAAGCGAAATCTTAACAGAAGTTCAACAAAGAGACACTCGGGAAGTCTGTGTCCTCATAATGCTCAGTCCCTGATCATGCCGAATTTCACCAGATAATATTATTCTCATCCACCTAATGCCTCTTGGAATGTGCAAATGAGCAGTCTTTCTGATCGGAAATGCTAATTCCTTCCCTTTTACCTCCCCATCTCTCATTCCTCTGGAAGGGCTGGGGACAAATCCAATTTGCTACCTTTGCTTTTAAAGATTTGACATCTAACACGTATTTGGGAAGCAGAGAACAGAAGTTCTGAGCCAAGTGGACCCCAGATGGCACACCCCCAGCCTCCTCGGTGACCACCTAAACAGCCGGGACAGGAGCTTCCGTCTTCTGACATCTGGTTGAGCAAGTGACCAGCCACGGACCTGGTTCCCAGTTACCACTGCACACACAGCCCAACATTCCTGCAGAGTCTTTTCCCCCTGAGGTAATGTTGTCAACGTACGAGCTAGCCCATGGTGCTATTTTTGTCAATGCAGAGAAGTATCTTACGGAAAATAATATCCCCTCTCTAGTCCCAGGACTGTATGCTTTACAGTGATGCATGAATCAGGTGACCTCTGGCTCCTTTGGTGAAATGATGCTCTTTTCTTGAGTCATCAGAAGGGAGGCCTGGTTCAGAGAAGTTCTCTAGGGTGAAGCCCCAGGCAGCAACTGGAGTCCTCTGGAGACTTCCTGTAGTCTCTATAGCTTCTGCCAAAGTCATTTCCATGTTCAGAATCTACCGTTCCTCCTTCAGACCCTGACAACACTTTATCTTTCTGCTTACCATCCATGAACTCTAGTGAACTCCAATCTCCTCTCAAGAAATTAACCCTGTCCCAGAAATTCAGACTAGACAGACCAAGTCCAAGGGAAGCATGGGGTGGGGGTGGTGGTGGGGGTGCCAGCAGCGAGTTATGGTGCAAGGATGACATCGCAGACGCTCTGTCCCGGCTTAGATCGGTCCTGCTACGTCTGAGAGGATGGGGAGAGAGAACACGTGGCCAGGACGAGGGATCAGAAGTAGGGGCTGCCGATGCCGCACGCGCTCCTCTAAGCTGGATGGCAGGGACGCCGTTTCTCTTCTCCAGACGCCCTGCCGTCCGCAGGCCTGGGCGTGGACACTTTGTTCCCAAGGTCTACAAGGAGCCTCAAACTCACGGTCGGCCGTGCTACCCACTCTCACACGCTCTAGACCTCATGTTGCCTGTCTGTCTTCATGATGAGCGCCCCTTTGGGAAGCTGCTATTCTTAGAAGTGATGAAACATTGTGACAGTGCAGGAAGCTAGCACAAGTTACAGCTGCTTCCAATCTCTGCAAAGGGGTAACTTTTCGTCCACCGGAAATGGATGTATCACAGCACTGCTCCTCCCTAGGTTGAAAGAAGGAAAAGTGCCATGGAAAACATGTCTTCCTGTAGTCCCCAGTAATTCTCCTGAGTAGAACGAGGAAAACCCGACGTGCCGTCGAGTCAAACATCCAGCAGCGTAAGCCAGTGTTGAGGGCATGTTTGGATCTGACTTTAGAGAAAGAAAATTAGGTATGTTCATTTCGTCAGAAATCAACAAGTCAGTACCCCATATAAACAAAATCTTAAAGACAAACCGTGGAGACACTGAGAAAGAATAATTATCTCTCCTCCTAAGAACTTTGTTTTGCTGTCCACAAAAACTAAAGCCTGTGCTTTTCAGCAGAAACCCGCCTGTTGGCTGGGGAAAAGCACACGTCTTTGTGAAACTTCCATAGCAAACGTCAAGGAAAGGAAGTAGGTGACATATTGGTGACTTACTTTCCCCCCAGTATTTTGAAGATCAGAAGAATATCTCTATTTGACCGAGAGGACACTCGCCCCCACCCCCCGCCTGTCTCCAACCTCCCCACTGGGGGGAACCAAGCAAATTCCTTGGTTTCTCAAGTCATTACCATGGGCTAAAATGATGTGACAATAACAGCACACAGAGGTGCCCCCCACGCCAACCCTCTCATCAGTTTCAAAGTCTGTTTTGTTGGTTCTCATTAATGCCACTCAAAGGAACTGGTCACTCGTGGTCTCGAAAGTTTGACAACAAATTGTGTGATTAAATTCCTTAAACACGTCTGTCCATTACTAATCCTCTTCTGCCAACATCCCTTTCAGAGAAAAATCACAGCGCTCCACGGTGCCTGATTTATATTTCATTTTGAGAACAGGAAGTAAAGGGATTAAAGTTAAGGATTAAAACACTTACTCTTTACTGCATTTTTGCTTCTCCCGAATGGCTTCCTGGTTGCTATAGCTACTGTTCACTGGTCCTTAGCCCCAAGTGCACGCCTTTGCATTAATAAAATATTTTAAATGAGACTTCACGGAAAACAATAGGGGAAGTAGTTTAAGTTCAATTGCTCTTGAAAGAAGAAGCTAACATTTTTTAAAACGTCTTTTTTTCTTTGTCTCTCTTTTGGTGTCCTCAAGAGTGAGGCTTGAGCTGGGAGGCAGCATGGGGACAACCCGAAGACATGCAGTGTGAAATCAGAATTACGCGGCAGGGGCACACGAAGGCTACTCCGAGATAGGGAGTTGGTCCTGACTTTACAAACACTGTTTGTAGGGAGATTAAGGATCCCTGGGAATTTCTCCAATGTTGCAACACCACAGAGCGTTTTAAAGGCAAAACGCACGTAAATGTGGTGTTGCAATTGCACATTGCAAATACCAGCCAGGAAATGAAGAGCTGAGGCTTTTCCCCCCCGCAAGGTCAAGTTAGGCATATCAATGTCATAAATATTGCTGCTTTGTAACCACGTCGTTGGTGTGTGTGGGCGCAGCCTCTGCATAGGAGTGTGGCCAAAGAGGTGACAGCCACAAGCAGCATATGGCGCCAGGGCCCAAGACGTCTGCACGTACAGTGCACACAGCTGATGCAGAGCTGGGTGTCGAGAAGGGAGGGGACATGGACAAGTGAGCAAACACAACTGCGTTTGAGTTGTTCCTTTAAAGTTGTTCCCTTGACATTCCTTTTAGAATACACTGGCTACATTCCTACCAAAAGCCAAGGAAAACTAAGGAGATGGAATAGGAAAACTCCATTTTAAGATCTATTCTCAAAGTCCAAGAGCAGGACAGACTCCAGGATAAACTGTGAAATGACTTCTAATACACTCCCCCATCCATTTCCCCCTGATGCTTGGTTTTTCTCCGCTTTGGAGTAGTTTCAAACTATTCTTCTATCCCCCAGGGGCCCTACTGAAACTACCTCCCTGAGGTCCAAATATCCTCCTCATTTCTCACTTCCTCTGATTCCACCACGTTCCTTGCATTATATCCACAGAGGACATAGATGCTACTTGAAAACTCGTAACTAAGGCCATACTGATGTATTAATGGGAGCCAAGGGACTGTTACGCTGCCTTCGCCATACAGCCAAAGAAAGTTATATCAGGATCTTCTGGAGACGACCGCCGAACTGGGAAGAACGAGTGCAGGGGTGACCACTCTAAGCGCGGTAATACCCAGGCTGGTGGTATGGATGATTGTAAGCAAAGGCGAACAGCTCCCCAATCAAACCATAAGATAAATGGTGCCGCCCATGGACAGGACCGTAGAACATGAAACTCACCTGGATGGAAATGGTCAGACCCACCAGGTACAGAATCCTTTCTTTCCCAACACCCATGTTCCTTCTTTCCTGGCTTTGGTCTTTTCTTTTGGAAATCACTCTGATTTGGGGATAATCCTGAAGATTCAGGGCCATTCCAGGGCTGGGGTTTCTGCTCTGTTGTTCTTGCACATTTGCAACTGAGACGGGGCCACAGGAGCCTGCCGTTCAGAGGCGATTCTCTGTGAGTCTCCGGTTTCTCCACATCTCAGGAGCAGAGGACTGGACTGTCCTTCTGAGCTCTCTTTTAAAGGATGTTTCTATACTAAACAGCTTTGGAAAACCGACTGAGGTAGTCTCTTCCTCCTGACCAAAATGTCAAGCATTTTGGATGCTTTCATCCATTATCAAGGGTTTGGGTTCCCTGAGCTCAGAATCTCCCTCTTGCAACACAATCCACTGAATGTGCCAGAGTTGCCGGGTCCGCTCTGTGTCACGTCATGGGAACTGGGACTTGAGAAAGTGGCACAGAAAATGACAGTACTCCAGCTCCTGCTATTGCTGTGAGTAATAAGCTCTCCTTTTGTCTCTGACCCAAGAGGTTCATGTCTTCTGCCAACATCCATTAAACTACAGCAGGCTAACGTATTAGCTCCCACCTAGAGTCAAATCTCAGGCGTTTTATAGTTCCTGACAACTACAGAACCATCCCTAGATGTGCAGGACACTGGGCAAAACATTTTTGCCCAAGATATTTTTATAATCAAAGTGAGTCACCCCAAGTCAGTATGTCCACATCACACTAGTGGTCCAATCTCAAGCGATTCAGCTAAAGAAATGTTACGCTGGCCATCTGCTCGCCAGGACACCCTCCTGGAGTTAGGGGCTGCCTGTGGGGCTCCAGAATGACCCCACAGTCATGTGTCCTGGGGCTCACGAGGGCTTGTGGTGAGCTCACGTATGGGGTAGAGGGTAAGACCGAGCCCTGAAGGAGAGGAATGGGGGCTGGCACCCTTGGGTACCAATGTCGGCACAGGGATGCCCACCTCCATAGCAGTGCTGGCCCAGCTGCCAAAACGAATGTTTAAAGAATTCTGAGGCGGGTACTGAAAAACATGGGGGCCCTCTAGGGGCAGGGTCTCAGTCAGGGGCCACGCCACCATCTTCTAACAGAAGGCTGCTGAGAGCTTCTGCAAATGACCCCACAGCAACCGCTTGCTGCCAAGTTACAGTTTCCCACGGTGGAAGATCAGAGAGCCCGCAGTACAGAAGGAGCACTGGAGGTGGAGTCAGAAAATCCTAGCTGGAGCACAGTTCTCCCAATGACCCAGTGTGCTCTGTACAGCCATGTAGCTTCTCTGAGCCTTAGTAGGTCTTTCTCTCTAACATGGGATTACAACAATAACCATAATAGTAAGCCTGGAGAACTGCTGAGAAGAAGACAGAGGTACACAGACATAAAGATGCCCAGCAACGTGTGCTGCACACGTATTTGGTAGTTATTATTTCTTTCACCATTTCCTTCCAATTCTATTTCCTAAGGGAAGAAAATAGAAATGTGTAATTCTGTCTTTTATGTCATTACTGGGTATTTGAAATGCCAGCTTGCCGCCTCCTGCTATCACTGACGGCCGAGAAGCTAGACGGAGTGCTGAGGTTCTGAGGGTTTTATTGTGTTAAGGTCTCTGGCCAACTTCAACCTCATATCCTGACAGAGGAAAGGGCTCCCAGTCGGGGTGGACGTGGGAGGCGCATCAGGTAGGACGAAGTGTTAGGTTCCTCTGCCCATTCATGCCGTGGTTTAGAACACCCTGATATGTGTGTCTTTTGACTGTGAGAACGTGTACATATTTCTCCATAGAAAAGAACAGAATGATTTAAGAAAAGCTGTAAGAAGAGCCGGGGAATGGATCACTCTTGATTGCTATTCTGAGTACACAAAAATGAAATCTGACTTTTGTATTGGCTTATCTACTTTGTACTATCATCTCAAAATACAATCAGTCCAAAGACCACAGTGGAGAAGTATTACCCAAATACCTACGGCCAGGGCTTGTCTGCTGGGTCAGCCCAAAGCACTTGGTGGTACAGAGCTTCTTGTCTGACATGTTCTGTTATCTCTTTATCAATGCTTTCCCTATTGACCCTCCCTTTGCAGAGGCCTGGGATGTTCCCGCAAATATGGCGTAAGGAATGTTCCTCATGGCAGTGGTCTTTCCTAAAGACTACTAAGTAAAAAGGATACAAATGGGGAGGTCCCATAATGTGGGAAGATAGACACCAGTGTTAAGCCATTGTGATAACGTGTATCTGCTACTACCTGGCTTAAAAAATTCTTTTTTTTATTTGAGAGAGAGAGAGTGAGCAAGCGAGCAGAGAACAGGGACAGAGGGAGAGACAGACTCTGAGCAGCTCTGTGCAGAGCCCAACATGGAACCTGATCTCATGACCCTGGGATCATGACCCGAGCCAAAATCAAGAGTCAGACACTCAACCAACTGAGCCACTCAGGTGCCCCGCAACGACCTGGCTTTTATAGCTCCCATAGGGGAGGGTGCCAAATGGGAAATATTAGAAAACGATTGCTGGAAGGAGGGCGGGAGAGGGGAGGGAAGCCTAGCACAGGAGAGGAGGGGCAAGCGAGCTCACCTAGCTAGTCAGGGAACTCCAAGTTCTAAGGCTACGGAAACTCTATTGCCAAAAACGCTTGTGAATATGGTGATAAAAGTATGCTTTGAGAAAGTATCAAGAGTCAGGCCCAGAAAATGGGGAAAGACGAATCCATACCTCAAATTTCAACAAGGCGGAAAAAACAAAAAGAGATAAAGCCCAATAAAGCCTACAAATGCCACTGATCACCAGAACACATAGAAATCATGTGTGCAAAGATTCTAGAAAGAATCATGGGTTGTTGAGCAGTTCAGAAGGAAGGACGTAGAAGCCAGGAGAGGGACATCGAGAACACCCCGAAAATCCTTATTTCCTCTTTAGATGCCACTCTGTGAAAGCCGCACATACTATGAGTGTAGAATTCAAGAAGACATTTGGCAAAGTCACTCACGATGGCATCTTGCACAAGACTAAGAATCCTGGAGCTGGAGACGGCCCAGCTGGGGGCAGCCATAACTGGAAGAGCCACTGTATCTCAAGAATATCGATTAATGGAAATATGCCAAGCTGACTAATTGCCTTGTCGCCTTTCACCCCAAATCCCCAATTCATCCGACCCCGTTACCACCATAATTATCTTTTTAAATCATAGATCTGACCACGGTCTGTGTTCAAACATCTTAGTGTGGCCCATAAGGCCTGTTAACATCACTGCCCTTGTCAATTTTTTTCAACCTCCATGCTTGCCTCGACAGCCAATAAATGACACTGCAGGTCTCACGCGACCCTGCTGACCCGAGTCTGTGGCCTGAACAAAATGGAAAGAGTGGAGAGGAATGAGATCCATACACTAAAAGACCTGGAAGCTGGGTAATAAGAAACACATCGCAGAGGACCAGTAATACTCAGGCAGCATCTCTACGTCCATCAGTGAGGTGGTTAACAGAAAAGGATCCTGGGAAGACAGGATAGACTAGTTCACATGTGGGTGTTCCAGGAAGGCATGTTTTCTTTACAAGCTAAAAAAATACACATATAAAGAATGTCTGGATGTGTTTCTTTTTAAATAACAACGACAACGGAAAGAGATTGCCTTCGTTGTCAGAAAGCTCAAGATGAAGAGACTTCACGAGTAGCTTCTGGGACTTTCTAAATGTGATTCCCCAGGCTGGAAGATGTGATTACATTTAAACATGCCTATAATTCTGACGGGCTACAGCTGTGCCCGCAGCTGGCCCCACGGAGTGGCACTGTGGCAAGTCCCCACCCCGAAAAGCCGCTCAGGGAAAACATCGTTCTATTCCAGTTAAAGAGCCGCCTGGCGGAAGCAGGGACCATCTTTAGTCCCTGAGCAGTTAACTCAAGAATTAGTCTGTACCTGACCCACGTCGGAAACAGTGAGCATTTAAGAGGTCACATGACACTTTGCTAGAGTTTATAAAGAGGGCTCCGGACTGTCGGTGGCGGGGGGGTGGGGGGGTGGGGTGGTGGAGAAGACTCTTTTGCCAGAACATTTTCTGGAATGCCAAGATTGCAAACAGTATGTCAAGACTTAACAGACAGCTCTGCATTAAGCCATATCCACGGACTCGGCTGCACATTTCTGCAGGCCCTTTGGTGGGTAGAAACCCAGCGTACCACCTTTCAGCATCATGCTTGGCTTCCTTTTTGCTTCTAAACTTTCTCCTTTCTCAGAAACAAACTAAAGAGAGTAGAAGGAGTAAAAAAAAAAAAAAAAAAAAAAACCCGTATCCTGACTCTAAAAGGCTGAAAGAATAAAATGAGCAAATGTAGACATGATGGCTCTGACATGTCAAAGCATTAAATGTGGCGACGGAAGATCCTTTCTTGACTGTCGCCGCCACCACCATCACTCTGAAAGCACGTGAGTTACGGAGATTGGAGTCCACTTGCTGAAACGCTCATGGGGAGCTGAGCACGGAGCTCACACGCCCGCTCCCCTAACTTCTCCTGCAGGAACGCGCCGGAGCCGGCGGCAGGGAACTTTCTCTTCTTCCCTGACACAGTTCTGGCTACGTTCTGACTTGCGCCTTTTGGCACCACTTGACCGACCCCGTTTCCTCGGCATCGCTGTAGGAAGGGAGGCTGGTTTTCTTCTGCTCTGACCCCTCCAGTTGTCAACTCCCACGCCTGTGGCCGCAGCCACCTCCTCCCAGCGTGGATTTCTGTCTACTTGCAGGGCTGCAGCTGGCCCCGTGCCTGCGTCCTCTCACTAATAGCCACGGCGGTCTCCACCAAGTGTTTTTAAGAGCTAACATCTCTTTGAGGAAAAAAATAAATTACTGGAAGAGTCTGGAGTAGAGAAAACGACTTGCTAAAATTGCAACGATCACCTGTCTTCTCTCTTAAGAAACGATTTAAAAAAACTTAATGTTCATTTATTTTTGAGAGAGAGAAAGAGAGAGTACGAGTAGGGAAGGGACAGAGAGCGAGGGAGATGCAGAATTGGAACCAGGCCCCAGGCTCCGAGCTGTCAGCACAGAGCCTGATGCGGGGCTCGAGCTCATGAGCCATGAAACCATGACCTGAGCTGAAGTCGGACGATTAGCCGACTGAGCCCCCCAGGCGCCCCTAGAAAACTCTTAATAGACAACATGATGTAATTCTAACAGTAAGGTCTAACCTTTACTTGGCTTGTATAATGTGGCAGGCACCATGCTAAGTGTTTTGCTGTCATTACTTCATTTAGTGTGATATAAACACACTGAATTAACAAACATTATATGACATAATATTAGGACAGTAACGACTGATTTCAAAGTTAGCGTATTATGATAAACTTGTACAAGCCTGTCAATTCTTAGATATATAAACCAAAATGTTTTTGAGTATTTGCTTATTTGCTTAAAGTATTAACATCTTCTCCTCTCTTAGCTCAGTGTCTGTAAATTAGTTACCATGAACATACTTGCTCTGAACAGTCAAGGAAATAATACAAACGGGTTGGACCAGGCATATCAAATAATTAATTTCCTTCTGTTTTCCTAGTGAATGTTCAATTTGCACTAATATAAATGACACTTTGGGGTTTGCCATACCCCATTTTCATGTGGTAAGTGTGGCCTTCAAATAAAGTAGCCTCCGTTAAATCTTAACATAAAGATTTCTAGTTTGTGGTGTGACACTTTTCTGGAGCCTCTAGCCCCCAGCCATATACAATAAGACACTAAGCTAGGGATTGCTGTGAAGGTATTTTTTTTACTGTTTATTTGTGAGACAGAGAGAGAGAGACAGAGAGACAGACTGTGAACTGGACTCGGGGAGAGAAAGAGAGGGGGCGACACAGAAGCAGAAGCGGGCTCCAGGCTCTGAGCTGTCAGCACAGAGCTCGAAGCGGGGCTCAAACTCATGAACTGTGAGATCATGACCTGAGCTGAAGCAGGACACTTAACCGACTGAACCACCCGGGTGCCCTGTGAAGGTAATTTTTAGACATGACTGATGTCTCCAGTCAGCTGATTTGTAAGGAAAGGAGATTATCCTTCATAATCTGAGTGAACCTGATCCAATCACTTGATAGGCCTTAAGACCAGAACCCAGCTTTCCCTGAGGAAGAAGACACCCCACATGGGGAGGGCTCATCTGATCCCGGAGTCAGAAACCCGGGTGCCATCTTGACGCCTCCCCTCCCCTCGTCCCTGGCATTCGATCCACCATTACTTCCTGAGGACGCACTTTCCTCCCAGGGGCTGCGACCCCTCCCCCGGACCAGACCTCCATCCCATCTTGTACAAGTGCACGCCCTTCTGACGGGCGCACACGCTTCTAGTCTGTCTCTACCCCACACTCCGAGTCCCCACCTTTCAGCCCACCCCTTGTCAAAACCCAGCTTTGACATAGCTGATGGCCTCAAGGGAAAGAAGTGCATCTCACTTTTTTTTTTTTTACACCAGGCACTTAGCAAACTATCAGATACGCAGTAAATGTCGGGTGAGCAGGAGGCAATTCTCCTTAGTTGGGCAGAGTCTTTTTGGATATTGTAACTAAAGCCAGGCGAAACAGTCACCAGGAATCCTGCATTTCTTTTGCCTCACATGGTCCTTACCTACTTTTTAAACGTTTCCTCTTCTATACAGACTTGTACTTGATATGCACAGAACTGCACGTATTTAATGCACACAATTTGGTTTGGACGTCTCCCTGGGTTGTGTTATGAGGTTTTGGGTCTTTTAGTTTTGTCATTAGAGGAACTTAATTTTGGAGAGTCTGTGAAATCTCTAGAACCTCTACCTAGAAAATACACTTAGCCTATTGTTTCTGGGATTCCATAAGTTTCCAGAAACCCATCCAGCCGTGGAGCTCCCACTTATGGTCTGTGGAGCCCAGGTTAATCACCCCTGAATGGGACCAAATACAACAGGTTCAAGTTTGTTTCTAATTCTCTCTGGTTTGGGTCTCAGCTGCCTTTCTCTTGTTTGGATCTCTCCTGTACGGTCATCCACGTGTCCACGGCACCCGGCAAGACTGGCTATCAGAACCCCTGAGAGATTCTTCAGGCTCGGCAAGGAAAGCATGTGCAAGGACCCTTGTCATTGACACTCCACTGGCCCGGAGGTCTGTGACGGAACAATGCCTTCTGCTGAAATCGCTCCCCTTTCAGCTCGCAGGCCCTGAATTCGCCTCTCAAGCGAGCTGTGAGGACGAGAAATGGAAAAACGGGAGGAGGGTCACGTAAGCTAAGCCACGAGGCAAGTTACGGCGGTGCTTAAAAGGAGCCCCTGCATCCTGACATCCGATCCAAACACAACTCTGAAGACATGGCCGCCTGCCCAGGACCCACCGTGGGAAGTTCTTATGTCAGACTTTGCCAAGCCCTTGGGGGAAGTCGCCCTGAAAGTCAGTCTTCAGAGCTCAGAGAACCTGGATGCAAGCACATGGGCACATCCTGCCCGTGGGTGGACACCAAAGACAAGGCTCCAATGAAAGGGGAAGACGAGGGAACTGGCAGTCATTTCTCAGGAGTGCGCGGGGTTTGAGAACAGAGAGGAAGCGCGGGGCCCGAGAAGGGCTGTGGGGGGGGCTGTTGTGATATTGGGGGACATCGATTACGGTAGCAGAGTCTCAGCTAAATGCTTTTGTTCCAAAACCGTTTTCATCGAGAATTCACAAAATCTAATAAGGGAAAGTGAACGAGAAGCTTAGAAGGCTTCTGTCAGTCAATCAAAAAAGCAATCACCCAGGAGCTATTTCCATAAGGCGCCGTGCTAGGCACCGTACGGCCCAAACTGCTTATTAAAGCACCCGCCAGAGGCCCTCATTCCTCACGTTAGCCCAGAGCCATTGTGGTCCCAAGTGCCAATTTTCAGGGAGAAAAGAAAGAAAACTACTTTGCCACCTATGACAAAATGGCATAAAGTAATCAAGGACATTTCCCAAATATATAGGACAACAACAAACTTTTAAAAAGTAGTATCTAATAACATCCTGTGGAAGCTGTTCCCAAGGACACACTTAGGGCAACACTGCTTTAAGAGCTACAGAAAGACCCTGGGCCTCCAGACCCAGAGAGGATGGTGTTTCTTTTTCTGTATTTCCAAGACTGAAGGCAACTTTTCCTGATCTCTCCAGAAGGAAAGAGAAGCTTTTCCTCACGACCTGGACCTGCTTGCTTTATGGACAAGTGGCCCTGCTGTTCCACCGTCCACACCCAACTCAGATTCTCTACGCCTCCAAGGCGCCAGAAGCTGGCGGTGGCTCAGTGCTCTCAAAGGCATGGCTGGGACCACGGGGCCTCGCTAAGACAGAGGCCTCTGCACTCTCTGGACAGCTTCCAATCAGGTGCTTTGAGTAGGAGGTTAAATTTAAGATGACTTATTTACATCATTTATAGTCAACTGATTAACATCACTACTTTGGGCCACAATGGTTTGCCTTATCAGAGCCAATCCAGCGCCTCTGTCAAAATGGGTCACCTTCGACTGAGGCCTCAGGGTGCTGGGGCCGGTGGCAGGTAACATGGTCGTTCTGAGGGCAGGGATAAGCCCTCTGTCACCAACCATCGTTAGAGTATGGAAGTAGGTAAACGACTCACGTAGAAGAAGAATCATGTTAGTGCCATTTTAACACGAGCATCAAGACTCTTCCACTACGATTTCCAATGTGACTGATTACGTGTGAGAGGGGGAGAGGTTAGCTCATCTTGAAATCCCGCGTCCACGACAGGTGCCTACTGCCGACATTGTGTCAAGAGTCGGAGGGACTTTTAATTTATTCCTTAGCAGAGAGAGAGAGAGAGAGAGAGAGAGAGAGAGAGAGAGAGAGAGAGAGAGAGAGAGAGAAAGAAAGAAAGAAAGAAAGAAAGAGAGGGAGGGAGGGAGGGAAGGGAGGAAGAGGGAGAGAGGAGGGGAGGGGAGAAGGGAGAGGAGAAAGAGAGAAGACAGGGAGGGAGGGAGGAAGGGAGGGAGCAAAAAAGAAAAAGAAAAAGGAGTCATGAGCGGGAAGGCCCTGACTGTGCCCCCTGAGCACGCCCCGAGCCAGGCAGATGTACAGAAAAGCGGGCCTCACCAGCTACTGAAATACGGGCCTCCAGGTCGGGGAAACGGATTTTTTCGCACAGCTTTCGAAGATTCCAACAACCGCACAAAGCAAGGTGAGCTCTGTGGCACTCAGTGGAATCACTTACAGGTTTGGGTCTGGGGGGTGGGGGCGGCTCTGAAGAGATGCCAGAGAACCTGCCAGGCCTCCCAGAGGAGAAGTGTACCCCTGAGCCGCTCTGTCTTAGCCAGAGGGCTTTTCTACACAGCTGACCTCTTAAGTAGGAAAAGACAGGTACGCGTCGGGTTGGTCCACGTTCCAGACGCCGTGCTGGGTTTTCAACGGGCTGTGCAAAGGTTGCAAAGCTGAAGTCACGAGCAGGGCGGCCCGAAGACAAATGTTAAACATGGCGCATCTCCCCGGAGCTGCGAGGCGGAGGACCGTCCACGCCATCGGACTTCTGGCCCCGCATTCTTCCGCGTTCACTTTAAAAAGTCCCTTTGGAGGACAAGCCAGAGGTGAAGGGAAACCCCCCCCCCACCACTTATGCCACGACCAGGGTGCACATGAAACATTCTGATAAAGCTCACAGCCTTGGGGAAAGTTTCAAGTGGCTCACTGCCTGGCTTTCTCTTGCTGTGCCCCTCAGGAGCGGGCAGGACTGAAGCCAGACTCCGCCTTTTGCTCTGCAGGCTGCACTCTCTTCTCGCCCGAGACCGAGACCGTCGCCGGGGCCTGCGCGGCTCGCTCCTCACTTCTCCGAGGAGCCTCTATGCAATGGACCCGAGATCTGGAAGGCGCGTCCGTGGAAGAAGGCTGCTCTCGGCTGATGGAGTGGGTGGGTGCGCACACGCTAGGCAAAGAGGAAGGTTCCCTTCTGCGGGCAATGAGCCCAATTATCCCAACTCCTTTGCAGAAGAGCCTCACCTGGCCCTTCTCCCCCTTCTCCTTTTTTTCCTTCGTGGCTTGAATAGTATTTAGCTAAGACTGCAGGTTCTGGGTTTTCAGTAGGATCCAACAGGTGCGGGGAAGGGCCACATGCCCGTGGCCAGGACGTCGCTCACGGGGCCTCGTGTGATCAACATCGGTCTTAGGGCTCGGGGAGCCTCCTCACTGGCCCGAATTTCAGAGTAGGGCCTCATAAAGCCGGCAACGTTAAGACCAAAATAATGTCATTTAGTGTCTAGGGGGAGGTTAAAAAGAGGATTAGAGGAAGCAGGCAGGCGGGTATATTAACCAAGTCCATGACTAACAGGGTGTGACAGAAAAGGGTTTTATTCTTTTCAACAAAACAATTCCCTAGGGCTGGGGCCATTACTCTGCTGTGCCTTTATCACCTTGGAATTTCTATGGTTATTTTTGATGAATTCACATTTTTTGTAAAGGCTTTTTTGAAATGACGCCAGTTTTCAATTTTTAATTAAAGTCGTAAATAATCTTAATTCTGCCTTAAAAGGTTTATTGTTTCTTACTTCTTTTTTTTTTTAATTTTATTATTGCTGCCAGGAAATATTTCAAATGCCAAGCACTGATGTGAGTTAGCAATTAGAATCTCTCCAAGGTCTAGTAACAACGTTGTACACGGTGTAAGTATTACACACCAGTACAGCAGCACAAGGTCTGAAAACGTGGATTGGCGGATTTCAGGTTTATTCACGCGGCTTCTCCTGGGAGTGGCATTTCCTCTTTTTATTGGATGGAGCAACTTTCATCATTTTAATTTCCACAGAATAAGTTGTCACTGATTCAGAACAGATTTCAAAAATCTTCACATTGAAAAGACAAGTCACTGAGGTCTGGGCAGTGAAAGGCAGGAAAATCAGCTCACCCGTTTGCAGGAAAACAGGGGGCGCCTCCAGTAAGTCACTACAGACAGAGTACCTCATGTTACATAAAACAAAACGAAGGGAAAACCACAGTATCTGATGTTAGGCTATAATACTGCTCCTTGAACCTCTGTGACCCAGCCCCACTGCTGAAGGCCACACAAACTGTCCATCAATTTCTACTTTGTAGACTCAGGGTCTGGTTTCCATTTGTTAAATGAGTGCTTCAAGGATCTTTCACACAGTCCAAATGATGCTTCCTTTATATGGAGGCTGAGACAGACCACGTTTGAACAAGAGAAACCAATTAATTAATAATCCCTGAAAATATCTCATTATGTTTCCATACCTACTGTCAACCTAGGTGACCTTCTTAAGCAGAGTGTCAAATGTGGCGTTTATTTGTCTGGATGCAGACCTACGTGCCCTCATGTCTGCGGCAGGTGTCACTCTCCGTGAAGGTGCCCTCCAGTCTGAGGATAGATTTCCTCATACGCTAAACCCCTCACATTTCAGATACCTTAGGAGGTGGATAGTCAGATTTAGGAGGAAAAACTTACTAGAATGTTTTTGTTTTGTTTGTGTTTAAAAAAATTTTTTTAATGTCTATTTATTTTTAATTGAGAGAGAGAGAAAGAGAGAGAGCACAAGCAGGGGAGGGTCAGAGAAAGAGGGAGACACAGAATCCGAAGCAGGCTCCACAGAATCCGAATCTGAGCTGTCAGCACAGAGACTGACACGGGGCTCAAAATCATGAACTGGGAGATCAGGACCTGAGCTGAAGTTGGGATGCTTAACCAACTGAGCCACCCAGGTGCCCCTGTTTTGTTTTTGTTTTTTAAACAAAGACAACTTTTCACTTCAAGTTCACAAGACATACACAGAGATAATGGCAAAAGCCCGTAGACTGCGGCCCTGCAACATGGTATGAACGTTGGTGTTGTCCAAACACGAAGCACCCGCCTTCCAACTTTATGTTATTAATTCACTTAGCAGCTCCTTACTGTTCTACCATATAGGACCATCTTCAGTGCATGTTGAATGATCATCTGTTGTCAGTTTACTCCAATAGAAGACACTTACAGAAAAAAAAAACCGATTTTAACAACTGACTTACAAGAGTGGGTATGTGTACAATCAAGGGTCTCTATCAAATCCTTCCAACTGGGCGTTTTTCTAATTCACAGGGAAGAGGTCAAATTCTTTCCATAAAGAGCCTTCAAATGGCATTGTGCTAACACCTCTCAAGGAAGAAAAACCTCAAGTAAAAAGAGACTACACAGCATTTCCCAGCATAAAAGCATTAAATCTTCATAAACCAGGAAAGAATGCACAATTCTAGTGAACCAGAAGCCACGGTGACCTGAACGCCAGGGCCACGGGGTTCAGTCACATCATGGGGCTAAACGACTCAGAGTAAATTGAATCTTAAACTTCTCTTAAATTACAAAGGGCTCTTAAATGAATCAGGCACCATCTCAACACAAATGAGACACTCAGAAAGCTAAGGTCAGCTCAAGGTGGTTTTCTGCCATGGTCAGAAGGTACTGGTTGGTCCCAAAAGTTAGAAACTCAGTTATTGGGAAGTGACTCAAAAGCTGCTAAGCTCCTTGTCACCACGGGGCCAACCACTTGCTGGAGATCTAGTGAGGTCAAGAGAGAGAGGGAGAGTGAGGGAGAGGGAGGGGGAGGGGGAGGGAGGGAGAGGGAGCGGGAGGGAGAGCGAAAGCGAGAGAGAGATTGGATGGTTGATCTTTAACATTTCTCCAAAATCCGAAACACTATGATTTCTCTGTGCTTTGAAAAAGCCACATTAATTCCTCACTGATATCAAAGTCATTTTAGATTCAATTCCCCTCTCAGATTTCCATACACAGCACCTATTAAGAAGCATGTTTTTTTCTAAGCTTAACGGGGGTGGGGAGGATGCTCTGTACTTACTCATCCTAGAGATACACCTACCTTCTCCATCAGAACTCACAGGGTTTTGGCCAATTGATATTTTATGAAAAAGCACTTATCTCCAGAAAGGGTCTTTGTTGTGCTGCTTTTCCCAATTCAATTTTCTTTAGCTATTTGGACTTAATTTCCATAAAAGCCTTTTGTTACTCTCTGGTTAGGTGACTTTCACTAATTTCCTCTGATTTTTATGATACAAGCCCTCCCCAGACATTCCTATCAGGTCATGTGAGCGACGCAAACCACAGCACCGCTTCTACTTTGGAGAAGATGTGCCCCTCCGAAGAGTCTAATGCCTGAAAGTACCTTGAGAAGGATCAGAGTCCCAGCGCCCTGCACGAGGCCCCAGGGCTCCGGGAGCAACTTAAATGTGCCTTTCCTGGCTGGATATAGTCTCTTTTAAAGTTACCTTTTTTCTCGCTTGTTGATCTTTGGAAGAATGTGCCTTCACATGCTTTCTTAGGGAACTTGGGTCTGTGTAGCGTTTGGTGCATCCTGGAATTTGACAAGCATAAGGTTTCTAAATGAGAAAGAAAAAAACACAACAACAACAACAGCTGTAGTTAAATCATAAAGGTGACCGGGGAAGATTTACTCAAGACTACTGACTTCAGAGCACGAACTGTGACCAACTGCCTGATGCGAAACGCTAGGCAACACTTATGCGTTTTAATTAGAAAGCCCAGTAAGTTTGCATCAAGGCAAAGGGGAGAGTCAACTTTTCTAGAAACGAGGAGACCACATGAGGGGTGCGCTCTTCCCCCAGAACCTCTTGTGGCATTTCTGGATGTGGAAAGCATTAGCAAGCATCTCTAGTCATACTTACAGTTATGTTCCCCTGAAAACAATCTCGGGCACTGTCAGAAACTAGGAAACACACATTCTCTAAGAGTTCAGGTATAAAGAAGCTGCAGAAAAGTCCAGAAAAGACTGGGAATGTTTCAGAGGAAACCTGATTCAGAAAGAGAAGGAGAGAATGAAAAGGGAGTGTTAGTGAAAAGTGAGCCAGAGACTGTAGGTGTCGAACAACAGACACATGCAAACTCAGCCAGAGAAACACTGAGCTTACCACAGGGGGCTCAGTGCATAGCGGGGTTACACGCACAAGCCCGCGGCTGAGTGTAATGAGAACACAAGTTTTGGCTACTTCCAACACCCAGGCTCCTGAGATGTGCGGTATAGAGCCTACGGCTGAGTCTAGGATCGTTTTAGTTTTTGCACCCCTGGTGATTGATACACAATTATGAGGAATGGATGAATGGATGGGAGCACACTATACATCCATTCAAAGTCTAGCAACTATTCCTGTTCTAATAACAGCAGTGATAGCAAGGGCTTGAGAGCATGGCCTTTAAGTTATGAAATAAAGTGGAACTCGCTGTTCACCCGGAGAACTAAAATAAGAAATCACAAGATAAACCGTGGAAGTCACAGCTTATAGTCACTCACCAACTTTGGACCTCAGTAGGGGACATTAATTGGGGTTGTGCCCACATGATTTGAAATGTAAGGAGGAAAAGTGAAACTGTGTCCCTCAAATAGGATCCTCACTTTAGGAACCTGCTCTTGTATTGACCAAAAGGGAAAAAAAAAATTCAGATTTTTTTTAATGGTTTATATTTGGCTCCTGTTTTCATGTACATGTTCGTCATGCACAGGCACAATATGCCCCGCTGGGAGCCATGTTTATGCTTCGCTTTTTTGTTTTTCCCATTTTTGATTCCAAACACAAGGTAAAGTCATGAAGATAAAATTTAGTTTGGCACTCCCAATCTGAAGTCTAAGTCTCATGTCTCTGATCCTGACTGACTGACTGAATCCCCCAACAGGTCTTATGGTGTCATGGCGTGCTGGGCTCTGCATTACATACAGGCACGCTAACAATGAGCAACGGATGAACCCCGCTCTCCGTATGCCAGGGGTGCAAATGGGGAGCCAACGTGGGCTGAAGCCACTAGCCCACGAGTCTCCCTCGGGTAAACAAAGGCTTTCTTTCACCTGGGCATCCCTTCTGGATTCGCACAGGGGTCTTGCCATAGCCTTCCCGACCTTGCCCTGGCTTTCGGGGAGCACCCAGCGAATATCTTTATTAGTCATGTTGTGACCTCGTAAACTTGCATTCTGAGCATGAGAGGAGATGATGCGTGTAAAAAAAAAAACTTTGAGAACATTAACACGTTCTATAAACCAATCACATTATTATTAGACATGGTCACTAATATTTGGGTTGAAAAGAAAAGGAATGGGTAATGTCATTTTGTATTTGATTTTGAGATGTTCTTGAAACATCTCCCCATCCTTCCCAGCTGGGCTTGCCTCTCTCCCCTGTGAGCCCCCTGGGATCGGTAAGCCAAAATAGCCATGTCAGGGGCCGGTCTGTGGGGTACGGGTTACTGGTAATTTGATCTCAGGTTACCTAAGCTTTAAATGGCATGCTATACTTTATTAAACTATATTTTCCATGTGCGCTGTAAAATCATTTCCCCTGTTTAGACGTAAGATGCTAACGGAGCAATAAGTTAATAAAACTTTTCAGGGTTAGAATTTTGAACTTGGCAAAAATCATTTTCCTATAAGAATCCCCTGAGTGGAAGAAAGATACTTTATCCAAAATTTTGACAGCATTAGCATAAGGAGTGCTTAATGAAAGGAAATGGAGACCTAAATTTAAATAATACATTCTTCAAGCCGATACAGTTTGCTTTTTAAAACAAATGCTTAATTTCTGCACGGTTTAAAAAGAACTTACCAGTTCATTTAATGCAATGAAAATTTAAACAGGAGGTAGGTGTGCACCTTAAAGGAAGAACGATGCTTTTGAAAGACTTAAGAGAGAGGTATTAAGAAAAAATAAAAATCGCTGGGTTTTAAAAGCTACTGCATTGAACTGAATCATGAAATTATGATCTGTGGTAGCTTTCCTCAAAAGTTTTAAAAAGTAATTTAAAAAAAAAAATTCCAAAATGATTTTAGAAAATGCTCGTAGTCTGATTAGCTAAAATTAGCTCCAAGTAAAGAAGGGTATTGTGAAGCCGAACACTCAGACTTACAATAGTTCTTACAAAGCACCAGCTCGAGTGGAGGCAATTTCTCGAGACAATCTTGTCTCGTGAATGCTCATTCTTCCATGATAAAGTTTAATGACAAATTGGAAAATTTATTAGATTCTACCAAGACCATTTTAGACATACAAAATAGGGCATTTTAACATAATTTATTCTTTTTTTTCCCTATTTCTACCTTTGAAAACTCCTGCTATTCACCAAATTTATTCATTTAGTATTCCACTCTGGTGGTCCTAAGATCACAGAATTCAATTCAGCTAGAGCAGAACAGGGCTATCCCGCACCCGTGTGTCACTCTAATTATGTTTCAGCCATTTACCAGGCAAACCATCACGTTTATGTATATTAGGAGATAATTCTGTTTAGAAAGGTTATGTGACATATAGCTAAAATGACTTCTATCAATATGACTAATAGAGACTAATATAAAATTTAATAAATATGTCAACTGTAACAGCCGAAGAATCTTAAATATGTATGAGAAGGTGTGTAGAAATAACAGTATCTTTTCAAAATTCAAATTCTGGTGCAGTTTAATAATAGGCATCGGAATGTTAACACTGAAAAAGTACTGTCATGAATATATTATTTGCAAGAACGTGGGATAAGAGATCTGTGGTGTGTAGGAGACGTCCATCCCGATGGATTTGTTGAGTGCAGTGAAACTGCACGGAGTCTACGTGGCCCCAGAACTGGAGAAACGCAGAGGACAATCGACAGAACTGAGAAAATAAAGGAGCCTCAGAAAAGGAGCAGAACGTTGCGGCACTGAGAGAGTTAAGGCGAAATAATGGCCGCCCATCGTTCTCCCAGGGGTTCTGCCCCTGGATCTGTGGCTGTTAACACACCGGAGGCGTGAGGCAGCTTAACCCTGGGGAGAGACCCTCGGATTCGTTGCAGATCACCTGAAGGTGAAAATGCCAGGTGATTTCTCTAAAGCGAAAGGCCAGCGTCACCCAGTGACCATGCCAGTCTCAACGTTCTTACGGCAAAAGAGCCTGGGGGGGTTCAGTCCCTTAAGCGGCTGGCTACGGCTCAGGTCCTGATCTCACGATTCGTGAGTTCGAGCCCCAGGTTGGGCTCTGTGCTGACCGCTCAGAGCCTGGAGCTGCTTCCGATTCTGTGTCTCCCTGTCTGCCCCTCCCCTGCTCATGCTCTGTCTCTGTCTCTTAAAAATAAAAAAAAGAAAAAGAAAAGAACCAAGGTAAAGAACAAAAAAACATCTTCCCATCTAGCAATATTAAATATTTTCTATTTTAGCATCTTGACATTTAATAAGGCCCAATCCTCATAGTCGTTTTGTGTACTAAAATCTGCAATGTGACAGCCCCTGAAATGTCTCTGCTTAGGACACACAGGCAATCAAGGAAGCCCTCTGTCTCGGGCGGCTGTAATATTTAGGGTCACCTGTGACTACAGAAAAATGAGGAAGAGAGCCGGGCAGGGCCCCTTCTGGATTTGCCAAGGTTCCGCTGCTGCCTTGGCATTGTCCCTGTCACCCACAGACCGTAAAGCAAACACCGTCACCGCCCCCCCATCACGCAGGGCTCCCCCACACCGGGGCCCGGGGCTGGACGCCCGAACGCCCCTGCCGTCCTTACAGTGTCCACGTGTGTCCTCTGGTGCTTGGCGCGGTCGCTGGAGTTACTGAACGCCTTCTGACAGCCGGGGTGCTGGCACACGTAAGGCTTCTCGCCTGTGTGGCTCCGCAAGTGGATCTTGAGATTCTCAAGCCTTGAAAAGGCCTTCTTGCAACCTTCAAACTGCAAAGAGAAAACGAGTTTCAGCTGTTGAGAAGCAGCTTGAATGTTTGGGTCTGGGGGACAGGAAAGGGAGAAAAAAGAAGGTCCTGAGTGTGTATTTAGCCTAAACCAAAACACAAAAATAATAAAATAAAATGAAATCCAAACAGTAACAAATATTACTTCTAAAAATATCCACATATTTATGTGACCTGCATTTTTCCACTAATATACATGCCACTTTCCATACCAGATCTGGGTCCCAACCTGATTTCTGTGATTACTTATGTCAGAGAAAATTTGCTGTGAACCATCTGGCACAGTTAATAAAAATACAGTAATGCGTGTCTTAAAGACTTATGAAAAAATTAACACACTTTTCCATTTCCAAATTGCTCTAAATGGAAGGAACCAGGAAGGAAGAAACTTTTGACAACTAATAAACTAACAACAACAGAAAAAAATCAAAGTGATGTATGAGAATCAAGGTGAGCCAGGGATGAGCATCAAGATGAAAATGGCATGGTTCCTTGGAATCGTTAATGGTCATAAACTTCCTGAACTACCTTAAGGAGGTTTTCAACTCCCCAAAGAGTGAGTCTGCTAACGTCCACTGTGATGCCAAGCCTCATGCCATGAAGTCTTCTTAGCATGCTTTTAAAAGAGGAGCTGGAATACAATTCATTTAAGCGCTGGGAACGTTCTCCAAATAAAGGGATAGTTTTACTTATTTTTGTTTTTCTAAGAAATGTTGTTACCTAGTTCATGAAGAGAGGAATTGAAAAGAAAAGGCTGGAGATTTCAAGAAATGCTTTATTGGTTTGTCAATAATAGTTATTGACGGTACCATTTGCTCCATGTCTTCTGTGGGTATAAGAACAGCTCTTAGCTAAGAGGCTCAAAGGGAGCCCAGTCCGGAAGTGGTCATCTAACAGAACGTGTAAGAGAAAGCCTGTAAATGAGGCATAAATGTAAGGTGGGCATATCCCCTCGGACTCTGTCTCTGCCACCACGCCTCAGAATACTGATGCCACTTTGACAACTTGAGTCCCATTTGAGTTCCCACTGCAAAGGAAACGTGGAAATATGGAAAAGGTATCAGAACAAAGCCTCGTGTGTTTCAAGCAATCAAGAAACCTTATTTCTCAGAGAGGAATGTGGGGGGATAGAGCAAAGGACAGAATAGGGGAACAGAAGGTTAAGTTCAAGGTGGTTTCCATTCAAAACCAGCAGGTGTTACTCAACGTTACCATACGACCTTTTAAAGGATTCCTTGGTTCTCTCACTTATTACGAGAGATGGGGAGCATGGGGTCCCTTGTTTGGGAAGGGACGGTCAGAGCTGGCCAGGCTCTGGTTATTTGAGGTTTCACCTTTAAGTGAAGGATGAACTGAAAAGAAAGGACAAGCACACATGTCACAACTTGAGCTATTGAAGCCGTCCAGATTTTGCATGCAGGAGTATTTTAAGAAATTTATGAAAGTTGCACTTGTGCTTGATTGAGAGTTATACATGTTTCACAGACATATGTTGGTTTATTTCAATTTTGATATTTTGCTTAAAATAAGTTTGGTGTTTTCCTGATTTCGATTTCACATAAAAATAAATTTAGCCCGAACAGAAGAGGATTTGCTGATGAAGCCACTGCTTTTTCAACAGAGTGGAAGGCATATGATGACACTGCTCGGGACGGAAACAGGAGTTCAGTGGCTTATTTGTGGGTTTTCAAGTGGGTCTCAAGTCTGAGAATAAAGGGGCTCAATGTTGACCCCAAATTCATGGCTAGGAGGTCGCTCCTGATCAAACCTTGTTTTTAAGGTTCTTTCTGAATGACGACTTGGATCAAAGTGCTGGAAGTCACCTGGTGGACCGTTCTGGGGTCTGAGATGAGCCTGTGGTCACGGACCCCTCAAGCCTGTAGTCTAGTATCTCGCAAGGCTCTTTTGTAGGACCGACGCTGTTCTGGAGCCAGCTCCAGGGTGCAGACCCAGACCCAGGGGACCCTGGCCCCCACCCTCTTGTCTGATCGTCCCAGATGCTGGTCAGAGAGAAGGCTGCATTGCTGAGGCACCGGCAGGGGGGATGCAGGACCACTTCAGAACAGGTGAATGAGGTTTCTCCAAGCACCAGACACACAAGACCCCCCCACCTGCCGCACAGCAATTAGAGGGATCTCAAACACGTCCTAGAACTAATTCAGACCGTCTGCCTGATCGCACATCAGCTGGATGTTAGACCGGTGTTTCTATGCTCTCTCCTGTGAAAGGTCCAGTAAAACACCCAGTGAAAATCAAGGGATCACTATTATGACTAACAGAAGCCGTGACTAGGGCGGAGCGCCTCGCAGCCTTCCGAGGACAGGAGTGACAAGTGACTTGCATCTCAGAACATCCTGACCTTGTTTAAAGAGCAAAGATGAGGAAACTGTGGCGCCCAGAAAGCAAATGACAACCACAAGATTATCCACAAAATCATGAAAATGCAGCTGGTCTAGGATGTCTCCTTGGCAGGAAGAGAGGCTGGAAGGTAACAGTGTCTGCTGCACCCGCAAAAGCCTTATAGCATTTTCAGGGGAAAGGGTAGCAGTGAAGGGGTTTGCCCCCACGGGACTGTATGAATAAAGGCAAGAGAAAGGCAATTTCCCAGACTCAGGGGCTGACAACATATACCACCCACTCACTCTTGCTTTAAAACAAATCACCTGAAATCATGAACCCCAAACCAGTCGAGTCAGGTACTGAGAGCCTGACAAATGCCTCCTTGGGGGTCCCAGCACCCAGCGCGTCACGGCCAGCGGAGGGCACACACCTGATCGAACTCGCCACACCAATAATTCTGCCAGAAGAGGAAGGGGGTGCCGTTCACTGTCTAATGGTGTCCGGATGAGACTTGACGGCAAACCATTTTGTAATGAGTCATTAGCATTCATTATGAGAATAACCCTGTAATTCAACACAAGAATTTCCTTTCCCTCAGGGCAATTTTACCCCTAGATTTATAAATTCGGTTAAATGCAAATACAGTAAAAATAAACTAACAATTAGATAGAACTATAAAAGACTGTTACAAAATATTCCAAAAAGGGATGCTTTCGGTGTCTCGGCAAATGGATGCCTTTTTCCTTACTATGATGTTGTTATTCCTTTTTTTTCCTTCATATTTTCTAAATCTTTAATGAGTGAGTTTTGTTTGTGAATGAACATCTAAACCTAGAAAAGCAAGGACCACACAAAGACTGTTTTCCTTGGGTTTCACCAAATGCTTTCTCATCAAGTTTCCTAAAGTACAAGGTCCATCCTGACATCTAAGGTCCAAAGTACCACCTGCCTGCTCATGACAGCCTTACGCCAAACTTGACCAAGAGACTACTCTCTCCGGTCCTCTCTTCCTGGACTGGCCGTAGGGTTGCTAGAATCAGACCACCAAGCCTGAGGTTCCCTGTGGTTCGAGGCAGCATGCAAGAAGACAAGAGAAAAACAAACTCTCAGAATCCAAGGGGACAGCAGAAGGAGGAAATACAGAATGCAAAAGAAAGACAAATACAGGATGGTAATGTGGGAGGGAGTGGGGGTGGGACAGGGGTCTGATATATGCTCGTTAATTACATGTAAATAACCTTCCTTCTTTGTCTCCAGCAAATTCTGGGCAAGCCCTCTGAGAACGGCACTACGTGTGTTTGGCACTGGGAGGAACCGGATGAATGAAACTTAAACTTGACTTGTGGGAAGATGGAAGCAACAGCTTACATACTGATGGACCCTGAGCAGGGATTCTCAGAGAGGCGCTGCGGGAACCAGCAGCATCCCAGTGCTTTGGGAATGTGTCAGAAATATGAATCAGTCGGTTAAGTGTCCGACTTCAGCTCAGGTCAGGATCTCACAGTTCGTGGGTTCAAGCCCTGCGTAGGGCTCTGTGCTAATAGCTCAGAGCCTGGAGCCTATTTTGGATTCTGTCTCCCTCTCTCTCTGCCCCTCCCCTGCTTGTTCTCTTTCTCTCCCAAAAATAACCATTAAAAACATTAAAAATAAATAAAAATTCCCAGCCCCACCCAGACGTACAGAATAGACCCCCTGGGGTGGAGCCCCAGCCATCTGAGTACTGATAAACCCTCCAGGAGATTCTGACTCTCTATCTGTGAATGCATTCACATCGTAACCACTGTTGACTTGCTTTGGAAAATCTCCTGACAGAAGTAAAGCATCTTGCAGGATCCACCCACTTCTAATCCGGGCGAAAGCTACGTGACCCAGGAGCAGCCCTGGCCTGGAAGGGACCATCTCTGTTGTGGGGAGAAGGCTGGGTGATCTCTGGTCACAAAGCAGACGGCACAAGATTTCAGAATTCCAAGCTTGTACTAGAGAGTCTTAAAAATTCCTGACTTCTGAATCTGCAGCCAGGCAGATGAATGCTTCCTTTAAAAAAAATTTTTTTTAATGTTTATTTAATTTTTTAAGCAAGAGACAGAACATGAACAGGGGAAGAGCAGAGAGAGAGGAAGACACAGAATCAAAAGCAGGTTCCAGGCTCTGAGCTGTCAGCACAGAGCCCAATGTGGGGCTTGAACTTACAAACCACGAGATCATGACCTGAACTGAAGTTGGACACTTAACTGACTGAGACACCCAGGTGGCTGTAGGTTATTGCCTAAAGGCTCCCTCAGTGGCCTCCTGACCATCCAGACTTTCCAGTTTCTAGCAGCCCTTACATCCCCCTGCTGAGAAAAAGCACGGAAGGCGAGCCATCGCTTTCCATTTGCACATTTCGGTGACTTTACAGAGCGCAGAAGAACAATGCATGAAACTCTAAGTGACAGATCTTTAAATCTCGTGGGTTTTAGAAATACTGCCTCGTGTGAAGCCTCACTCTGAGAAAAACCTCTAACTCTGAGGCCGTTTTCAAGTTACAAACTTTAATTAAGAAGGATAAATTGCCTCAAACCCAGAGAACCTTAGCTTACACCACTTTGCTAATTTAGGAGATTATTTCATATTTAAAGGATCACAACTGGACCGTAATCACCATCCGTCTATATTGGCTTGATTACAGATTGTTGACATTAAGTGGCATTAAGATGACCTTTGAAATATTACTTTCCCTTTCTATTAGAGGCTTTTGTGTGAGGTTCTGAAAATGAAAGGCTCATTAGACACCATTAAAATAGGATTTATTCCATATGTGTAACCAATAATCGAGTCGAATATTACTCCTTCCCCTAATCAGCTATTTAAAGTACTAAGAAGCCCAGTTTGTATTCAAGGCAGTAATAACAACAAGCCTCCCCTGATCGATTTCTATACCATCACTAATGTCAACAAAGTCCAAAAAGAGAGGAGTCTAAGATGCTGGAAAGGTTTTTTTAAAATATACATTTGATTTCAATTAAGGCTCAGTGTTTATGACCCTTGGAGGTATATGCTTTTACAATTTCATCAGTCAAGACCAATTAATCCCATTAGCGATGGCTGCGTTATGATGTGTGGGTAGCTCTGGGAATGGACCTAAGAATTATGGCTAGTTTACATTTTCTGCTTATGGCTCAAAGACGGTGGAGATTAAAGGCACTGGTGGAAAGATCAGCAAATATTTCTGATGCCATGGATACTGTTAAGGTGACTTCCACAGGAAGACCAAGAGTTCAAGTCCACTCAAATCATGGACATACCTGTAAAAGGTGTAAATGAGAGAGAGGGCCGAAGCAGGAGTGGATGGCCAAGGGCCACCTCACACACCTGACAGAGGTGGGAAATCTGCTTCTGGGATCCAGCCAAGCTTTTCCAGTTTCCTTCTGGGACAGTGCCCCCCACCTGTCCCGAGCGATACTTCTAAATGGTCATGAGGTTAACAATATCCATCTTAACAAGATTAAAAAAAATTTTTTTATGTTTTTAATTTATTTTTGAGAGACAGAGAGACAGCGTGAGCAGGGGAGGGTCAGAGAGAGAGAGGGAAATACAGAATCTGAAGCAGGTTCCAGGCTCTGAGTGTCAGCACAGAGCCCGAAGTGGGGCTTGAACCCACAAACCATGAGATCATGACCTGAGCTGAAGTCGAATGCTTAACTGAGTGGGCCACCCAGGCACTCCTACAAGATTCTTTTTTAAAGAAGAGAGAAAATAAACAAAAGAACTAGGGCAAGGATACAAGAGTAAAGAAAGGGACAGCTTTTCACGACCAAACAGTGGCGGCTTCATCCTTCTAAGCGTGGACGAGTAAAATCTAATTTTAAAATTTAGGGTGGGAAGATCACAGAAAGTGTTGTCTGGAAAAAAAATAAAAGTCAGAAAAAAAAAATGGAGAAAGATATAAAACGGAAAGCCCGTGGAGGCCCAAGGGCCGTGTGATTTTGCTTCCCCTGCAGCCGCCATCAGCACCTTGCCCCGTGGTTTCTATATGCGGTGCAGTCTTATCAATGCACTGGATGCTCTCGCAAATTCTGAGTATTTACACCACATCAGTGTGCAGCGAGTGTGATACAAAGGGAGAAGAGGAACCTAATTCAAATGTGTCAGGCTTTTTCAAGGTATCTGGTTCACACACTCACTACACTGAGTCATACGGAGCTCCCTCCTCTCACTGTTTCCTGCTGACCGCTCGGTCCGGGTGAGGACGCAGAGGTCTCCACGTGTGCTCGCTCTGGGACTGTCCCCATGCTTGCAGGCCAGTCGCCTTCTTATCTGTCATGGGACAACCCAACCGACAGAAAAGGGATTTCTGCATTTCCTCTTGGTTGCTGAAAGGTAATATCTGAGGTTATAGTTTTTCAAAGGCTCTACCCAGAGGCACAGTGGCCTCACTGGGAAACGGTTTCAAGTCTTGGTACAGTTACTACCCCTGCTTCATTTGAGAATCCACGGAACATCAGAGAAAGCAGTGTGCCCCGGACTGATTTTTCCAAAGATTCCAAATATCTAAATAGACCTGCACCTGCATCTCCCACAACAGCCTCCGTGGGTCTGGCTGCGGCAGAGAGGGGGAAGGGACTTCCCACCTGGGGCTCATGAGTCAGGTGTCAGCACACGCCACTCACCCGGCGTTCTGAGGTGGCCAACGGGACGCATTCATCCAGGTCTTCTGGACCCGTTACCAACTGTGTAGAGTGAATATAAAACCCTTCCTGTAAAGTTTTCCGAAGCCATAATAAAGGGGTCCCAGTTACTGTGTTTTTCCCTGTTATTCTGGTGAATGCAGTGAATCTATTAAATAGCTTATGAATGCGGCTTCCTGGCTTCTCGTGCTTCTTGGTTTTGATTAAGAAATGTGTCTAAATAAAGTTGTACCTAAGTGGGCAGCACGGATGTATTTCCTACTGGCTTAAGCCAAGTCGTTGCTTCTTAACCTTGTGGGTGATGGGTACTAGTTGATTCTCAAAAGGGTCTACTCTGCAAGGGGTGGCAGAGTGAATGAGGGCACAGCTTAGAAAACAAAATTGGAAAACGAGGTTTTCGAGAAGCCACATGACCATGTAGAAAGAAGTATGTTCTTTCTGTGCCAACATTTGAACCATATTAAATTTTTATGGAAATTATCAAGTGACTGGCTTATAACCACTGAAACTTGCTGGGGACAAATGGGACCTCGTCCCACTGTATCTGCAATCAGAAAGCGAATAAACCCCACAGTGCAACACGGGTATTGAAGTCAGATCATACGGCCCTCTCCAGTTAGTCAACAAATATAAGGTATCATATATTATTCATGGTGTGTCAGTACAATGCCAGAAATCTATAATCCCAAGCAAATACTGATTCTGTGAGTGGGCAAATAACAAAAAAGGTTGTCTGGGGTTGTTTAAACATAACAGTAAGTAAGTTGCCCGAGTCTGCTGTTATTATTAGCATTGATTTCATGCAATCTGCAAATACACATCCACTAAAGCCTGTTATGTTCCCGAGGTTCACGGTCAGATCTCAGTAAATGCAGTATGATTACGCGTCAGCAGAACAAATATATTTAAGACCTGTAATTGGTCTTGCGTAAATACACCTAAAAGAAATCAAATTACTTAATTTCCTTTGTATCTGTGTTTCTCATCTCCACGGGTCACACACAATTCCATACACAGGGGGCCACACAAGCACTGTACCTCTAGCGGGTGTACACGAAAAGCAACATTCAGACGTTTTGCGACTGTATTACAGAAGGCAGTTGTTCCAAATCGTTCAGTGCCAGTCTGTGTACCAAGTGACCAAGCCCCTGCTTCTCAAAGGGACTGGGAAATACGGAGTTTCTTGCACATGCCGTAGAATATTTAGCTCTGCGGTGATATACAAGAAACATGGAGCCCCATGCTCCCTTCCATGCGCTCACAGGCCATTCCAGGAGACAGACTGAGTAAATCTGGAATCTGACCCAGCCCGCTCCAACACCCCCAAATTGTTTTCTATATACTAAAGTAAGGAGACTGAGGGGGGCGGGGGTGGAATCTGCCTTTGAATTTTAGGCATTATTTTTCACCTATTTTTTTAAGGTCAGAAACAGTCTCTAAAAGTCTAGTTTTTCTCCAAGGTGGCTCAAGGTTCAGGTCTTTCAGGACAGATAGGGGAGGGACAGATGAAGTAAACGGCAGCCAAGTTAAACAAAAGTAAGGGGAAGGGGAAAAACAGGGACCGGAAGGCAGGCCGAGCGCATGCGCAGTCAGGCCCGCTGCCCCGCTGGGTCCCCCACCCTGGGCCGCAGGCCGGGCCAGCTGTGGTCCCTTCATTAAGCAGCATGCTCCTTTCTGCGTCTGCCTCTGCGTGTGCTAGTCCCTGGTCCCGGGGCTTGGAGTCACCTCCTCTGTGACACCTTCCTTTACGCTTCACCAAGGCACCAAGGCCACTTCCCACACACCCACCACGCAGCGCCCACTGCCCTGCCCGCACCGCTAATGGGAGTGTTTGTCTCCCCCACTAGGCCGCAAGCTTTTTGAGGACAAGGCACTGAGTCTTATTCATTTTTTACTACCAGCACTGGGGACAGTGCTTGGCAAATACTCAAGTGACTGCGGATTATTTGCTAAATAAATGCTAAACGAAATGGAGAGAGTGAACGCCTTGTCAAAAAAAAAGCATATTGAGTTCCTAGACTTCCTTGTGTAGTAAAGCTCATTAAGGCCTTGTAATTAGGTAAGGGCCGGTTAGTGTTCATGATGACATCAAATAATCAACACTGCAAGAGCTATAAAAATGTATTTATGGGTTCTGCCAGATTTGAATGTTCTATAGAACTTCTGGAAAATATATATGTAACTATTTTAATATCTAAACATGTGGGAAACAATTCCAACACCAACATATGGTTGTTGGTTTTTTTTTTGTTTTTTTTTGTTTTTGGTGGATGCGACGCACTGACCTCGTTATTGATGTTCTGAGAAATAGGCAGCAACGCTGGCGGAGTGAGTGAGCGGTTTTCCTACCACCCCCTTTTCCACTTGAGCTAAGCATACACAGACCCATTGGGAACACGTTCGTAGCAATCATTCAGGGAACATAAACGTGTGCCTTCTTCATCCATGAAGGAAAAGAAGCTGTTTTAAATTGCCCTTTAAAAGCTAAGCGAACATGTTCTCAGGCCAGGAAAGAGCCTTTCATCGGGGCTTCTCGTGCAAAGAAGAAAGGCCTCTGGGACCTTGCCCTGAGTTGTCTGGAGTGAAGCATCCCCAAGGAGCAGGTCAAGTAATTCCGCAGGCCGCCCTGTCCCGCCCGCCACCCTGTAACTCTGGACGGGCCGCAAATGCTACCGCCCCACAGGATCCCAGGTGACAAGGACGCAGAGCCCCCCAGCTCTCTGTGTTCAGAGGACAGGGCCATAGCTAGGCGTTGGCTCTGCCTTTCCGTTGGCAGTGGGCTGGCTGCCCTGTAATCGTCTGTGACTGCAGAGATGAGAAATGTCACCGCTTGCCTTCAGTTTTATTAAGAATTGGCATGCTTGGTTTAACAGAGCTAAGCAATATATTTATTTACTATGGTGTTTCCCAAAATGATTGCTGAATTCTGTCATCTTTTGACTGAGAAACTGTTTGCGGGTTGCAACAGAATGTATGCTAACATACAAACAGCAACACAAACCTCCGAGACAAACTGTTTAAGTCAATTTGCTATCATATAAGCACATAGGTGCAAATATGTACATATGCACTTGTGGGTACCGCCATGGGCACACACTTTAACACTTACACACAGAGCCCACACAGATTCTGTAATAAATGTGTGTGTTTAAGATCTGTGTGCAGGGGTGTAGAGGCAAGCATGAATTTGCCAAGAGAGAAGAGGAAATTCACACACGAAGAGAATAATTTACCATAAATTGGCCCACACTGAGTCTATTCCAAAAAACAGAGTGCAAGATGCCAAATTTTTAATGGCTCTTACTATTCTAGATCTGGCCCTGACAAGCTTTGGAAGAGATGCAAGTGGGCAGGAAAGATGGGATTAAAAAATTATATCTTAAGCCTTTTCACTTTCAAATGTAAAATTTCCACCACCGTGACAGGGGGAAAGAGAGCGAGAGGGATATTTTCCTGACACTGTGCTTTTCTCAACAGAAAGCCGTCGAGTTTCATTATGCACTGCTTAAATATAAATTCTGTACTTGCTAAAAGTCATCTGTGTCTGGCTACTTAAAAAAAGCAGCAGATATGGAAATAATGGAACTCAAACCCTGTATTAGCCCAGCAGCCATGACAAAGTTGTGAGCCCGGCGTGACGTACACGGCAGCTCCAGGGTCCCAGGACTGACTGTCCTTTGTGACAACCCGCTGCTTCAAAGCCACGCCCTCGCCTGCTTCCAACGCGAACCGCCTCCATCTTCTTCCGTTCACAGCTGAGCTTCTCCGCGTGGCCTTCCCAGCACACACCTGATTGGCATACGGCAGGTGCCAACGTCTCCTGTGCCCTCCGTTCACTCCTCTCCTTCCTTGTTCTGACTGTCAATTACCTACCTCCCCACCCTGAGCCCTTTCTCCTCCTGGTTGTTGAACAAATCCCTCTCGCGCCTTGCCCCTTCTTCATTATCCCTCGGTCCACCCGTGGGCAAGCAGTCGTCACCAAATCCATCTGTCCTTTCCAATCAGGAGCGTGTAGGTTTTGTGACCCACAGGATACTCCGTCACTGGGTGCACACACTGAGTTTTAAGATCCCTGTAATTCTTAAGCACATACTCTGGCTAAGACTCATAATCCTACTTCCCCCGACTAGTCCACTGACTGCTACTTCTGCCCTCTCTCTTTGGGACTTGAGGCCACTGATCACAAGAATGACAGGACTACATAAAATTCTACCTAAAACTGTCAAGCTTGGGGGTGGATGTAGATTCTCTCGGGGGTATTAATTTGATGAGGGTACCGGTCTATTATTCAGAATAGTTAGCCTTTTCATTAAATTTAAACTTCTATTATTTCTCAGACTGCAAAGAGTTAAAAAAAATGAGTGAAACATGTTTCTAAGACACATTTCTTCCTTTATTTTCTCTCTCTGGCCGTCTTATAGAGCCAGTAATCCTGACGGGAAAGAATTTAGCACACGGTAAGTTCTCCAAAAATAGTTAGCCATTATTATTATCATCTTTGATGTGATCACATCTTGTAGCATTTTCTCCCTATTTTACAAGTGAAGGGAACTGGGGCCCAGCAAGGTCGAGTGCCTCGATAAAGCAGCACAGCCGGTAAGTGGCACGGCTGAGGCTAGAACATGGCCTTCTGGCTCAATTATCTAACCGCGTTTTCCCTCCACAGAACTCCAAGGGAATTACTTCTCAAAAGGTCAAAGAGATAAACAAAGAAACGTGTCTTGGAAGGAATCCAAACACATTTTTTCTTTTGTTTCCTACAAAGTGAAAAATATTAGTAGTTTAAATTTACTGTAGTGAACAGGGTCAACCATCCTGAATTATCCCAATCACTGTCACTGAAGTCGGAGCACAGAGCGAAGTCATTGGTGATGACTGAAAAGTACTGTAAGCCTTATGTTCTTGGTTCTGAACTTCTTTTGTGACATCTGACATGAAACAGTCAACCTGAGTATTCTAGAAGAACCTCACGGTGGCAAACAATGAAATACCTTACAGCATAAATGCTTGCTCATTTCATCAAATGCAGCGGTCCCTGTATTCACTACCAATTTATCAATGGTGACAAATATGCGTTACAGCGCTTCTGACTCCTCTGGAGCAAAACTCCTCAAGAAAGAGGAAACAGTTCATTTTACTATTTTCCTTCATGGTACAGAAGAATCCTGCATCACATCAGAACCTGCGTCCCATCAGAACACACGTGGCTATCAACCGTTCAAGCTGGCCTAGACCTGTCCTCGGAGCACCAGGCCCACTGCGCCAGGCCACACTGATGGCTCACAGACCCCCCAAAGTAGTTCCAACCCCGGACAGTGACCCTTCCCCCCAGTCTTCACTCTCTGCTCCCCGTTCACCCAGCTGTCTGGACATGACCCTTGACATCTCCCTCTTCCCCGTACCCATGTCTACTCTCCAAGTCCTCACAAGTCTCTCTCAAACACACCTACTTCTCTCCATCAACATCTGACCTCCTTGCTCTAAGCCACCCTTTTCCCCTTGGTCTACTTTAATATGCTCCTAACAGGTCCACCAGGGCGCCTCCCCCCACCCCATCTAGTCTCCACAGTGCTACTGAGTTAGCTTCTGAAAACCAGAAATCTGATCACGTCTCTCTCCTGTGGTACATGCTTCAAAGTTTTCCTGGAGGTTTTGGAAAAAGACTGAAGCCTAGTTGTGGCTTACAGGGTCCTGCTTGGTCTGGTTCTGGCCCGCCCGCCTACCTGGTCTTCTCTGCCCGGCTCTCCTCCCCTGTTCTCTCTCCGCTTCCAGAGTGGCCTTTCAGTTCCTCAAAGGTGCCATGGCCTTTCTCACCACAGGGCATTTGCGCATGTTATTTCCTTTGCCTAGGAAATGTTTTCTTCCTATTTGTCTGGTTAAATCCTCCGCATCTTTTACAGCTTAGCTGAAATGCCCCTTTTTCAGGAATGCATTCTCTGTCCTCAAGCTTAGGTTTAGCCTCCCTCTTCTAGAACATCCTCGTGGAATGTGAGCTCCTTCGGGACAAGGGGCCAGCCTGGGCCTCTTCATGATGCCATAGTGTGCACAGTAAGCTCTCGACACAGATTTGTTTAATAATGGACAAATGAGTTATTCTATATGAAAATGTAAGTTATTTACATTATAATGCCTTCTTTCCCTCCCTCCCTTCCTTTCACTTTTTAAAAATTATGTTTCTAGGGCTTAAAATCTACTCAGAAAAACCGAACACTCATAAGCATGGTGCTTGTTCTAACAAACAATGGGGAATAATAAAAGATGAGTAGACCACAACAGACCCTCAGGTCTGGAGGGATAAAAAAATATTTGTGCAGCCCTCTATAATTTCTAAGCGCTATATGAAATGCAAATGTTTTCTAGATTCCAACTGCACACACAGAAATATCTCAACTCATTTTGACAAAGTTATTCACCAGGGAGATGAATAAATAGCTTCACTAAATACATATGGTACAATTATACCCAGCAATAAGTGACAATAGGTCTTGCTTTATAGTAATCTGAAAATTCAAAGCCCAATTATTTCAGCTGCTCAGTAAATAATACTGAAAAGACGTGGTGGTAAAGCAACTTAAGAACAGACTGTATTAGTAAACGCTAATGATCTCTTTATGATCCACAAAGCCACTTCTTTTTCTTCTGAGGGAAGGAAAGCTTTTCGTAAATTAAGAAGAAAAAAAAATAGACATCCATGAGCTACAGCCAAGAACAAAATGAAAGCAGGGAGTCCTTCTTTTGATCTTTCAAAAGTAGTATTTAGCTAAAGAATGTATGCTGTACTACAGAAAAACATGACCAGAAACATGAGCTTTTGGGACCTGAAAAATACAGTTGTTGGCAGCTGGCCCTTAAAAAATACACTTATAAGACTTAAGAGGAGGAGGAGGAGGAGGAGAAGCAGGAGAAGCAGGAGAAGCAGGAGAAGAAAAATGTATTTGTCTCCATAGCTCCAAATTCCAGGGCAAACGGACACTGACTTTAATGAAAGGGGTCAGTTTCAGACTTCTTTTTAGAACGCAGAAGACTTGTGAGTAATTGGTATAATTAGCAGGTTAGATATGCAAATCCAATTCAAAATTGAAATGTCTGAGCTGGACAAGCAAGGTCAACAGGAAAGAGAGAAGGAAGGGAGGGAGGCGAGGAGGAAGTTGAGGCCCGTCTCCGGGGGTCAGCTGAAGCCACAGGTGGGACAGATGAGGACCCTTGAGCACTTGAGGGCAAGAGGGGGCACGGGTCCACCCGGACAGAAAGTTTGGAGAGTGACAGTCAACAAGGCAGACCCCTAACTACCGCCCTATTTAGAGCTCTTGTTTGCATGCTCTCTGAACTTGTGGTATTTATTATTTTTCTAATTTGAGCAAACCATGTAAGCTTTTTGGCACCTCAAAAAACTAAAATCATATGGCCAATAAAAATGTTTATTCAAGGGGGAAAGAGTTAGCTTAACGGCACTGGTGTCCTACTTTACTGGCCATCTGACCGTTGGGAGGTGGTGGTCGGCCTCGCAGCCCTTCTGCCAGTCTGGGGTCCAATGGGGCACCCCCTCCTGGGACTGAGAGCCTCCGAAGGGCAGCACCCCCTGCAGGGGGTCCCATGGCACTCTGATCTTCCACGTCCAACCACGTGTTCACCCAACTTGAACTTTCTTTGCACACTGTATATTTCCTTCCTAATTATTTACTCATGCCATTCAATAAAAACTTCAGTGATCATCCATGCAATGTCTGCCTCCGGTGTTCTGCATCTATCTTGTCAAACCCTCTGCTTCCAGAGGCTAGAGCAGTCCCTGGAGCCCACTGGGTGCTCAGCGAAGGAGAATGACAAAAATCTGGGACTGATGTATAATATGAGGTCAGACTGTCCAAAGGGCAAAGCTCCTGTCCACCATCCTTTAGGGAATGATCAAAAATCAACGATCTGAAGTTGTCAAGTAATTCTCCTGCAGTGACAAAGAGAAAGACTTAAAACAATCATATAAAGTGTTGGCGAGGACAATGCTTCTCAGACTTTAATGTGCGCACAAATCTCCTGAGGAAATCACTCACAAATCTCTGACTGGGTAGGTCTGGGTTGGGGCCGGAGAGTCTACTCACCTAAAAAACAAAGAAACCCAAGAGCTCCCTGATGCTGCTTGTCCTCAGTCCATGCTTTGTAAGGTCAGGTCCCAGGAGGCCAAAGGGACAACCCAAACACAGCCTTTCCTCTACGCGAAATCTTATTTGCTTTGCGTTAAAAAGCCCTACGCTGTGATCACTGTTGAGGTAGTTCCTGGTTTAGGTATTCACGTAGATGTCTGATTGGGAGGGAAGAAGGACCACCATTTCTTGGTTTTCTCTGGGACCTGGGGTCTATACTCTGTATGTTCTCTGGTGAATTCTGCATCTTGCTAGAAAATGTAGCCATGTCTTTACTATCCCAGTAGGAGTTTCACTCGTGTCAAGGGACTACGGCCAGAAAAAAAAATGAACTTGGATTTTCTAGAGGGCCCTCTTTTTATGATAAACGATTCTGAGAATATTTGTCGTTTTTTAGTTCTTTGGAGAAATTAGTGCATATGGAGCATTTAGGTGTTTCTAAAACACAGAGGGTCGCTTTTGTTAGGGTTTCTTTCCATTTCTATGATCAGTGCTCCACAGGTCATTTTTCAAGTTGCTAAGTCACTGTGAAAGCCTGGAATGGGCTGGGGGTTATTGACACTTTGATCTCTTACACCAACTGCCCTGTCTTAATAATTCGACGACTTCTTGATAACGTGATAGAGTTTGGGTTCTCTTCTTAAGCAGTGACATAGTGATGTAGACATTTTCTGCAGGCAATGTCTGAGTGTCTCTTTGTAAACATGGCCTTGCTTCACACCACAATACATATTTATTCTTCTATGGATTAGGGATAAATAGTTTTAAATATGTTTCTGATAACAATTCCGCTGCTAGCACTTGATGTGGCTCTCCTGGAGGAGTGCCGCCAATGGTAATTAAATTTGTTCATTATGTATATGTCTCCTCTGCATCTAGCACACGTGCGTGCACACACACACAGCGCGTGTGCACGCGCGCACACACACACACACACACACACACAGGCACTTGCTGAAAAGTCAACATGTGGCTTTATGTCTGTCGTACACCAATCAACATATCAAAACCCAAATTTAGAATCCTAATTCACAATACCATTTTCCCCCTTTTTTTCCCTCCTCACTTGGAGTAAATTAAATTCAGTCTTTGTTGGAAGGAAATGTAAAATGTGTTTCACACATACATCTAACACTAATCTGTTCTCCCTACCTTAATTATGCTCTGAATTTCTGTGGGATCTGATATTCCAGGGACTCAACTTACTTTTATAAATATTCATTGATTCTCCTCCCCCCGCCCCATCTCCATTAGTGCTGCTCAACATTTTCCTCCATGTGGAAGAGCATTTGGAGAAACTGAGGCACTAAGGAGGAACGTAAGGGTTGTCACTTAACGGTAGGGCTGGAAATGTGACTCCAAAGCCCCTCTGGTTAGAGGGCGACCCTCCCTCAGAGCTGAGAGAGAACAGGACAATGCTCCAGGACTAAACCTGAGGCAGCCTGCTCATTGTCTAGGCACAGCCGTGTTCCTTATTTTGTCCTCTTCCCTTGTACAAAGTGAAGGAACACAATAGCTGCCCCGCGGTTAAAGAGAAATGATTACAGAAAAGAACAGTTGGAGAAAACAAGGCAAAAGTACTTGGATTTTAGTCAGTGGGAGTCCATCACAGTAACTAATGGGCTGAGAATGTTTCTATTTTTTCACCAAGTAATCCATATGCAAATTTCCCGCAGTATTCAATATGCACTCCCAAGCTCAGTAAATGTTTTCTATTCTTTTCTGCTTAGCTCTCTCAGCTTTTTCCAATTAGGCCCTGTTTATTTAGAAAAAAGAAAATGTCTAAAGAAAGGATTAAGCTCTGTATCTTATGGAAAAAGAATGAATATCAGAAATTCTTTCAGGATCTAGAGGATGCATTCTTTACTCCTCCTCCCCACTGGGGCGGGTAATGAGAATAAAGTAAAAGGAGGCTGAAGCTTTTTACTTCATTTGGTTTGTTCAGCTGAAAACATGCCTTTGACTCTCTGGAATTAAATCCAAAATTCATGACAATTCAAACAATGGTGCACATGGAATAAGCCTGTGGGTAAAAATAAATAAATAAAAGAGAGACGTGGAAGCTCAAAAGGACCCACCTGGAGAGCAGAAGTTCTACAAAAGCAAAAGAATTCGCTTTGGGAGGAGGGGGCCGAGGGGACAGGCTGTGGGGGGAGAAAACACCGGGGCTGAGCGAGCAGCTGCTCGGAGGAAGATAACCCAGGAAGCAGAACTTTCCATCGCGGGGAAGACTCAGAAAACACAGCCTCCCAGGGGTGCCAGCTGGAGCATCGTGAGCACAAGTCTGGTCTTTCCATCCTGGATCACGACGCCCGTGAAGACATGTGGCAGATCTGTCTGGCTCTCTCGGGTTTAAAATGAAAGCGAAAGGTCATTTTGTGCTTAAAAAAAAAAAAAAAAGGCAGTGCCATCAAAGTTTATCAATAAAACCTCTGCACTTGAATTCCACGGAAGACACATGCACCATGAGGGGCATGGCGCCCGAGAAGGAATTTCTGCCGCTGAGAAAGGCCTGCTTCAAAGGGCTGTTGGGAAGCTCCAAGAGATAACATGTACATCACATTTTACAAGCCTAAAAGCATCGTACCAACGAAAGAGGGCTCATGAGCAGTGGCTGTGGTTGGCTTATTAAAGAACAGGAAATACCCAAGATGCTTCTGGGATCTCAGAACAGATTCTTACGTTTACACGGTCGTGAAAAGTGTATTTTAAAAAAATGCCAAAATGTCAGATCATTTCATCTCCCAGCATGTAGAGACTCAAAAGCCATTGGGAAATATAATTCATAAATTATATTTAAGGACTAACTGGCCACCTGATAACTGAATAATAATATCTAGTTCCTTCAAAAATGCCCATGTTGAGTTTGGTTAAGTTAAGGTAGAACATAAAAAAGTAAAATTTAGGGCCACCTGGCTGGCTCGGTGGGTGGGACGTGTGAGTCTTGATCTCCGGGTTGTGAGTTCAAGCACCACATTGGGTGTCAAGGTTCCTTAAAGAAAGGGGGGAATCTTGGAAAAGGAAGCTGTCAATATAACCAACCAAGAGAAATTTAAGTTTCCCTTGAATTGGAGCTATGGGAACAATGAAGAACTTGCATGAAGTACACAAACAAGCCAATGGTTAAGGCCATTCCGTGGTCTGCTCCACCCATAAACATTTCCTGCTACAGTCTATATTCTCTGGATTTAGGGGAAAAAAAGGAGGGAGATGAAGAACAAGAAGAAGAAAGAAAAGAGTTCTCTAACTCTGGTCAAACCACCTGCTTACACTGTCCATGAAAAAAAAAACCCAACATCTTTTGGTTACTTTACTCAACGGTCATTTATAAAAGTTAACTTCTATTCTTCAATGCAGCAGTTGAAAGAAAAAGAAATCAGCTCCAACAGCTTCCTACATTTTATTTTTAAGTTTCAAGACACAGCAATGCTCTCAAATTTCAATTCCTGAAGTCGCGAGCTTAGAGAAAAACAAACCAAACAAAAGCCTGCCAAAACTCCAGGCTGACTATTAAAATGTTACAAGCAAGTGACCTGGGTCTGAGAGGACAGTTGGTATCCAAGTCACCAGAAACGTCCTGGACAGAAGCCTTCAGATCACCATGGAACAGGCTTCGATGCCTTTTGTCTAATTCTGTGGAGACCCAACCCTCCAGCGGAATATTTTTGGCCCATCAACTAAAGGCCTTTCCCAGAAAGCCCGAGGGCTTGGAGACATCCTTCGGATTCTAGCTCATTCTTAAGTAACTCAACACACTGGGTCTCGCGGCTAGCTTTAGGGTGCACCAAAAGACATTACATGGAGGTTTTCTTGTGTTTTCTCTTCTTTCTTATTATTTTCTTTTGATCCCATGGACCCATCGTATTCTCTTCTCCTTTGATTACCAAACTGGCTTCCTCCTTCAGCGGACTCTGAATAAACCCCCGAAGAGTAATTTTGTTACAGGAACAGCCTTGCACACGAGCAGGCGGGCCGTGCTTGAGCAACTCTAGACACTGACCCTCTGGCTGGCCGTTTCTTCTGCAGTATGGCTGACACCGGGAGGGATCGCCCCAGAAGGGGGCATTTCTGCCTCACCTCTCAGGCACATCAACAACCAGAACAATCTCCACATGCAGGCACGAGCTGATTAAGCCCCCGCAACCCCCCCTGGCAGATGCTCTAAAACCTCCATCCTGAGAACCGGAACTCAGCACGGCTTATGCAGTTGGAGCTAAAACCCGAACACTGTTTACTGGGCCTCCCAGCCCCCTGCCTCCCACCGGGCTGCGGAATGGGAAGAAAATCTCAAAGGGGCTCCATATCTGTGCGTCTGAGCTTCTTTTGAAGGCGTGGTCTGGGGGTCTCCAATGGAAAAGCAGGATAAACTCGTCACCGAGCCGTGGGTTTGGAGTCCTCGCCTGGGAGCCTTTTACGCTGCCTACACATCAACCTGTTCTTGTTTATGCACTAATCAATGTATTTGGACTGAATAACACTTCTCCAGTTTGGCGGCCTAGCCAATTAATGTCTCTGCTTTCACCTTTATAATTAGCACATTTAAAAGAATCCTGTAAGAGTTGCTAGCGAGGTGGCACTGAGACTGTGTGGGCGCGGGAGGAACAAAGGCCCAAACCGCAGGGAGTTCAGGACAACCTGGGTGGAGTGAGCACACTGCAGAAAGGCCAACCCGCAGACTTCTGCGGCCACCCTGAGGGCATCCCACAGGGGCAGCGCTGAGACAGAGAACGTCCCCACCCGGGAGGAAACACGAGAGAACAGGGAGTTTAAATAGAAACCACAGGGGTGCCTGAGTGGCTCCTCCCCGTTGGGCATCTGATTTTGGCTCAGCTCATGATCTTGCAGTTGGTGGGTTTGAGCCCCGCGTCAGGCTCTGAGCTGTCAGCACAGAGCCTGCTTTGGATTCTGTGTCTCCTTCTCTCTCTGTCTCTCTCTCTCTCTCTCAAAAAATAAATAAACGTAAGAAAAAATAGAAACCATATCTAAAACCTTACTGTTAGGCACACACAGATATCCTACCATTTTGGAAAACAAACCAAGGAATTGCAGCACGGGCAGACCTCGTGGTGAAGTTTCTTTAATGCCCGTCCCCACTCTGGCTCAGGTGCCTAGAGGAAAGGGATTCTCTGCATGTTTCCGTTTGTCTTCAAAGGCGAGCGTCCCCTGCACGGGCCCACGCAAAGGTTCACACTGTAGATGCGGTGACACCGTGCACAACGTCCTGTGGGAAAGGCCCATGCTGCACAGGGAGCCCCCACCCCGGGAATCGGAAAGGAAGTGCCTAAAGGATCACACGGGGGGCGCCTGGGTGGCTCAGTTGGTTGAGCCTCCAACTTTGGCTCAGGTCAGATCTCACATTTGTGGGTTCAAGCCCCACATCAGGCTCTGTGCTGACAGCTAGCTCGGAGCCTGGAGCCTGCTTCCAGTTCTGTGTCTCCTTCTCTCTCTGCTCCTCCCCCTCTCATGCTCTGTTTCTCTCTGTACCAAAAATAAATAAAACATTAAAAAAAAAAAAAGGATCACACGGTTCACGAGTCAGACCTTCGGTGCTGGAATACTCTGTGGTAGGAAATGTTATTATCCTCCTGAGTTCTTCATAAAGAGCTGACTGGCAGTGGGAAGCTCTGGCTGCTCCACTGCCCCCAAGTCCCTGACTTTCCACCAGAATATTGTCACAACACTGCCTTCTGTTCTCTTAGTTCCCTGAAAACATACTTTGCAGGTAAATAATCTCTGCTATACACAACCACCAAGCCCTCGAGTGAACACACACCCAGTCCAGAGTTTTCCTAAGCCTCCATGCGCTTCCCCCACAGGCTTCCTGAAGAGGAGGGCAAAAGAAAGAAAGTGCCATTTTACTGAGCAACTACTATGCACCGGGCCACTGGCAGTCACAACCATTTCCTAAATTAACTCAGCGTTTCAGAAGTCATGGCTCTTTAGGCTCATGTGATGAGTGAAGGAATGAGGCTCCAAGAAGTTGGAGTGGCCGTGGCAGCTGGGGCTGGACTCAGACTGATGTGCATGTGTCCACACAGGCCCTCATTCTTTCCATCCCACTCCGCTAGCCCAGAAGCTCTTGGTTAGGCTTCTCTTCAAGCGCAGGGCCCAGGCTTATATGTCATGGAGTCCTTCATTTGATGAGCAGGGTGGGCTCTGCGCTAAGGCTCCCAGCACGTGCACGGGTGGGACTGGGGTCCTTGCTCTCAGAGAGCTCACCCGGTGTTCGGTTTGGTGGGCATGGGAACAAAAAGAGACAACACAATGGCATATAATAAAAGACATGGGCTGCATGATTCTGGGAGGATCCCGTCCAGGGAGTAACTTTTGAGATGGGGGTCAAAGTCTGAATAGGAGTTCAATGTGCATGGTAGGTGCTTTGGGATATCCGGGCAGAAGAAATATCACTGGCAAAAACCTGGAGGTGGGAAATCGACAACACACTGTGGCAGCTGGCACTGAGAGCGGCAAGGAGTCTTCGGTGGCTCCATCAGCACGAGAGGTAGAGGTCCAAGGACTGCCGGAAAGCCTCGAGCCTCACCCTGCACTGGGTACACGGCTTTGTTTTCAGTAGGCACTCTATACATACAGGTTTTACCATGAAAAGCAGAACATGAACCTTCTCTGACCAAAACGCTCCCCTGGTTTCCTACCGTACTCAGAGCAAGATCCAAATTCGTCTCCCCAGCTGGTCAGCAAGGCTACGGGATCCGGTGGCTGACCCAGCTCTGGCCTAACATCCTCACAAACACTCCAGCTGCCTCTTCTGAGGGCGCACAAAGCCCTTCCCGCCTCATAGTCTTTTCCCTGCCTTCTCTCCTCCCCGAACACTGGCCTCCGCCCCTTCCCAGGGCCGGTTTCATCCTCTCCGGGCTCAGCACCATCATCGCCCCCTCCAGGGTGCATTCTCTGACCACGTTCTCTTGGGCGGCTTAAACTTACCTGCTGAACTGAACTGCATGCCCTCCAAGATGCCGTGTTGGGATCCTGATCCCCAGCTCCTCAGATGGGGCTTTATTTGAAGACAGGGTCTTTACAGAGACCATCAATCAATAGGAGATCGCTGGGGGGAGGGGGAAGGGAAGGTTGATCCAAGATGACTGGTGTCCTCATAAAAAGGGGGTGTGTGTGAACACAGAGACTCACATGGAGGGAAGACCAAGTAAAACCAAAGAGAGAGGACAGCCATGTGCAAGCCAAGGTTAGAGGCCTGGAAGAGATTCTTCCCCCACGGCTCTCAAAAGGAATTAATCTTGCTGAGGTTTGGATTTCAGACTTGCAGCCTCCAGAAATGTGGCAGCCCTGGCACGTGAATACACCTGCCAAGTCCATGGGACGTGCCACTATCTTGTGGAATCATGTGGCTTATTTACTGGTCTATCACCGTAGTTACCCCTTACCACGCAGTCTCTGTGCAGCCAGGGGTCTTCTCTGCTTTGTTCATCTTATTCCCCAACACCCAGAATGGCCCCAACACAGAGCAGTTTCACAAGATTCTCGCTGCATAAGTCAGTGAACAGGTTGTCTTTGGGTGGGCTGTGATTCACAGTCCGCGGCAGCACGCGCTATACTGAACTGATGCTTGGGTACAGGGCCTGCCCGCTCCGGGCAGGAGAGCTAGCCTGCACCGTACCCGCAGAACCTGCCAATGGTGAGATCAACATCATCCCTGGTGCCTTACGAAAATTCTCATTTTGCCCTTTGCCCAAGTGTTTTGTACGAACATAGTTTGAAAGATCCAGTTGTTTCTTTCAATGTCCTGATGTCCCGCCAAACCAAATTCAATTGATTGAAATACAGCCTGCTGATGCTTTTGTAAGGCTGAGGACGGGGATGGCAACCTTCCACCCCTAAGCTGAATGGTGTAATTGGCCTGCCATAGAGAATTGGGGAATTTTAACACATTCCCCATTTGGCTGAGCTCACCAATTATTCCCCAGTTGCTATCAGAGCCACAGACTTTTCTTCTTTGGGGTCATTAAGCTTGTCAAAACTAATTTGTCACCACAACTGCTGACCCTCATTGCTCTGACAGCAGCACAAGCATCACCCTAAATAGGCTCTTGCGTTACAAGAAAGTAAATGGCTCATCAGAACTCACCGTGTGCCTGCTTTATGGCTTTAATGGCCTTTTGACCCCGGAAAGATGTGGAAACCATCCCACAAGTGGTCAGGTCTCAAAGTGCAGGTATTAACCACTTTGGTATATGTATATGGAAGTAAAATGAATAGATGCTTGGAATACAGGCTCAAATCTGCTATGTGGCAAAAACTATGCTATTCTTGGGCTCGAACAAAACCCGAATACATTCCATGTTCTCTCCATTGCAACCACCCGACGGAAGTCAGGTGGAATTAAACACGCCATAAATCATGGATTCCTAATAAGCCAGTCAGAATAACATTCTTTGAAAGTCTCTTGATTGTAAATGCAAAAATATTCCAAAATCAAGGTTGCCAACATTCAACAGAAAGGAGGAGGCTGGCTGCGGGGAAGTGGCGTTCCGCTCTGAAGCCGTCCTCCGCGGGCTCACCCATATTGAGACTAGTTGCTAACCATTTGCCAGCGTTGGCAGGTCTAGTGGGTCTCCATGCAAATCTCTGCACGATCTGACAAAGGTAAGAACGAGTCTATTTCACGAACGCACAGGGAGCTCTGTAGTGACTGCAGAGCAGGTGGCATGAAAGCTGCATCAGTTCTTTCAGGCTCGGGGGTCCCTTGTACCACATGAACTAAAGTAACCTTCCCAAGTAAGAGTTACGATCTCAATGTATCTTGATATCAATGTGTCATATGACAATGGTGCTATCAAAGAACCTTTGTCTTTCCTCCTTAAAGAGATTCAACCCGAGGTATAACGGAGTTTACAATACTTGGCGGCCGCTAGATTTTCTTGGTCGTGCTATGGATCAGACACGATGATAACTTCTGTGAAGAATGAAGGGAAGCTGATTGCCCTAACTCACACCTCATGTTGTTTCTTCCCCAGGAACATTAACTCTCTCCTTTCAAAACGGGCCCCAGTTCCCTAATGAAAATTAACACTGTAAGTGTACAACTGGAGAAAAGATTAAAGGTCTTGAAAAAACGCCAAGTCTTTGGTTGTTTATTTATATTTATTCAAACAAATTGGACAGGCTCAGAGCTGGCTGCTGATGTCATGCCTCGGAGCACTGTTTTGTTTGCCTTCGGGCTGAGAACGGACTGGACAGGACCGGTTCAGGGCAGCGGGCGGGGGGCTGGACACAAAAACAAGGAGGTGGAGGGAGGCGTCCAGGCCAGAACCTTCCAGGAGCCACAGATGTAGAGTTCCAATGATGTCACTCCATTTGTACTCTCGCTACAGGGATCCCCCCACCCCCAGACTCTGCATTTTCAGCGAGGAGTAAGCTGAAAACTTGGCAAGTCTCAGAGTCACAAAGTCCTGAATTGGCAGCCAAGATCTGGATGTGAATTTTAAGTTGTTTTCTCCCCAAATGTCCAACAAGATCTGCTGTGATTTAAGAAAGGGGGGGAGAGATTTATTGATATATAAAGAGCTGCATTTCAGAGTGGCCAGGGCTCATCAATAACTGGACTTTCACAAAGGACCACGGTAGGGTCAGTATTGGAAGGGACACACAAACAAAGGCAAGTATAATTACATGACAAATAAGGAGAAGTTGCCAGAATCTTCACGTTGCCAAATGCCTCCAATATTCATGTTCTTTGAAAGACTTATTTTTGTGTCTATGGAGGATGAATAAACCTTGCTAAAAAAATAAGTCTCTTCCCAAACCTTTGCTCATTTCTGGAATTGAACCCTTTTGCAGGTTCTGAAATGTTTAACTTTGTTTTTCATTAACGTGATATATTCACACATGCCCTGCACTTCTGCAGCTCTGCACAAACCCAGGAGCAGGAGATGCTAGAACAGCAGGGCAGGGGACCCCCCCCACCTCTGATGGCCCCACTGGAGAAGGGAGAACAGCAGGGTAGGGACGCCCCCCTCACACCTCTGCTGGCCCTACTGGAGATGCTAGAACAGTGGGGCAGGGATTACCCCCCCCTCAGCTCTGCTCTCACTACTAGAGATGCTAGAACATCAGGACAGGGACTGCCCCCCAGCTCTGCTGGCCCCACTGGAGATGCTAGAACAGCAGGGCAGGGACCACCCCCCCAGCTCCACAGGCCCCACTGGAGATGCTAGAACAGCAGGGCAGGGACCACCACCCCCGCCCCCAGCTCCGCGGGCCCCATGGGAGATGTGCAGCTCATTCTCATAGACGTGAGGTCAAACCCACACCCCCATGAAGTGTGAGTTATCACAGAAAAGAAGAGGCTTTTTGGGGGTTGGTGAAGTGCGACTCCGCCTCCAATCAGCCAGAGTTAAAGTCAGCTCTGTGCTTGGGCCTATCCTTTGATAGAGACATCGAGTGCATAAAGGGCGCTTTCTCCTCGCCCTCGGCTTCACATTGCTGGAGCAGAAAGGCCATTTAAGCACCAACTTCTGCTCGGTGGCTCAGCTTGAGAAATGCAGGGAGAGCAGAAACTGGGATCTGCGCTGACCCAGATTGACAAATGTCACTGGGGGGCTTCGCTCAGGCTGGGCAGGGGCCGTCCCCTGGGGGGACAGCCATGGACAGTGTTTGCAGTACAGGAAGTAGAAAAGGACAAGTCCTTGGGAGACAGTGCATGGCAGGGCCTTCTGTGTCCCTTACGTCCGTTTTTGGTTTCATTTCGGAGTCTGGCTGCCGCCAGCTGCCATGCGCGGGACGGGACATCCCGCTCCCTGTGGTCCCCGCGCTCCCCGCAGGTGCATAAATGTTCCAGGCTGCCATGCTCCTCTAAGCAAGCAGCTGCACCCGCGCGGATTGGGAGACGGTCCTGGGAGCTGGAGGGGGCGCCAGGAGGGGCACAGAGCCTGGTGGGCTGCGAGGCACCACGGCTGGCCCCAGCATTTACGGCAGATTGATGGGGCTAATTTACACAATCATCAGTAAAACTGTGTGTCTCCTCGACAGAAAGATAAATCTGCGGCTGAGAGTGAGCTCATTTCATTTTCACCTGACAGCCAGTAATAACAGAGGCATCATATAAAGGTTATGTTTCAATGAAAAAATCTATTACTGGGCGTACAAAACACACTCGCATTAATTACATTTTCTTTGCACTGCATTTGACAAAAGGTCAAGAAATTATAAAAAAAAAAAAGCCACAGAGAACTCTACTTATTATCTGAAATTTTCTTTTTCTGATTCCCCAGGAATTCAATCACACACTCTGTACTTTAATGCGTGACTACATTTAATTAAATCAGATGTTCTAAAGATGACTAGCCAAAAATATTATCAGGCCTGCTGCAGGGATCGATTCTTCTCCAAGAGAAGAATCCTTCCTTCACGTTTCCAAAGTTGCCTGTGTCCAGAGCACACCATGCCTGTCAGGCTGGGCTATTTGAAAAGAACAAGAGACAGAAAGGAATCTTTTCATATTCTGTCTCTACAAAAGGTTAGCAGGTGAAATGACTTAGACAATGTTGAGGCCTTGGTATTGTCAGAGTTTCAGGGCAGAAGTGGGTCATGAGGGTGAACTGGTGTTTTGTTTTGTTTTTTTTTAAGGAAATTATGGCACTGAAACTTCAAAAGTTGTAACAATTGTGGGAGATCTTAAGAGACAAGGCATTTTCCTCCACTAAGAACTCCCCAGGAAGGTAACAGGCTCTGGAGTTTACGCGTTTGAGAAGTCAGGCACAGATAACTCTGTTCCCCTAATCTTAGTCCTGCTAACTGCCTCTGCGTGATCTTCGATAAACCTAAAAAATCAGCAAAATACTCTGAGGGCAACAGTTTTCACTCTTGAAAAGGAAAACAACAATAAATCCCTCCTAAGGGGGATGCATCACAGAGTACTTACAGGTACGCAGTAGGCACTAAAAAAATTAGTTTTCTCACATCTCAACACCATAGAGGCCACATATCAAAAATGCACAGCTAACATCATGCTCAATGATGAAACACTGGAAGTTTTTCCTCTAAGATCAGGAACAAGACAAGGACGTTTACGCTCATCACTTCTACCCAACACAGTACCGGAAGTCCTAGTCACAGCTCTCAGACAAGGAGAAAAAGGCGTCCAAATTGGTAAGGAAGAAGTAAAACTGCCACTATTTGCAGATGACATGACACAGAAAATTCTAAAGATGCCACTAACAAACTATTAGCATTAATAAATGAATTCAGTAAGGTCGTAGGATACAAAATATATAGCAACCTACTGCATTTCTATATACTAACAACACAGCAGCAGAAAGAGAAATTAAGAAAATAATCCCATCTACAATTGCACCAAAAAGAATAAAATGCCTAGGAACAAATTTAACCAAGAAGGTAAAATACCTGGACTCTGAAAATTATAAAACGCGATGAAAGAAATTGAAAACTACACAAACAAAGGGAAAGACATTCCATGCTCATAGATTGGAAGAACCAATACTGTGAAAATGTCCATGCTACCAAAGCAGTCTACAGATTTGATACAAACCCTATCAAAATACCAGTGATATTTTTCATAGAACTAGAACAAATAACCCTAAAAACCACAAAAAACCCAGAATAGCCAGAGCAGTCTTCAGAAAGAAGAACAAAGGTGGAGGCATCACAATCCCAGATTTCAAGATACACCACAAAGCTGTAGTAATCAAAAGGGTACAGTACTGGCATAAAAACAGACATACAGATCAAGAGAATGGGATATAGAGCCCAGAAATAACCCCACAATTACATCATCAGTTAGTGCAGAACAAAGGAGGTAAGACTATACAATGGGGGGGAAATCTCAATAAATGGTGTTGGTAAAACTGGACAAGCTGCATGCCCAGGAATGAATCTGGACTACTTTCTTACACCATATACAAAAACAAAGTCAAAATGGATTAAATATGAGAGCTAACACCATAAAACTCATTTAAAAAAACTTACCACAAGCAGTAATCTTTGGACATCAATCTTAGTAATATTTTTCTGGTTATGTCTCCTGAGGCAGGGGCAACAAAAGCAAATACAGACAATTCGGAATACATCAAAATAAAGAGCTTCTGCACAGCGAGGAAACCATCAACCTACTGAATGGGAGAAGAGATTTGCAAATGATATATCTGAGAAGGGGGTTTAATGTCCAAAATATATGAAGAACTTACACAACTCAACACCAAAAACCCAAATAATCTAATTAAAAATGGCAGAAGACGTGAGCGGATGGACATTCTTCTGAAGAAGACGCACAGATGGCCAAGGGAGACATGAAAAGATGTTCAACATCACTCATCATCAGAGAAATGCAAATCAACACCACAATGAGGACTCACCTCACACCTATCAGAATGGCTAGTATCAAAAAGACAGAAAATAACAAGTGTTAGGGAGGAGGTAGAGAAAAGGGAGCCCTGGGCACTGTGGGTGGGAATGAACTGGTGCAGCCACTTTGGAAAGCAGTATGGAGGTTCCTCAAAACGTTAAAAACAGAACTACCCTGTGATCCAGTGATTCCACTCCTGGGTATTTAACCAAAAGCAAACGAAAACACTAACCCAAGAAGATAAAGGCACTATGTTTATTGCATCACTACTTACAAGAGCCAAGATATGGAAGCAACCTGTTTCCAGTGATAGATGAATGGATGAGGAAGGAGTTCACATACATACATACATATGTGCACACGTGTGCATGCACAAACACAATGGAGTATTACTCAGCTATAAAAAGGAATGAAATCTTGTGACAGCACACATGGACCTAGGAAGTGTCATGTTAAGTGAAATAAGCCAGACAGAGGAAGAAAAATACCAGGTGATTTCACTTTTTATGTGGATTCTAAAAACAAAATGAACAAATAGACAAACCATAAACAAAACTGTAAACACAAGAAAACAAACTGGTAACAGCCAGGGGTGACAGGTTAGGGTGGTGGTGAAACTGGTGAAAAGGATCAAGAGGTATAAACTTTCAGTCATAAAATAAGTCACAGTGACAAAAAGCACAGCAAAGGGAATACAGTCAATAGTATTGTGATATTGTTGCCAAATAAGCTCTCTTTATGGTAACAGGGGTAACTACACTTATTGTGGTGAGCAAGGGGTAACATACAGAGTTGCCAAATCACTACATTGTGTACCTGAAATTAACATAGCATTGCATGTCTACTATACTTCAATAAACACACATCTATTAATTTCCTTTCCTAATTTAATCATCATAACCCATTGGTTCATAACTTTTACTCGCAGGCTAGGTTTTAACCATCAACAGCCTAGAGAAGAGCCCTAAAAAAAATCTGGAGAAAACTGCAAGCCCCGTGCCCTCCAGACCTAACATGTGGATGGGAAGGTCAGCTGGTGGAAGGGGTGGCCAGAAGACGCTACTTCTAAGGCCACATGTGCTCCTCCCCCCGGCGCTGGGCAACACAGCTCACGTCCGCGATAGACATGCTGAAGAGGTACCAACTAACAACTGAGAGCCACTGGCCACTGGCCTTCCCAGTGCCATCCATGCTGTTTATCTGGATTGCAGGAAATGGAGGGAACTGGGGAGAGCACAGAGTAGGAAATACATCACAACCTCCTATAACCATGACCATTGTGTACACACATGTCAGTGTATGTTACAGCCTTCCTCATCCACGTGTGGTCTTCAGGCCAGCAGCGTCAGCATCACCTGACTGCTTGGTGAAAATCCAGAATTCCAGATCCCCATCCCCACTGAGCTACAATCTGCACGTTAAGGGAAAAGTAGGTAATCTGTTTGGGAAGCTATGGTTCAAACATCCCATAGTGGTTTCTCCCCTTTCTCTGACTCTAAGCTAGAGTGTGAGCTCCAAGGGGGCAGGGAACTCTGGCTTTCTTGGACACACACACACACACACACACACACACACACACACACACACACACACACCCCTAATGACTAGAACAGTTTCTGGGCATAAACTGGGTGCTCAATATATAAATGCTGCATGAATGTCTGAACAGGACTGATAAAATTCACCAGTGTCCGTAGAAATGTTCATAAAATACTGCTAAAAGAAAAGCACTGTGCCGAGAAGTACAGTATGATCTTGTTTTTATCATAAAAAGGGAAAATATCATATGTGTTCACATGTTTGCATGTTTCTATAAGCATCACGGACATACGGACGGACATGCACCAAACTGTAAACACTTGTATGCTAAGCGGGAGGGTCCCTGGGGGCAGGGGGTGAGAAAACACTTTGTGCACTGGTATGAGCAAACATTGCTTTGCTGTTTGAAAATAAAAATACCATAAATTGTATCTTTCAAAAGTACAATTATGTTTTCTATTTTTCAGATTAGCTTCCTTCCCCCTCCCATAAATCTAAATTAATATGGTTTTACTAAGTGTGTGGCTGACAATATTACAACCTAGGAGGTTTCAGAACTGATTTTAAAATTCACGGGGCTGGTGTGAGGGAATGAAGACATCGATGATCACGATGTTACCATGCAGCAGGAGGAGCCGGACGTCCAGGACAGAACCCCCTTCACTGGCTATCAACATTTTCCTAAGGAAGTGGGGCAGTGGGCACACCGCACACGCTTGGGCTCACTGTGGCCCCGATAAATGACACACAGTCCAAGGCTCACTGTAACCAAATTAAGACAGAAAACTCAGCAATAATGAGTTTTCACATCACAGAATGAAACTGTGACTACACACAGCTATGAAAAATACATACTTCTGTGATAAGTCTCCTCTAAACATGTTTAATAAAGGTACATTTTGCAAAGATGTTTGATTAAACCACACAAATACTACAATGCTATTTTCTGTCCATGAGTAAGTCTTTTCTTCTTTTTTGAACTTCTGTTGTTCTTGTCAATTTCACCAGTATTCTTTTTAAAATGAACCTTTTAGGTATAACATCCAGGAAGCCACATCAGTGATATGTGTGCAGCTCGATTAATTATTGTGGATTGAATGCACTCGTGGGACCACCACCTGGGATGAAGAAATAGAGCATTTCATCATGACTTTCTAAAAGAAATCCAATCTTTAATTCCTGGGAAGAAAGTCTGAATTACCAAATACATGTGGTGTACTTAAGTAGTTATTCCATCCACTGGGATTTAGACTGGGCTGTCTGGGTAAAATTTACATATGAGTGAATGAGCAAATTTAAATATGACTCCACAGAGTCTAGAGACAAAACATCTCTGGAAGCCATGTGAGGACTCCATCAACACGGCTTGCCACAGGTCTTTTCCATTGTGTCACAGGACAGCCTGTCAGGACCAATGACTTGCTCATGTTTGAGTCATAGAACTCAAGCCAAACTTTTGACTCATCTCTGGGTTCATTTTTACCCCTAAGCTTCCTTCGTCACCAAGGTGTAGCATAATGAATGCGTGTGACCCGGCAAACTGAACAGAGCCTCACTGTTCTAAGAAGCTAAAACAGACGATTAATTTGTCAGCACAAAGTGAAGACTCAGAAGGCTGGAATATCAATCTCTTGTTCCATCTGTATAAGAGGTTGCTTAGAATCCGCACGTGGGTTAGAAATGCAGAAGTTCAAAAGTGAGCAGACCCTGTCGATTCCCTACACCCGACAAGCGATATCTTCAGGGAAGGACAGGTCTGGGGAAAGGATTGATCAATGCGCAATGTTTCCGCCCAGAGTAGACCCTCTTTGGGTCTTGAACGTACCAGGAGCCCAGGTATTTGTTGGCTCAATTAGAATTGATAATAAGGCAATCAGAATCAATCCCATGAAAGAAGAGATCTCAAGAGTTTACCAAGCACTTCTGTGAATGTCGCTTACAGCCAGTGGTGCTGTTTAGCTTGTGCGGAAGCTTCAGGAAGCCCAGGACGGCTCTCTGATTCTGCAGATCTCTTCTTCCCAACCAAATAGAACAACTGGGAAGGACTTGGCTTGCTGTGTACGAAGTAACCAAAATAACTGGGGCCCTTTGTCTCCAGCTCCATGTCTGCTTTGTTAGAAGCGCAAATGGCTGCTTTCAGACTCACTGATGACTGGAAAGTTAGGCAACGCGTGCGCCTCTTCCAGAAACCGAGTAAAATTCAAAGCGAAGCACTCCGAGAGCACGCTTTCAGGGAAGGAAGCTGGGCGAGGAGGGGCTTAATGTTGATTCTGTTATTTCCTGTTTCAAGACATGCCTCCCCATTCGGTGGATAAATTCTACCTGTGATGAAATATTTTATTCAGAATTGTAGGGTAGTTTTGGAGTCCCAGTGAACAACACGCATGGCACAGACACACCCTCACCCTCAATCAGGAAGTCAGTAATTTCATTTCAGTTTTCCTCTCTGCTTAAGTGCAAAAAGCTGGCACATCAGACAATTTGAAAACAATGATTAGGGTGGTTTTCAGAGCTGACACACATATATAACCACCAAAGGGCTGGCACAGATCCTTCAACTTAAGCTCTGAGATTTCCTGACGCAGACAATAAATAAAGCCTTTGCTGTTTCACTGATGCCGGTAAAGATTTGGGACAAAAATTATTATAAATAAGATATTTGATAGGTGAAAAATGCAAAAGTAATTTGATCTTCTAGTCCTGATATTACGAGAAGACAGTTTTGATTCTTCCTTGACAGAGAATTCTGGTAATTTATGGAACATGGAGTCCAAAATGCAAATTTCTCTCTTTCCCAGTTGACTTGGGAAAACAAAAGAAATCACAATTTTTTTCAACCTGAAACCCTGCCCATAGCCATCTTCTTAAAAAAACTAAGCAATAAGAGACCACCAATGTTAAGTCCTAGGGCAGGGATTCTGAAGCGGGGCGATTTCACCTCCGAGGAAACATCTGTCAAGGTCTGGAGACACTGTTAGGCCATCAGACGTGAGCGCGTGAGGATGTGGGAGGCAGTGGGGAGGCAGCAGGGAGGCAGCAGGCGCCCAGGGGAGAGGCTACGGATGCTGGGTAAGCACCCTTCAGTGCCCAGGGCGGCATCCCCAACCGAAGAGCAGACCAGCCCAGAGGGCGAGCAGCACTGAGGCTGAGAAACCGAATCCCTGGGCACAGGGACCCAAGACTATTTGTAGGAGGTGAAAACGAGCCGCCTTCATCACTGAAATGCACGAAACGTCCGCACTACAGTCAACACGGTTCAGCTTCTGAGAACACTCACTGAGCGACCACTCTCGGCCAGCACCGGCAATTCAAGCGGGGGGCAGACAAGCGTGCCCCAAGCTGGGTAACGAATTCAAAGTAGGTTGAGAGGTTCAAAGCTGGCTGTATCTGCGGTACAGCCTTGGTCTTTTGCAGTAAAATAAGAAAACGGAAGGAAGAGCAGGGGGGAGGGGAGGAAGGAGCCTGCCGGTTTCCGCCCTCCCTGAAGACGGCGCCGCGGTGCAGTGGCTGTGCCCCTCCTCGTACAGCAAGGACATCTGGGCGCTCACCTCAGACTCTTCCCATCCACACTAAGCACGTCCTGCGTGATGTCACCCACCTCAGAAGGGGCTTGAGGCTGAGTTCTGGATTGCGTTTGAAGGGTCCCACTGACACAAAGCAAGCCTGGCTCATGATCAAAGTGACCCGGCATCGAGAAAAAGGAGTCATCCTCTGATTTCTCTACAGTCATCATCTGCACCTAAAAATAGCATTCTTCGGAAATGAGAAATTTCTAAATAAGCTATTTAAGGAAACTAATAACAGGTTTGTGAGAAGAAGAGAAGAAGGAAAATGAAGAGAGATCTGCTGGGCAATTAAGACACAGACACAACCAATGGGCCTGGACGCTGCCGGCGTCATGAGGGCAGGACGCAAAGCGGGCTCCAAACACAACCAATTAATCCGCAGCCCCCACGGCAGCGCGACAGGCACAGTGTGTGCACTGACGGGCACAGTGTGGCTTTTCCACGTGGTGTGTTTCCAGTTCAGGCTGTAATGTCAGTTCTTCAAGGAGGACGGACTTGTATTTAACTGAAGGTGTAGCTCCAGCAGTTAAATCCCGCTGCCTCCCCGGGGCACCTTCCCCTGCTCCCCCAGGCTGGTGCTGGCCACTGGGGACAGCGCTCCGCTACAGAGGACGCCCCCGTTTTGAGGGGCCCCTGTTTGCCAACACAGAACGCTTCAAGTGCGGGCATGCTGCTGCTGTCCATGGTACGAGTAGACGTGTTTGTGCACAGAGGTGTGTTAGGACACTTCCCCCTCACTGAATCAGTACAGCGGGGTGGCATTCCAGCCCCCACTGGACTTCCTCTCCAGATCAGGGCCACAGGCTTGCTCTCCTCGGGAACACCGGACTAGTGCAGGATTTACCAAAGGGGGAGAAAAGAGAAATGGGTATTGATGAGAGGGGCCTGATTCGGGACGGGGGACGCTGGGGACCGCTCCCGGTCCGCGCCCCCTCCCCGGTACGCCTTTGAGGGCCTCAGGCCGTTCTCTGTTTTAGGAGGAACCTTACGCACATAACGAACCATCTGGTTCTCTACTCCTCCAGTGCAACTTTAAACTTCCCTCACTCTACACCCTCGCGAGTGGTTAGCTCTGGGTCCTGCGGATGGCTGGGGCGGGTCCAGTTGTTTAGTTGGGGAGGACATGTTAACTTCCTTAGGAACCATGAGCTTTCCCATCAGTAGTTCAGTATTTGGGGCCGGCAACCTTCCACCTTATTTATGGTTCTTTAAAAATACTTCAAAAGAAGGGCACCTGGGGGGCTTGCTCCGTTGAGCGTCCGACTTCGGCTCAGGTCACCATCTCACAGTTCCTGGGTTCAAGCCCCATGTGGGGCTCTGTGCTGACAGCTCAGAGCCTGGAGCTGCTTCACATTCTGTGTCTCCCTCTCTTTCTGCCCCTCCCCCACTCGTGCTCTGTCTCTTTCTGTCTCAATAATAAAAACATTAAAAAAATTTTAAATATAAAAAAATACTTGAAAATAATTTATTATGGAAAAACTATAAACATACACAAAAAGGAAAAAGAACGGGGTGACGAACCCCCTATTCTCTTCATCCAACAATTAAAGATTTCCACATATGCTTCACCTATCCTTTCTTCTTTTATTTCTAATATACGTTACTATACATCCTATATAGTGGCCATTTCACTCCCACATAATTCGGTGTGCATCTTAAAATTATGTATGTTGTTACATAACTACAATGCTATGATCAAATTTAGCAAATTGTTGTGGGATTTTTTTTAAAACACAGGTTTTTTTTTTTACATTAAATTCTAACAATTGAAATTATCTGAAAATTATCTTTTTAACAGAGGCTCTTTGAATCAGTCCCTTAAAAAGATATGAACGTTGCATTTTGTTGTTGAACCTTTTCAGTGTCTTTATTTCTAGTCTCTTGATGGAAGTTTCAGGAGTGTTCCTATCTCACTTCTGATGAATATTGTCGTGGACCTGGTCACTTACCAGATGAGCTACCTTTAAGTGTCTCCCTTTGTTAGAAAACATGAAACGTGACAGGGAAGGGGCCCTATGACTCAGTGTAATATTACTATGAGAATATTCTTCCTACCTGTGAGTTTAGCTTCCACCTTATACTTTTCTAGTAAGTATATTTGTATTTATATATTCCTCAACTGGCTTCAAAAACAATTTGAGAGACTTCACTTCCTCAATAGCAGATTCTGATTTTTGTGTCGTAATACTTCTTCCCCAGAACACATGCTCCTGTAGGTCAGGGTTGTTCTGGAATATTTTTGCTTCTGGTAGTAAATGTGCATTAACCAAACTGCAAAGTTTGAGGGCGTAGTCCTCCAAGAGATTGTCTTCACTTCTGACAATATCTGCAAGTTTAGAGGTTCTCAAGAACGATCATCAGGTTTGAAAGCTTGCCAGATGGACCCGGTGAACTCACTGAAAGCTACTGTACTCACGGTTATGGGTCATTCAGAGAAAGAATAGAGATGAATATCATCCAAGGGGCAGATGTACACAGGGAAGTGTCTGAGGGGGTTCCAAACTGGAAAACTTCACCATCCCAGGAATGCACCGATTACCTGCTGCACTGATAAGAAACTGTCCATATGGAATGTCATTGTCTCAGTCACCTGGGCTTTGGTGTCCAGAGTTTTTACTGGGGATCCATTCTGCATCACCAGACCTGAAGCCCTCACCCTAAATCTCATGGTTGGTCTTGGCTTGGGCAGCCCACCCTAAGGTCTGATGTGGCCACCTACCCCTCTAAAAACAAGACCCGTCCATCAAGTATGACACAGATTACCTGAGAACCCAAAGGCAAAGGAGACCTCTCGCTGGGCAAGGCCAAGTTTGTTTCTGTACACAAATAATCTACCTGTTCTTACTGACCATGCTAATCCTTGCCTATTCCTTTTACTATGATCTTCACTAGGGAATAGTTTTCACACAAAAGTGCTGGGAAATTTTAAAGAGAAGTGAATTATATCCAGCAATAAACACCCCTGATAATAAACACCCCTGATAATATAAGAGCATCACAACAAGAAGATGACCTCCACATAATAGTTAAGAATGAGGACCATGGAAAAACAGCTTGAAAAATACATACCATTTTCAAGTAGGCAATTAAGAAGGGGGAACATAAATGTTCTCAAAATTTTACTTTTGGATTTATTTTTTAAGCTATCACATGCTTACTTTGCGGTTGGAAGCTAACCACGGCTTTGACTGTAATCCATCGCAAGCCTCACGGACCTAGGTGAGATTTCTTAACAGAAAATAAACTTCTTATAAAAATCAACATTTTACGAACTCAGACCACTTGTGATTCCTGTAAGTGCGAAAAATAAGTGGACATATGGTACAAATTCTCACTCATTTCTACTTTATTTTGCAAGTGAGATGTGTAAAGCTCTTCAAGACCTTCCCTACCATACATGAAAACAGACTAAAGAGTTCTGGATTTACACCTTTTTTTTTGTGTCTTTCTCGACATGAAATTTTATGAATCACATACAGTGGCAGGTCACGCACTGGGTTTGAATAAATTAACGGCTGCTTTCTGCGGCACTAAACAAACGGATGACTAGGAAGGGACCATGGTGAAATTTCACCTTTTTTCTTCTTTCCTAACTAATTCCTGGGTCCACACCCTCCCTCTGATGCACACCAGCCAACAGTGGGGTTCTGTTTCAACTCAATCGAAGCTTCTGGACTACCTTGTCTCTGTACGTGAAGGAGTGGCATTACTTGCGTAAAAATCCCCTGCTCCTTTCGAAACTTTTCTGTCTTGGTGATGTCAATGCAGTGAAGGCACTGAGTGGTGCTAGCAAACTGCCCGATGGCCACACGTGGCCTGTCCTGTTCTCTCCAAGTCAGTCAGCTCCGTTTGTGCCTTCAGAGAAAGTATTTGCACCCTCGCTCGTTTAGAGGGCAGAAAGCATGTGGGAAATTTACAATGAAACTATTAAGAGTTGAAAAGAACAGCTTTTGTATGCTTTTCTTCCAACTTGGAAGTGTTAAACACTATAGATCACAGCTGAGGGAAAATTAAGGTCCCTATTTACATGTTTCACGGTACCTATAAAGCTCAAAAAGAAATGAAGCCAGCTGCAAAAGTGTACGGTTTGTTCTGGCAATTTCCTTGTCTTCGCGTAGGGGAAAAGGTCTTTTAATGTCATCAGCTGCAGAAAGGTGCATATTCAGGAATCAAACAAGCAGCCACAAATGTTAACAAGAAAAAGGAAAGAAAAGAAGGAAAAGGAAAGATGAGGTGATGGCTTGGAAACCACGAGGCTGCAGAGGGAGGATGAGGAAGACGCACATGTGGGGAGAGAAGCTTCCGGAATCAGGGGTCCTCGGCTGGGGCGGGGGAGGCCGGAATGTCCCGGGGAAACAGTGCATTCTGGAGGAGGGTGCTCAGCATTATAATCTTGCATTCTGAACACTGACAGATGTCTTTCATTTTTGTAGCACAAACCTTGTCAGGGCCAGCTCTATAAAACCTTCTTGGCCGGTGGAGACAGGCCTGCTCTGAGCTGCAGTCAGGAAGATTCTCAACAGGAGAGGGGGTGACCAGCCAGAGGAGGAGGTGCACCCCCACAGGGCACAGGCATGGAGGGAAGGGCTGGGATGGGCTTAAACGCTTCAGAAGAGGGCATTTGGTGTTAAAGGCTGAAAACCTGAAAACGATTACGGACCCGTTTAGAGCCCTGCAGAGCCCTTACAGCAATGTCGGGGTAACCCTGACATGGGGGTGCCTGACAGTTCTGGAGTACACTCAATCTGTGGTACTTTCTGGGGCCTCGCTGACCTCTGGGGCTGTGGGGAGAGGCATTCTGCTTTGTTTTTGCATTCACACATTATCTCTCTTTTGAAAAGCTCAAAGCATTTAACAGGCGTTTATTTTTCTTAAAATTTAAAAAATATTTATTTTTGAGGGAGGAAGAGAGAGACAGAGAGAGACAGAGACAGAGAGAACGAGCAGAGGAGAGGCGGAGAGACAGAGAGACACAGAATCTAAAGCAGGCTCCAGGCTCTGAGCTCTCAGCTCAAGCTCACAAACTGCAAGATCATGACCTGAGCCGAAGTCGGACACTTAACTGACAGAGCCGGCCAGGCGCCCTGGTATTTACTTTTCCAAATGCTCCAAGTGCCTAAAATAAACTAGAACCCAGTAACATGTAAGGCTTTACCTGCACTCTCCAAATCAATGCATTTGGCTCTCTTTTATGTCCCTGACCGTGGTCCACGCTGACAAGCCTCCCGATACACCAGGGAGTAAAGCTATAACCACCATAAAGACCCCACAACAAAACACGAAGACCTCCCCAAACTCCCTGCATTAACACAGTGCAGCCATCAATGAGCACAGATACATTAGACACATTAGCAGGTGAAAGCTGCCAAGGGAAATGAGTAACTTTTACTAAAAAATAAAAACACCCAAAAAACCCAAAAACAAAATTGCATGTAGGTGATGCACCCTAATTCTGTCGCTGGCTCACCGGATCAGTAGCCAATCGGGTCCTGGCGGGCCATATGTGTATTTATAAATATATCCGCTAATGGAAAGGTCGCGCTGTTCCCGGCTCAGGGAAATCAGGCACATTTGGAACCATCCCTAGAAGATTTTGGTTCCTTAAAAAAAATATTTTGACAAGTGGTGACAAATGCAATCCTGCCCCCATATGTGTGGTGCTATTTAAAGGGAAATGACACCCAGCTGCCTTCACATCGACACGTGAATTCTTCTCCTTTAATAAAGACTTTAGAAGGTGGTGAGGGGGTCACCTTGCACATGGATTTAAAAGTTGTTAACTATCTTTTCAAACTCTGCGTTTCCCACTCGGAGAGGACCGAGCCTCTCAAATCTGTGTTACTGTTCATGATACAGGAAATAAGGAAACTTCCCTCCCGGATCCGAGGAGGAAGTGGGAATATCGTGAATGGTGAGAAAACAGGTAGATTCTTGCAAACAATGTGGTCTTCGGCCCGTTTGCTCATTTATTCTGCCCAGTACCTTCTGCCCGTGGGGAAACGGCAAGGGGTGGAGGGGAAGGGGCTCTGCTTAAAGGCTCCCCTCTGCGAGCCTCTGCAGAAATCACTCGTGGACGAAGTTAGGACACCCGGACATCTCAGCCGGGCTGGGAACCACGCTGTGCAGCTCGAAGACCCAGAAGTCCAGAACAAACTTTACACACTGCTCCCTCATCTGCTTGCACCCCACTCCGTTCTTTAATACCAACACAATAACAAGGTTTGCCCATGGCACGAAAGACAGAAACTCAACACACACACACTCACAACAACACTTGGATGATATCTTTGGTGGGGAAAAAAAAGCTTTTGACAAGAGGGAAAGGTATGAAAATATTTTGAGAGCGCTTGTTTAATCACTCAGCAATGCCTTCCGTTCAATCTAGCCCTCGAATCTGAATAACCGTGACAGATGGCTCCTGCTAGTTTAAAAAAAAAATTAGCTAAATTTTCAGATAACGCAGCCTTCTGTCGTGTTCTCCTGCTCCCAGGCTTGGGCGGTATGGTCCGCAGGTTCCGAACCGCGGGCTGCTCGCTGGTGGCCGGCTCTGGTCCGGGATCTCCAGAATTCACCCCTTGATACCTTGGGCTCGGAACCCCAGCTCGGGGGAGAGATACTGACAGTTTGGATGACAAAAGACCTTGATAGGCCATCAGTCCCCAATCCAGATATTAGATCCGCATTTTATGCACAAAGCAATGTTTGAAACGCAAGGGCCGAGAGGAGAACTTCTGACTCTATCAGCTTTACCATCTCTTTGTAGCAGAATAAACTCATATCTGATGCTATAATTACAAGCCTAATGGACACACTTAATTTATTTTGGAGAACTGAAGTTGATATCCACTAGCGCTATTATTGAAAAGACTAATGAGAGCTGCTCGGTAAGAAAATAAAAGATTTATTGAATTCCTTTTGGCACCCGGCACAGCTTAGCAATTTTGAGAGCCCATCAAACAGCAGATACGTCCCCTGCTCAGATGTGCTGTACAGGATGTGAGCTGGGTTTCAGATTTTCAATAACAAATCTGTCACTCCGATTTTAATTAGACGGCTTAAAGCAGCTCCATCAATAATGGCAGAATGGCGGCTTAGTTCAAAGATCATAGAGATGTTACTCGACTTTAATAGTTCTTTTATCCAAGTACATATTTCAGAAGTTTGTGCGGCAGTCATCCTGACTACCCCTCTCACCGAGGAGGAGGAAAAAATATCCCTAATTGAAGTGAACCACGAACACGAGCAGTCATCACCATTTCTGCGCCAGGCTGTTGCATCCAGCTGGTTCGGAGGTCTAATTTCACACCACACAGCAATGAAATGCTGCTGACTTTTATTTGTGAGTGTAAAACAGTAATCTTTCATGACAGCAAAAGGCCAGTTGACGCCGCCGGGTGCACCCTCCGCCGGTCTGAAGGGGAGACACAAATGGCGGTCTTGGTTGAGTGCAGAAGAGGGAGACGTTCCCGTGCACGGCTCACACTGCAAGGTGGAGGCCTGCCTGGGAAGGGCGGTGGCCGGAACGCTCCTCACCCCAGAGAAGGTGCATGGTGGCCGCCAGGGAAACAGTGGTGGCCGCCCGGGAAATGGTGCTGCCAAAGGCCTAGCCACGTCTTCAAGGGGTTGGGGGTGTGTACAATCAGCCCTGCGTCTCTTTCCACTGTTAACAGGAATGGAAATGTACTGACTGCATAAACGCTGTTAATACAGTGGCATGTGTGTTTCTGTCCTTTATGCCATGGAAATAGACACATAATATATATATATGTAATGTATAGATGCACACATTCTTTTCTTTAGAAAATAAAACCAGGCCACATATACTATAAGGTGCTTTGCTTAACAACTTACGGTAATTGTCTTTCCATGGCCATGAGTAGATCGCCAAAGCATCATTTCTGACAAGCACATAAGATTCCATTACGGATTACCCATCTTACTGAATCAGTCCCCTCTTGCTGGACGCTTAGATTGTCTGCAATGATTTTGCAATGATTTGAGAATATGTATATATATATTAATACTATAAGAGAGTCTATGAACATGCTCTATTATAAATAAGTACCATTCATGTACATATAATTTAACTATTATCTTAGAATAAATTATCTGAGGATAAATTCTGAGAACTGGAATTCCTAGGTCAAAGTATCTACATCTAAAACATTTTTTGGGCATATAAGATAGCCACTGTTTTATTTATGTATCTATTTATAGATGTATTTATGTATTTATTTGGGCAGTTCTGCATCTTTTTTAGGCTTTTATTGATATTCCAGTTAGTTACCCTTTGGTGTCATATTGGTCTCTGGTGTCTGATACAGTGATTCAATACTTCCACACACCACCCGGGGCTCCATGCAGACAGGAGCAGCCCATAATCCCCATCACCTATTTCACCCCTCCCCCCACCACCTGCCCTTGGGTTACCGTCAGTTTATTCTCTACAGTTAAGAGCCTGTTTCTTGGTTTGTCTTGCTCTCTTTTTTCCTTTTGCTCTTTTTTTCTTAAACTCTACACAGGAGTGAAATCATATCGGTATTGGCCTTTCTCTAACTTTTTCACTTAGCATAGTACCTTCCAGCAGCATCCATGTCACTGCAAATAAGACAGTCACTGTGTTAAGGCCTGGATGAGGAGTGTTTGTTTTAGAAGCACCTTCTCCCGAATCAGATCCTGACAAAGGCCCAAGCCTGATCCTGCACAACATTGCACGCATTCGTTAGGTCATGTCCACTTCTTCACCCGCGCGGGCTGTCACTCTCCAGAATAATGTGAACACTCCCTGGACCCACTTGTTCAAAGTCCTTCTGGCTGATGTGTCCGCGGTGATGACTAAAGTCCTGACACCAGCATCTAACTATCACACGTTCGGGAGGGAGACCGAGTCCCTGGGGACTGTGCCATCTCATCGCTCTGCATCAGCTCTGCCACTTCTCAGTCTGTCTGACCTCAGGGCAGTGACTTATCCTCGTTGAGCCTCGGTTTCTTAAGCGTTCATGTTTCCTCCTCTAGGAAGGCTTCCTGGATCTTGTGTGTCTGACTCAGGGGCCTTCCTTTGGCTCTCACACCATTCCATACCTCACCCTGCACAACGCTGAGCGCACAGTTCAATGGTTACCTGCCCGTCCTCAGACCTGGACGAGCAAAGTGGGACCCGCACAAGTAGGTACGGGCAACTCCTCATGTACCGTTCATTGCAACAGGCAATTACTGAGTGCCTACTTTGTGCCAGGCTCTAGGGACAGACACCTCTTTGCTGGGGATCTGGTAGAGAACACACGTCACACGTGTTCAGGGAGGGTGGGCACACAATGCCCAGAGGCCAGTCAGCAGTGCAGCAGATGCGGTAACTACTCCGGAGAAGACCCAGGACAGAGTGAAGGGAAAGGAAGCCAGAGCTGCAGGCTTTGAGCTGCAGCAGCGTGGGGTCAGAGGAGATCTCCCGGAAAGGTGACAAAGGTGACACATGATGGCGCCTACGCCTGGGAGAGGTCACCTTCCCTCCCTGGAGTGGCCTCCACTCCTTTCGCTGGTTTTAGACGTGAGTGCCCTGTACGATATTTTGTTCAATAAAAGGGATCTGCTGGTAAAAGTGATACTAATGACAAAGAAAAAATAAACACAAATGAAATTTTAAGAAAGTGTTTTCAAGTATTTCTCCTACTGTAAATAGCTCTGTGTGAGGCACTAAATAAAGTGACTTTATGGCTGGCCTAAGTCTTCAAAGAACAAAAGCTTCCCATAGGAAGCTTTCAGTGTCTCAAGCTCTAAGTGTTGAGAGAACTCTCTCTCTCTCTCTCTTTCACACACACACGCACATGCACACACAGAGGTCCAAGCTTAGCAGAAAGTGGCAGGACCTATAAGAGAATCTTTGTCCGCAACCTGGAGAGCCCACCTCTTTCCACCCCAGCCAAGACAGAAGCTAGACCAGCGGGCTGCGCGCCCTTTGGATTTCAATGTGACACTTTGTCCAGGTGACCGTGCTGTGTGTCCGGACATCTTGGACAGCCTGTGCTGAATCTCATCTAGACTGATTTTCGCTGTTCATGCTTCTGCTATTCCGAGCAGTGATTTTTTTTTAAATCAAGAGGCATTTTAATTGAGATTTCTTCTCAAAAACAAGGCAATTCTAACAGTCAGGTATGTGGTGAGGGTTCCTTGGGGACGCACGCTCAGCAAGTGTTGCTCCTACATCAGATCACTGTCCAGTTCTGCCTTCTGCTCCTTGCTTACTTTTTCTCCTTTTTCTCCTGCCGGCTCCCTCCTTCCAGCTGCCAGCAAGTCAGATAATTAAATGCCAAAGTAGTGACACTTGGCATTTCAATGAGTGCTCTGTATTTACCGCAGGATCCCTCTCCGCCTCCTGCCCAGCGTGTGGGCGAGCTCCCTGCTGCGCGGCCCCCACGGAAGGCCCCTCTGCTGCAGCCCTGGACCGACCGGGGAAGAAGGATGGACTCAGGCGGCAGCCCAGAACCGAGGGGGTGGGGGCAGCGCATCCCCCGGCTTCTCTCCGGGTCACCACTCAAGGGTTTATGTCCTCGATGCAATTAAACAAGCATTTGTTATGTCCTTAGCCCTCTGCGCTCACCCTCTGCAGGGATACTTCTGAGGTGGATCCCGTATGAAAAGGGGAAGGGAAAAGAGCTTCGGGTCTTTCCACGTCACCCAGGGGCTGCCCGGGTATAGTCCTGTGCGTGCCCAGAAGGTCACCTTTACGGCCCACCCCATTTTCTACGAGACTTCTGGAGTCAGAACAGAAGTGGGCACTAGATGTGCAAGTCTGACTCTGGCTCCAGAGTCTGTGGTTTAGGTCCTGTAGGAATTGCACTCAAAATCTGCCGCTTCACCTGAAGGTATCACGTGTTCCGCCACAGCTCAGACAGCACTTCCTCCGGGGCCTAGTGAGTCTGGGGTAAGTGCCCTCCTAGGTGTTCTGTGACAACCAGTACTTCACACAGCTCTAGGCCGCAAGCACAGAGGACAGGAACCATGTCTTGGTCACTGCCATGGCCACGGTGCAAACGACAGTGCCTGCAGTGTGGCCGTAGTGGAATCCACTATTCCAATTGAGCCGCTCTGCAAGTCAGATGGACAGGTATTTCCAAATGCCTTCAAGCCATACAGAGCTAAATAAGGTCCTAAAATCATCAATATGACTATTATTATTGTCATATTAAAGCTATCAGCAGATAGTTTTCTCTCATTCATCTATTCAAATACCATGTATGTACCGAGTACCTGCTGTTTTCCACACTCTCCCCAAAAGACTTGCTCTTCAAATATTCTCTGACTTCCCCCTTTAAGAGCTGCTGTTTTTCCCATTCAAGAAGGCGACCCATGGGCTCCCTTCAAGATACTGGCTCAAAAGTGCTTTAGGGGATATTTTCTTAATTTTTTTCAATGTTCTTAATTTTTGAGAGAGAGAGGAGAGATGGAGTGTGAGTAGGAGAGGGGAGGAGAGAGAGGAGACACAGAATCCGAAGCAGACTCCAGGCTCTGCGCTGTTAGCACAGAGCCCGATGTGGGGCTTGAACTCCTGAACTGCAAGATCACGACCTGAGCCACAGTGGGACGCCTACCCGATGGAGCTGCCCAAGTGCCCCTTGGGGGAAATTTTCAATCTATGCCCACATTAGTCTGAGTCTGAGGAGGAAAGCAGCACATCACTGTTTATATTGTGGGCATCTACTAGGTGCTCAATGAGCATTTGTGGGAAAGTGAATAAATGAGCAACCCAAAATGCAAGCTGCTACTGCATTAAGAAATCTGTGGGCAAACTTGGTAACTAATATGCAAGGAGACTATGAAATCCCTGAATGGAACCTTCTCCACATTTGCTTCATTTTCCATGAACATAGTCAAGATGGAGTAACAGAGACCAGATTTGCCCTGACCCGAAATACACCCACCCCAGACAAAATATACAGAACAACCCTTTTCACGATATTGGACAACATACAATAAAAAACAGGGGTCCCCGAGACAAAGAACAAGTAGGGTGAGGCCTGCTATCTCCCCAGCTTAGTGCCTTGAGAAAATTCCCAGGTGGCAGCACACGGAAGAAGGACTCAGGAAGAAAACAGAGCACGGGGGCACCACGGCAGCTAGAGTTTACAGGACTGAGTAGAGACGCCTACAGAGAAGAGAACCCAGGAAGAGAAGATGTGCAGAGGGCCCCATAAAGCATTCTGCAGAGAACTAATAAGGAAGCACTGCGTGTGAGTAAACTCCCCGAGTGCGAGGAACATACCAGAGGACTAGGGGAAACAGAGGTGAGCGCTCACAGAGGACTCCTGACACTTCCACCAATCAGAATGGAGGAACTCAGAGTTCACTGGGTGTGGGGTGGATGGCTCCAAATGGTCGTGACTCGGTGATGGCGGATAGTTAGCTGTAGACCAACCCCTTCTCACAAAGCAAGACCTGAAGGGTCAGGCGGTTTTCATGTAGCTTGACTACCTCCGAGAGCAAAGCTAAAGAATACTCACAGGAACGCAAAACAAGGAAGTGCCCAACAAGGTAACAGTCACATTGTGTGGCCGCACTGCCTGGCATCCAAAAACTCCCAGGCATCCAAAGCAGCAAGAAAACGTGACCTACCATGTGAAACACAAAGTCAGCCTGATTTTGAAGGACTGCGGACTGACACAGATGTTAGAGTCGGCAGGCAAACGCATTCAAGTAGCTGTTATAACTTACATTCAGAGAGGAAGACGGGACATGGAAGGTATTGTGAAGATCAAACTTCTGGAGATGAAAACTTCACTGTCTGATAAGAAAATCACTGGAAGGGACGAAGAGCAGATCTGACACTGCAGAAGCAAAGATCAGTGAGGCTGAAGACGGAGTGACACAGAATATCTGAGAGGAAGCACAGGGAGAAAAGAGAAGTTTAAAAAAAAAAAAAGAGGAGAGTGTTTGATCGGTGACAGCGTGTCTGGCTTCAAAGTCCACGTTCCTACTGCACGTGACCAGGAACAGGTGGAGGCTCAGGTCAAGTTCACCAGGAAGCCCTACAAGGGAGGAAAAGCGTGTGGGACTGTGTGCAGGCACAAATGTCAGATCTGGACTGAAACACGTGAATGGCAGCGGGGAGGGTGAAACACTCGATCCCACCTGTGCTGGTTATGGCTAAAGTGATCAGAGCAGGTGGCCGCTTTTAAAGTTTATTTATTGATTATGAGAAAGAGTAAGAACGAGCAGGGGAGGGGCAGCGAGGGAGAGAGAATCCCACACTGGATCCACACTCAGTGCAAAGCCTGACATGGGGCTCGATCTCATAAATCGTGAGGTCCTGACTTGAGCCAAAATCCGGAGTTGGATGTTCAACTGACTGAGCCACCCAGGCGCCCCCACAGAGAGCCGCTTTTACACAAGAAATTTCTGTAAAAACCCAACAAGTTCCGAATTTACTCTTCACACATTAGTATGGCCCAAAGGCATCTGAAAAACCAGCATCTAATTAAAAAGAAAATAAAGTTTTTACTACAGCCTACCACCTCACACATAAAATTCTTTTCCCATGAAAATGGCTTACTTAACATGGCAGTTAAGCTCAATTACCTTTTTTTTTTCTTAAAGGAAAACAGGCTCCGCTTCCTGTCTCCTTTCACGTGGTAGGTTCTTGGGGCCCAGGGTGTGGACCCGCATCTGGGCCAGCCCAGCTGCTGGCACTGGGCATTGGGCAGGAACTCAATCACCAGTATTTCATTTAATCACTCAAACAAAAGGTAGTGCAGAAGCACCAAGTCACAAAACCCTGTGGTTGGAAGTAGCAGATCATCCGTCCATTTATCATTTTTCGTTGCCCAGTATTTATGCTCCCGTCCTAATTCGCCCTGTCTTTGGGAGAAACGGTCCTCGGTGAGTATGTGAGGTAGAATGAAGACAAGGGTCGATTGGGAGCTGAAACCACAAGGCTTTCAGCCAGCGGTTGGGTGTGCCATCGGCTCAGAGTTGGGCCAATAGCTGGACAGATGTCCCCTGGGCTCTGCATTTGAGTGATTAAACTGTTAAACATCTGGTTGGAGACTGTGCTAGAGGAAGTGTGCGGACCAACATTAGGAACCACCGTTGACAAACTCTCAAAGACGCCTTGGCTTCCATTCAACCCCATGTATGGTCCTCAGGCCTCCTGTCCATCCTGCGGGTGCCCCGCAATCTGCCTTTGTTCGCTGACCTTTGAACTAGGGCTAATTATAGTTCCTACCTCAAAAGTGCTCCGAACAGTATCCGACACATAGTAAACAAAAATGTAGCAGTAATAAGTAATGTTTTATTATTATTATCATTATGGATTATTTCACAGCTATTGAATGAGAGAAAGATACCCACCACATGAGTTTACTTGGGATCATGTGCTATCCTGCAAAATGTCACTGAAGATAGAGCGCTGTACCAATATACCTGATACTCATCCTAAGTCACGGAAACTCGTGCTTATATTCCATGCATGGGATTCAGAGAATCCACGGATCCCCTGAGGTGCCCGGGCAGAGCTATGTGAGTGTATGTGTGCCCGTACACCTCTGTATTTCAGTCTGGGGAGGGAGGAGTGGTCTGCTGCCTTAGCAGAGTCCCAATGCCATCCATAGCCCCCAAAGGACACGCACCACATTGTTATAGAGCTTCTGGAGAGAGAGATGAGGGCCCTTTGACCTTGCCTAGTGCCCTTCCAAACTTCCGGGACAGGGCTTACCATGCTAACAGTCACGGCCGACTCCTTGAGCTTGCCCAGCAACACGAGAGCTTGCATGATACTCAGGATACTCAGCCTGGGGACTGGCCTAAGAGGCCGGGGGCTCACCCAGGGGCCTGCTGGCAGAGGGTGACGGACTGCATCGTGGGCTGTGAGGGGAGGCGACCACACAGGTTTCTCTTTTCATTCTACTGAAAGTGACCGCTTTGGGGTTGTCTGAAGAAAAATGGTGAGAAGCTGCATTTCTAGCACAATGAAGCCTCCAAAATTACTTCCGGATTGCTTACAGCCCTGCTGGCGTATAAGGACGTGACGATGACTTCACTATTAGAATAATGCGGGATGGGGGAGGGCAGGAGAAGGTGGTGGAGAAGGAGGACTTTCTTGCATGGGTATAGAGTTCCAAGGGAGGGCCACTTAGGAACAAAACCTCTCTCTTTTGTACATGGTGCCGAGGGAATGAAGATAGAGGATCAGGTCTTTGCTTAGTCCAGCGCTCCTCCATTCTCTGTACCTTGGTTTCCTCACCTGTGGCACACTCTGGTGGTCCCTTCAGCTCTCTTATTTTGAAAATTAGTGGAAAAAAGACAATGTTATACATAAAAAGGCTGAACATTTTACTCAGTATCAGTCAGGCACTGGTCAGTCCTAATATCACAAATATAAAGCAAAAGCATCCAAATTAATGTGTTTTCACAGCATGAAAAATCTTCAGCGCCGGCCCGTGCCCAGGCCACAATTCTAACTGAGCAGAATGCCAGACCCCACCACCAAAGGGCACCGAAGTCCAAGTTTTTGAAAATGACAGAGAAGGTGAAAAAGGAGGTCAGATGAATCCAGATCTAAAATGATCACCGAAGAGGGGAGAGAAAAAAGTGAGAAAATTAAAATATCACTTGTAAATAAAATGAGGCTATTTCATTAGGAGAGAAAGGTCTACACATTTTAAAGTAATTTAACTTGAAATTCATTTCCCTTCTTAATTAAAAACCCAGAGTATGTCACATGTAATTTTAAAACGCAAAGTGGATGAAGAATGCAAGCAGGGAAAAAGGAGAACAGAGTCTCTTTCGGGGAATGACCGGTAACATAACTTCCACCCCGTGAAGTTGGCCTTCTGGTCTGCGGGGCTGGGGGAAGGCTGGCTTTGGCGGTCTGGAGAATTATTATTCGAGGCTCCGCATGGGGCCTGGAGGCTGCTCAAGATCTGAGCCACATATGAAGTCCAAGTGTTTTCCCAAGACCTTCCTCGAGAAAGCAGGCCTTTCGAGAAGCTCTGGAAAGCAGTCCTTGGCTCGATGCCCAGCCTGTTGACTTCATCTGCCATGTTCTACGCGGACTCCTCCAAAACCTGTGGGCCATTCTGAGCACACACACACACCCCACACCAACACTCCCCGTCTGGGCTAACTCAAAAATAAATAGCAGATACAATTAAAGTTTCATTAACTAGTTAATGGCCCTCTTGACTAAATCCATCAGTAAATAATTTTATGTTCCTACTGTTGCTAAGACGCAGTGAACAACAGAGGCCATGAATGCAGACAAAAATGCACAGTCCCTACCTTTAGGGAGTTTACAAGCCAACAGAGCAGGATAGAGAGGAGTAGCTGAGAGCCGGTGCAAAGCACTGGTGAGGGCCGGAGGGGCTGAGAGGCAGGCCTGGTTCATGGCGGAAAAACACCTCAATGGTGGAATATTGAGGTTGATGACCAACTGGTGATGCAATGAGGGGAGAAAGTGAAAGAGGGAGACTCAGGCCCTCCCAACGTTCTCTAGTGCTGGGAAATAAGGAAAGGGTGTTGTCGCTAATGAGGTGAGGGGATACAAGGCAGGCAGACACACATGCAGCCAGGAGACGGGGCTCTGCTTGGGACCTTCCCTCTCCCCCATGGCCATGGGAAAACCAAGGAAGGCTTCCTTGGGGCTGGTAGGTCCAGGGCTGGAGAGAGCGGGCTCTGGGCAGACTGCCTAGCTTCGGAGGCACAGCTTCTTCTGCACAGTGGAGATGATGTTAATACACTACCCAACTGCTCTGAAGTGAGGATCGAGAAATCGTGCCAGTGGGAGGTTCGGCATAGCATGATGAACTGGAAATAAAGTCTTTCATCATCAGCTCTGCAGCTCGGGACGAAGGTCTCAGATTCCAGGTCCCGCTGAAGACATCCCCCACGGCCCTGCCTTGTGCGGACCTCCTGCAGGGGCGTGCTGTCTCTCTTCCCTCGCCGATGAAGGTTCTGAGCATGACCTCTCCCGAGGACCTCCTCCCTCACCCCCACCTCCTTTCCCCACCGCCACACAAGGCCTGAGGTTTCCAGCAACTCCCACCTTGGCTCTGTCACAGCGCTGACCGACTGGTTCCTCGCCTCCACCAGACTCCTCTGAAAAACCAACGTGATTCTCTCATTTTCCTACTTACAAAGCCCACAGGTGTCTTCATGGCTTTCAGGGGGAAAGTCTTCAGCACAGAGGCTGTCCCGTCCCCCTGACCCCCGAGACCTCACCTGTAGGCACCCCTAACCTTGAGGTGTTTCCTGCCTGCGCCACACACGTGTGCTGCCACACACACTTCCCTCCGCAGAGAAAACCGTGTGTGTCCACCTCTGTGCTCCGGGCGCAACCTGGGAATCCTGCAAGATACAGCTCAATGTCACCCTCGGCAGCAAAGACAGTCACTCCTTCCTCATCTCAGGCTTCTCACGGGGTCTGGTTTGGGGGGCTAGCCCATTTAAAAGCAATGATGCTGCATTTGGTTACACACACTCCCTAAGAAAAGCCCAAAGAAAGGGCCCCACTCAGCTAAACGGAAGGTCTGAGACCCCCAAAACGTGCTGCCTGAAGACACTGCCCTCTGCACAGAGGAAACCAGGACGGGGCATACGGATGAGCTAGTGGCCACGTGTGATTTGTTTGTTTGTTTGGTCAAGAGCCTGATCGCGCTTCTTACCCAGAGCTCTCCTATGGGAATTGTGCACAAAATCAAATCCCCTTGATTGTTCCGGGGAGCTAATGCCAGTTAGTCAGTGGGTGGGATCTCACTCGACTGAACTCTCGGCCCGGTTAGCCGCACAACCAGCGCTCAGTTTGCGCTCATCTTTTCTTCACAGTCTTCCATGTTCCTATCGTACTCGAGGTTTCCTTTGTGAACAATGTCATTCCTCTGCGGCAATGGAACGTCTTCACTCTTCTCATGCATGCACTTCTGGACCATGTGGCGTCCCTGCGCTCCTGGGGATTGGAACGGACATGCTCTTCGCCAACAAAAAATTCTTCCTTGTGTCTGGTCTTCAGCTCCCCACCTGCCAATGCCTCCTCCTACATCCATCATTCACCATTAGCAGGAAATGAAACGGATGAAGGAAGAGGAAGACCTCGGCCCCCATCACCTCTTAGATGGGGGATGGGAAGTGAAGACACCTCCTCTCCCCCCAGTAACCATCCACTGTCAGCAGTGTACTAAGAGTCTAAAATGGTGTGTCATCATCACCATTCAAAAAACACAAATGAGACCACAGAATTAAGCTTCTCAGTCAGTTACCAACATCCACTTCCAAGGTCTAGAGGCTTCTATACAACATCAGTTGGCCGGAGGAGTCCCTCTAGACTCCAGGGAAATCAGAGCCGCCGTTATCCTGGCTCACTAGGGCTGCCGTGCCAGCAGTGTGCCATGGCAGCCTCGGTCCCCGCGTGGCCTGCTCCGCCGAGACAGAGGCCACAGGATGTCTGGCGTCAGCGCCACCACAGCTGGCAACGAGCAGGAGATGCTTCTGGGAAGCAGGCTGTGCGAAAGATGCTGCTTGACAAGTTGACGTAAAAAAGGGCTATAAATATGCCATTGGTTCCCAGGGCTGGAAAATTCTTCCTGACGTGAGTATGGTGTTTCTCACTGATGCTGAGAGAAAGTACTTCAGATTAGTTTCAGGCCAGCTGGATCTTGACGAATCTCTCAGAGGAACTCTTGGGTCGAAGCCCCCTCCCCTCAAACAGCCTCAGAGCCCCCTGTTACTTTTCTTGTGTGATTCTCAGCCCAGGTTAGGGACATGACGGTGTATGATTAGCTTCTATCACGGGCTGCGAGCTCCAGGGGCAGCAATCATGTGCCCTGGTCACACCTCCACCGCTCTACCACTCCCTGTTACTGGCCGAGCTCCTACGGACAGCAGGCATCCACTAACTACCTGTGGGGTGAGCATTTCTGCAAAATAGCCTTGCCTTCCCTACTCAAAACACCTACTACTTCTTTCCATATCTGTTGTCTGCCCTGCCCCGTGGATGGAGTATTATTAGCTCCGGGCGAGGCACCCATTGCTGGCCCCCAGGTTGAGAAGTAGAATCTGAATGCTCGCTTGGCTGGCATGTTGAATACAGAATGGGCAGAGTTAGCAACCCCAGAGAGACCATGCTCTAAATACACCTGCCTTCGCAGGAAGAGCAGTGACGGGCATTAGGGAGGCATGGTCACTACTCTCAAGGAATGTACAATTTAGGAAGAAAGATAAATGTGAGAAATCACGTAATGAGTAAACATGGCCACACACAGAAGGCGGTTCCATGATGCAGGAAGGAGGAGCAGTTCCAGGAAACTGAGAGATAAGAGATGTGAGAATTACTAGCCCACGCGTGTCTTATGAAAAGTTACCTGGCTGGAGGCGATTTCACATTAGGAATTTTCATGCTTTAAAAAGGGATTGAAACTGATTCTGGTGAGTAAAGTACAATCCCATCACTAATCATAAATCTCCATTAGCGCTTACACCCAGCTTTCCCCATTCTCTCCAGGGCCTCTAGAGAGACTAGGGAGAAGGGGCCACATTAACACGGTGGTTCCTCTCCCTCATCAACAGAGGCCCTTCGGAGGCAGGAACAGGGTCTCACGGCCATGGGGTCGGCGCCCCAGCGCGTCAGCACCCAGTACCCAGGGAGCACGTGGAGCCGCCCCTAGAGCCATCTTAAAGAAGAACAACCTCGTTCTTTTCTTCTAACAGCTTACGATACCATTAAGCAGACAAAACTGCAGCATAGGAAACATGCAGAAAAGAATTACATGTTAAGAATTTGGGGACTTTAAGGTGAAGGCAGTAAGACATTCAGAGAAGGGTGAGGACAGGAAATCAGAAGGGTCATGGGGGGGGGGTCAGGATTAAACTGGGACAGGGGACCAAGGAGAAAGTTCACTGCCACTGGGAAGCTGAGCCCTGGGGAGGGCAGAGGCCGGGCAGGCACTGGGAGAGGGCGCGTAGGGGGAGGGAGGGTGAGAGGTGACCTACTGCTGCAGAATAGGACACTCAAGCTGAATGAGAACATGGGATGTTGAATCCCTAGACCACAGGAAGCAGGCAGGATCCCACACAGGGAACAGAGGGCTTCTCTGGAATTATTTCTGGGAGAAAGCCCTGTCTTGGTGTTCCGTAGGCCTTGGTTTCTATCCACAGTTGAAAGAAAAAGATGAAAACGCAAGCAGTTGAAGGTGACACCTGGAAACCTGCACATAGTAAATGTGTGTCTGTGGAGCAGGCCAACGGCTGGGGTCAGAGTCCCTGGCTGGGGGACTGGAAAGGGGCAAATAAAGATCAGGGAAAGAGCAGAAGCAACAGAACCCAGCCCTGGAGGTAAAATACAACAAGACGAGGGGCAAGGAATTGACAAGTCAGACTCTGGAGACCTCGTGGTTGGTTCGCCCAGGCTCACCTTCCAACAGCCGACACACAGCAGAGTGAAGCCAGGGGGTGGGGAGGTGGAGATGGGGGGACCTTTGTCCCATGTGCCTGGGGGCAGCTCTGTCCCAAGATGCATGAAGGGCAGCTGATCCATTCTAAGGCTGGTCTGGAGTCATACCACTTAGCAATTTGTCAGTTTATGAGGCTGTCTATTATTCTGAAAATAAAGAAGTATGTAGAGTATGCTCTTCAAATAAAATGTACATTGACAGTTAATTCTAACAGTTATGTGGAGCACTTGTGTGGGAGGCCGGACTCTCCTGGCTCCTTAACACAGCACTGCTACAGAGGTGACGTGATACTGAAGTTCAAGGCTGTCTATGGCTCCTTGATGACTCAGTAAAGTTGGTGCATCTCCCCAACACTAGGAACAAATAAGGAATTTGAAACCCATGGGATAAATGGTTGAACTGATGGACCGATGGATGGATGCTAGTATATTCCACATAAGCGAAGCCTTTTCATAAGACATCTCCTATCCTATCCCTCTACCACACGAGCCCAGAAGACTACAAGCTGTCCAAGTGGATGACCAACCACCTGCTGGCAAATTTCTTTCCCAGAAGGACATTCAAAGTCCTGAGACATATCTCAAAAGTTTCTAGAGAGCTCTGGCAGGCTCTGGGCTCTGCATGTCTTTACTTTTATCCCACCTGCAAAGTAATTGCTTACACTTAAAAAAAATCATGGATTGGCCTGCCTGATTTTATTATGTCTTTTAGAATGGCACACTTTAATTCTTTTGTTGTTTCCACGCAGTGCTACTGTATTTACTTGCTAATGCAGAGAACAGAAAAGAACACGACATTCCAAAACGTCCTCTTTGCCATGATTTTGCCCTTCCTCTGCCAGCATGGGGTACCTTTAACTTCAGCTTTTCCCGACACAGCTGCATAAATTAGAAAAGAAATCATCTGACCACACTGCCTCTTTTTCTCTTCCCTCCTTCATATTAAACACAGCCCCTATCCGGGGTGATGTGGGCGTCGAGACCCCATCTCTGCTCCGAGGTCCCCCAACCCTAGTAAAGTCCCGCTTGCTGGTGCCAGGCTCTGCGTGGCTGGTTACGGTTCCAGCCGTTCCGACTGTAAAGATCAGGTGTTTGGATGCACACCACAACGTCCGTGTGTCTGACTGTGCTCCTCGCTAACAACGGGCCGCTGACAGAAAACAAAGAAACTTCTTATTGATAAAAGCTGGGGCCCTCTATGAACACAGGAAAAGATGCTCCTTGAATTTGCTAGTTCATCTATAGCCACCTACGTATTTAGCCAATGGATAGTTTCAATCTCGTTTCTTTAGCAAGACTTTTCTCAGAAACAGAAAAACAAACAATAATTGGCTTGCATCCTGAATTCCTTTACGGCCCCTGTCATCAAAGACGCCTTTAGGCAGCTCGCCAGAAAGAAGGTGCGACAATCAAGGCCTACTGCAGGGTCACTGGCACTTAAACATCAGCAGAGGTGATACAAAACCCAAACTCGCCTGCATTAGAAGAAATCGGAGTCAAAATCAAGGAGAATGGCCCTGACGGAGGCCCTCTTGGCTAGTAAACAACATTCTCTTGTCCTTGGTAAAGTCTCTGTACATGAAGCTTCATTTACAAAACAAAATTCTCACCATGTCCATCAAAACTAGGTGTGATTTTTCTGTCAGAAAGGAAATTTCACAACTTTAGGATTCATTAATTGCAAGGTGCTGGTTCCTGATATGCGCACATCTGAGGCCAGACGGTAGACCTATGTTCTGCAGGACATCTGCTACCACAGCTACTGATAGGTCCGTTGATTTTTTTAATGAAGTGGGTCACCCAGCAATAGCAAGAGACCTTTCAAGTAATAAAGCACTTTAACACAGAGAGCAAGGTTTGAAGAAATCCCAACTTTCTCTGGGAAAGTAAGGGATTATTGATATGCAGCCCCCAATAGAAGCAGAGGTCATGTGTGTTAGGGATTTTAAGTACAAACCCAAACCACTGAGTGCTGCAAGAATCTAGTTCCATAAAAATTCTTTCTTCATGTCCCCTAGTTCTTCCCATTGCCAATTTAAATTAAAACTTTATAATGTTACTAAACTATAAACTGCATAATGTGTTCTACCCACATCAATTATAAATTCATTTGCAGAGAAAAAGAAGAGAAATAAACCAGTCATGATAATTAAAATAAATTAAGTGAGGAACTGTCAAGAATGACTTCCCTGAAGGAAAACAAAGTCTTCTTTGAGTTAAATTACAGAATAATTTATAGAAGATTAAAACTACCAAACAGATTCCCAATACCTGGGCGCCATGGGGCCCGCCACGCAGGGGTGTTCTGCATCTCTACAGCGTAGGCTGTGCTACCTGACAAGAGACTCTTCGCCTTTGGCCAGAACCTCGCGTGAGCAGGTACCTGAGCTTGTTTTGCAGCCCATGATGCCCAGGAGACCATGGAAGCTAGGAAATGGAGGCTAAGCGTGTGCTGCATATTTGCTCTGTGCCTATAATGATTAGATGAATCAAACTTTAAATATGGACTGAAGCAAGGGGCACCTGGGTGGCCCAGTCAGTTAAGTGTCCAAGTTTGTCTCATGTCATGATCTCATGGTTCTCAGGTTCGAGCCTTGCATCAGACTCTATGCTGACAGCTCAGAGCCTGAATCCTGCTTCGGATTCTGCGTGTGTCTCTCTCTCAGCCCCTCCCCTATTCATGCCTTGTCTCTTTCTCTCTAAAATAAATGTTAAAAAATTTAAATATGGACTGAAGCTTCCTTGTGTGATAATAAACTATTCACACAATTCCACCACCCTCCTTTTCCCATCCCTATTCTGATCTCTCAAGCAGATTTACTGGAAACTCATGTATAATTAGGAATATCATACTATTAATCCACCTTCTGATTTTTCATCCCCAGGGCCATCTGTATCATGGAGTCTCCAATTAACATAAGCTACTCCTCAAAGCTAGCCATATTTTGAGGCATGGTTCTGGTCTCCCAGTGAAATATCAGTAAGTCTCAAGATCAGGTCCAAAGGTCAATAATATGTGGTAACTGGTAAACAAGGTAATGCCACTTGCAATGACCAGGAAGGAGCTTCAAATTGGTAGGTCACTTGTTCCCATGAGGTCATCCAAGTGAACAGGCCACGCAACTCACTCCAACTCCACCATGGCCTGGGCGAGGCCCAGAGATGATAGGAGGGTGTGGGGTAAGCAAACAGGACCAGATCCAATCACATGCAGACAATCAAAAGCACAGCCAAATCAACCTGGCTCTGGTCCTATATGCCTATTGCCACTTACTCAACCCAACACACATACTGCTGACTTCAATGGAACTTTTGCCCCAAGAAGGGAAGGCAGCATGAGGCCCAGAAATGCATAAAGAATTTGACACCAGCAATTTATAGAAAAGGATAATAAAAGAAAAATATTTAAGAAAGAGACTATGTATTATACAATTTAAACTGGATACATGTGTGGGCAAATGGAGCCTGTAAGAGGAGTCCAGATACAGCCTGTGACCCAATCTTAGAAAGTTCTTTGTCCCCATGAGTCTCACACTCTCCCCCTGAAACTGGGAAAATGGACAGGGGAAACCAACCACACCCTTCCCCCACTGAGAGACATCTAGTGGGGGAACCCCTCCTGCTCCCTCAGGCAGCACCAGCACGACCAGTGGTACCGGATAAACCAAGCCAAGCAGGGGAGCACCACCAAGGGTCTGAAGAACCACAGCCCACTAAAGTAATCCAAGACCCACATGCTAAACCTAAACAGGGTAACTGCCTACTAAAATAAAAAAAAACTAAAATAGAATCTGGAGTTTCCAAACATAAATGACAAAATATTCAGGATCTAATCAAAAATCACACGTCAACCAAGAACCAAGAAAATCCCAACTTGAATGAAAAAGCCAATCAACTGAAGCAATATTAAAATGAATCAGAGAAATCAGATGTTGGAATCTTCTGAAAAGGACTTTAAAGCAGCTTTCATAAATAAGCACTTGAGTTAATTATAAATTTTCTTGAAATAAACGAAAAAATAAAAAAAAATCTCAGGAAAGAAACAGAAGCTACAGAGAAGAATCAAATGGAAATTATGAGCTGAAAAACAAAGTAACAGAAATTGTAAAACTCACTGGATAGAATCAATCGTGGAGAGCGGAAAGGACAGAGCAGTGAACTTGAGGACAGAACAAAAGAATTCACCCACTTTCAACAAAAAGAGAAAACACACTCAAAAACTAATCCACAGAGCCTCTGGGGCCTGTGGGGCAATAAAAAAAAAAAGGCTAGCATTCACATCAGTAGAGTCTCAGAAGGCGAAAAGAAAGAGTTGGACTAGAAGAATGTCTGAAGAAATTATGGCCGAAAACTTCCCAAATTTGGCAAAAGACACAAACCCACAGATACAAAGAACTTAGTGGGTGCAAACAAGATGAACCCATAAAAATCCACATGAAGATACATGATTAAAATTTTAAAAACAAATTAAGAAATCTTAAAAGCAGCCGGATAAAAAGGCTATACTGCTTACATGTGACATCAATTCAAACGCGAATGGATTTTTTCATCGGTGACCATGAAGGACAGAACAGAGTGGTTTGATGGACTGAAAGGGAAAAGCACTGTCAACGGAGTGTCCTATATCCAGAGAAACTATCTTCTAGGAGTGAAGGGAAAATAAAAACACTCTCAGATGAAGGAAAACAAAGAATTTGATGCCAGCAAAGCTACCCTTAAAGATTAGCTGAAGAAATTTCTTCAAACAGAAAAGGAGATGATAAAAGAATCCTGGGACATCAGGAAGAAAGAAGATAAAAAGGGGGGAGAAATAAATATTGCTACATACAACAGATGATCATTGATTCATGAGCTTTACCATTAAGATTTGATGACTGAGACCAAAATTACTTCATCATCTGATACTCAAGACGTTGATATTTAAAGGCAGGGAAGGTAGAACGACTTCCATGGAAGCGAGGTTTCCACACGTCACTCAAAATTTGCAGGAAAGGCACAATAGCTAGAATAGCTAAAACAGTCTTAATGACCAAGAACAGAGAGAGGAGAGTCACCCTCTCGGCCGTGAAGGCTCACTCGAGCAGTGCAATACTGATGACAGGTCAGACGCACTGGTCAACGGCACGAAATGCAGAAGCCAGAAATGGCCCCCACACAATGTTCAGTGGGCAGTTAACTTAAGATCCAGAAACAACCCAGTTAAGGAAGGACGGCCTTTTCAATAAATGGCACTGGGACACCATAGATAAATGGATATCTATAGATGAAGGGGAGTCTTGACCTAAGCCTCCTACCTCACATAAATATGAGGTCAAAATGGATCAAAGGTGTCAGTGTAAACCATAAAACTATAAAAATTTTAGAAAAAAATAGGACAAAATCTTTGGTGTGTAGAATTAGGCAAAGAGGTCTTTAAAAAAATTTTTTTTAAATAGTTTATTTTTGAGACAGAGAGAGATAGAGCATGAGTGGGAGAGGGGCAGAGAGAGAGAGGGAGACACAGAATCTGAAACCAGCTCCAGGCTCTGAGCTGTCATCACAGAACCCAATGCGGGGCTTGAACCCACGAACTGTGAGATCATGACCTGAGCCGAAGTTGGACACTTAACCGACTGAGTCACCTAGGTGCCCAAAGAGGTCTTTCTTAGACTTACCATCAAGAGAATCATCTGTAAAAAGAAATACTGATGAATCTTCCCTCATCAAAATTAAAAGCTTTTGCTCTGTGAAAGCCCGTGAAATGAAGATGGAAAAACAAGCTAGGGTCAGAGAAAATGTTTGCAAACATGCATGCATGGATTATGTATATTAAAAAAAAACTTCTTGAAATTCAAGGTAATAATACAAATGATCCAATTAGAAAATGGGAAAAAAATGTATAGACATTTCACAGAAGAATACAGGCAGATGACAAGAAAACACAAGAAAGTATTTCAATAGCATTAGCTATCAGGAAAATGCGAATTGAATCCACAAGGTATCATTACTTGCCTATCAGGATGGCCAAGAATAAAGAATAGCGACAACGTGTATTGCTGACAAGAATGTGGAGAAATTGGCTCACTGACACGCTCACAGTGCAGCCGCTGTGGAAAACAGTTTGGCAGTTTCTTTAAAAACTAAATATAAGGGGAACTTGACTGGCTCAGTAAGTAGAGCAACTGATTCTTGATTTTGGGGTCATGAGTTCAAGCCCCATGTTGGGTGTAGAGATTACTTAAATTCTTTTTAAGTTAATAGATGACCCAGAAATTGCAACAGTGGCTATTTATCCATAGGAACAAAAACTTCTATCTATACAAAAACCTACACACAAAATGTTCATATCAATTTTATTTGTAAAAGCCTCAAAACAGATTCAGCCCAAATGTCTTTCACCAGGTAAATGGTTAAACCAAGTATGGAATACTGTGAAATATACATATCATGCAATGTTACTCAGCAATAAAAAAGAATAAAATATTGATACAACAAATTGAATGAATTTTGAATTAAATGGACAAACTGAATTTTCAGTGAATTAGACTGAAAAAGGCCAATCCAAACAGGTTACATGCTGTGTTTTCCCACTTAGGTAACACTTTTGAACTGAAAAAAAATCTAGCAATAGAGGACAGTTTAATGGTTGTCAGAAAAGTTAAGGATTGGGGGGTGGAAGGCAAGTGGGTATGTTTATGAAAAGGGAACAGGAGAGATCCTCATGGTGTGGGGGATCTCGATTGTAATGGTGACTATAACCTACCCAGGGAATACAACTGTATAGAATTACACACACACACACACACACACACACACACACACACACACACACGAGTAAATTTTTGTGTTATTTCTTAGAAGTGCATGTAAGTCTAGAATGATCTCAATAAACATTTCAATATTAAAAACCTGAAGAGTGTCACAATTTGAAGGATGAGACCAGGTAGCATTTCTACTACGAAGCTAACTTTCTTAAAACATGGCAATGTGGCAACCTCAACCAGGTGCACAGCATGGAAAGGGCCCTGGGTACACTACTTTTATGGGTAGTTTTTCATCAGTCAGTTCACTGGCATTGAAAAGTCAGTTTTATGAGAGAAAGAGGGAGGGAATGTTACATTCACAGAACATTAGAAGGCGTCAGGAAGAAGACAGATCTTAGTAAACATCCCATCAGTCAGTTACCCATTACTGATACCGAGAGGTCTTAAATTTCAGAGGCCAGTGAGGATACGCCTGTTTTCTTCACCAAAGGCTGATCGGCACCCCGCAGAGTCTCTGACTCAGGACAGGCACTCAGCAGGGCTGATGGGAGAACGAAGAACTAATTCACACCTGTCACAGTGTGGCTAAAGAAAGAAGTCCCTGCCAACTCGGAGTTTACAAGGTTCTAGCTCTGGAGGTCAGGTTGGGATCTCCTGGCCCACTGACCATCCCCTAAGCCTGAGCTTTCGACTACACAGAAGAGTGAAAGAAACTTGATGAAGTGACCAAAGCATCCTAAAGTCAAAATTAGTTTTCAAATGCCCAGCCATATCCATGTTTAATATTTAAGAATATGTTAAATTTATACAAATTAGATTTCACAGAAATCCAAGAACTGAGCATAACCCCATTCCTTCAACAACAACAAAAGTTCATCCCTTACAGTGTGCATGCCCAAAAATGTGCAAAAAGGAAAGACCTACCTAATGAAGGAGTTGTTCAAAGTATGCAATGTCAAAGTGAAACCGTTTCATTCGGCAGGGAACCACACAGATGCCTCTGATGCAGAACTGAATGAAGGCTTTGGGGCTTGACAAGTCTCCACGGCCCCTACCCCAAGCGGCCCTCACATATTAAGTAGCTCCCGGCAGATGAGCAGGGCGCCCACTCTTAAAACCACTGGTACACACCGGAAGTTAATGGGGAGGGGCGGAACATCAGCTGTCACATGACAGGAAGTGGTGTTGGCTCTTAAATCTTGGAAGGCATTTTTCTGAGATGCCTTGGAGGTCAGTGTACGAACTGGGATGTTGGTTGCCACCATTACTATGGATGGCCCTTTTACTTTTACTTTTTCCTTCCCCACAGAGCCTCTTGAATGAAGTTGAGAAAGAGTTTCAGGGGAAGGGGCCGGGCTCAAATCTGTAGGAAGATTAAAAATCACAAAGGATGACAGAAGTGAAACAAAGGAAATCATGTAGAAAACCTGGACGTAACAGCTGCAGTGATGGCTCTGTTTGAAGGTTTAACACGTTGGGAATGCTTAGGAAAATTACACACGTCCTGGGGTCTGATCACTCCGCTTAGTGTATCTGCATCTGTCACCCTTCACATGGTGGTGAACGCAATTACTGATACTTTCATTTCTGTTTTAACTATATTTTTGTATTTTAACTGTGGCTTAATGGAAGTTGACAATATTTTATTATTATATAGTTTGTCAACTTTAAGTGGGTTGAATTTTTTTCTTTTAAGTTTTGAGAGATAGAACATGAGCAGCAGGGGGGTAGAGAGAGGGAGACACAGAATCAGAAGCAGGCTCCAGGCCTCTGAGCTGTCAGCACAGAGCTTGACACAGAGCTCAGAGCTCAAACCCAGAACCACAAGATCATAACCTGAGCTGAAGCTGGCTGCTTAACCAACTGAGCCACCCAGGCGCCCCTAAATGGGTTGAATTTTTAATTCAAATTTTATTGTATCATAGGGCCAATTACTTCTCAGGAACTGAGGTCAGATTTTATAGCACAAAGTCAGTGAAACAATAGGACTCCCCACTGAAAACCTTTCCTCAGGGCACCTTTGCTATTCACTTGGTAGCCCCAACTAAGTGATGTTAGAATGTGAACATTCAGAGGACAAGAACAGAGGCATTTTATTCCTATATGGTGCCTCTGCTAAAGCTTAGCTTCGTAAAGAAAAAACAAACAGGTTTTCCAGAAGTAGTTTTGGAAGGAAAAAGTGACTTTTCTTTTCAGCTATTCAATATATAAAAGTATGGAAGCAAAGAAAAGGGATTAGTGAAAGTTAGTTGTCCATATATCTTAATGCTAGATGCTTCTTTGAGATAAAGGGCAACAAAGAAATGCTCTTCCTCATCAAGGTTCTACTGAGAAGCGGGCAAAGAAACTGCACGGCTCTCTCAATGCTTGGACCCAAGACGGAAAGTGGTGTCGGTTCTTAAAACTCGGAAGGCATTTTACGTCTTCGAGGTCAGTGTACCAACTGGGAGGTCGGTCGCCATGACAAGGGGCGTCCATTGCACTTTTTCCTTCCCCGAGAAGCCTCTTAAATGAAAACACAAAAGAGTTTCAGCAGATGGATAGAGGTTGTGAACCAACCCCTCTCACCATAAAGGAAGACATGCTCCTTCATGGGACAGAGTTGGTAAGATTCTTAACCCAAAGGCTCAAATATTTTCCCTACTACCCAGGAGTACATGGTATTTAAATGTGAGTGATGGGCATATGTATTACACCTATTCTTTTTCCTTTTAATGTTTTTTTGTGAATTTCTATAATAAAAGTAGAACAGAAAGTTAACAGTGGATTTTCTGTCTTTGTAAAAGTATTCCTGGTCTCCAAGTATTATTCTGGTTTTAATTCTGCCAGTCTGAAACCAAGACCAGACTGTGTGATCGCCAATAATCTCTACTTAGACCAATCCTGATAAGGTCAAACACTTCTATGCCCTAGGAGGTGCCTAACAAAATCGTCTCTAGTTTAATTGGATGTGTGTGAAGATTTTCCACTTGGGAATAAAATCCTGAGCAAATCTTTGCGGAGCGTTCTCCCTGTGTGTCACGGAGCCAACCGGCGAAGGCTCTCGGGAAGGCTGGCTGCCAGTGGAAACCGTAGCTTTCCTGGCTTCACAGCGTGAGCCAGATGTTGGGGATTTTCTGGGCTGCAGAATTGTGGGGAAGGAGGTTTTTGCATGTCCTGTGTTCTCATTCCAGCTCTCAAACTTTCAGGATTTATGGCCAGTCAACAGTGTCACGAACTGGCCTGAAAGTATCCCCAGAGGAAAGCCCACTGACAATGCACCTGACTCTGCGATGGCCTCACCCACCTGCCGGATCCGGATCTCTTTGTACTGCTTCTCCCCCGACCACTCTGCAGAAATGCAGGGAGGCAGGTGCAATCTTGAATTTTCTGAAGCCCGCAATTCAATGCAATTCCCCTCCAGCTTACAAAAATTGCTTATTTCCTTCTAGCATTGTATGAAATTAATATCTGCCTATTCTAGACAATTCACAAATACATGAAAGTATGAATGCATGTCTGTTATTATAGGTATATACAAAAATTTCCCACAGTTCTCACTAACTAAAGAGAACCAACTTCGTTTTCATTGATTCCCAAGGATCACTGAGGAATTCCAGGGACACAATGAATAAATATGTATACTTTCCATCATCAGAATACATGTTTGCATAGGGATGCAAACACATACTTAAACACTCTATTATAAGCACTTTTCTTCTTATTAAATATTCTTAAATAACTTTGATGGCTGCATAACTTCATCAAATAGTTACACCATAATTCATTTTCCTAGTCCCATACCATTTAGGTTACTTAAAAATTTTTTGTCTGTTATAAATAATTTGCTTGGAGACAAATGAGACAATTTGTTTTGACAAAGGGGAGTCCAATGGAAAATGAACTGTTTTCTGAACAATCATGTCCTTTCTGTTTTAACTGGCCTTTGTAGGAGCCACACTTCTCAAGGGTGCTAGTAGGCATGAGAATCATCCAGAAGGTGTGTTAAAACACCAATTTCTGGGCCTCGAGGTGGATCTGAGAATCTGCCTTTCTGGCAAGTTCTGTGGTGTGGACCTTGCCTTAAGAATTCGTTGCTCTGGAGTAACCCCCCACCCCCGCATTTAGGAAACGGACACAGAAAGGGGCTTCTCACTGGGGACTCATTTCTTTCTTGCCCTCCCAGCGAGAAATGAAAACCTGCTGTGGCAGGCAGCCCCCAGCGCGGTCCATGCCTGGCATGTGCTCAGGTGCCCTCCTTATGTTGAAAAATGTTTGGCAAATAAGTACTGCTGGCAGGAGCCGCCGTGACACCTACACCTTGATTTGGGATTCATTTTTCTCGCTCAAGACTTGGCAAGTGTATCTCTTCCTTAAGGTTAGGCTGTGAAAATATACTCTGACTCATAGACCTGGTTTAAAATACCACAAAAAAAGTAATCAATGGTTTCCACAACGAATGACTCTTAAATACCTTCATTTTGAGTTGTTAAATGCCTTCATTTTGAGTTGTTTTATGTGCGTTGCCTATGTGACGAGGTCTAAGTATTTACACGGAGTTGTGCATTATTGTGTGAATAGATCGTCAGAACAAAAACTGTCTCCTTGCACCCAGCCTCTGCCTGATCTGATGTCCGCTGATGATCAATCCTGCCTCCTACATCGTCTTCCTAAAAATCATTCCTTATTTACTGTTTATCTCTGTTCCCAGCAATACGGCAAATGAGATGTTCAAAGGACTTACTTCTGATGCAGCTCAACTAAAAATGCTGGTTAAACATTTTTAAAGAGTATCTTTTATTTTAATGTATGGCTGCCCTGGCAACAGAATAAGGGCAAACACACACACACACACACACACACACACACACACACACACACACCCAGCCATTGAGGGTAAGCTAGAACTGGGGATCTACGACTAATCGCAGGAACCCGAGAGCCTGGCTTCTAAAGGGCCAGGTGGGAAAAACCACAAAGTGTGGATCCAGATTTCCATTTAAGTTCAGAGAGAGACTCGATAAAGCAGGGGCTCCTGAATGGCAACAGAGTCGGCAAATAACTTGGGGGAAAATATGTGTAAGTAAACCTCTCCTACAGAGTGAGACATTGGACAAAGATATCTTCCATCTTGATAAAGAGGGGGAAAAGGCTGCCTTTCAAATTCCTAACCCCCCCAAACCTGGATTTGGAACCAGAATGTATGTTATCTGAATGGTCCCAAACACCCCAAAGCTGATAATTTAAAGTGACTGATAGAGTCTTAGAGGTTTTAGAAGCAACAAACATTCCCTAGGAGAATGCATTTTGAACCCGGGCCGAAAATATTCCCATAGATGATGTTTCTAAGGAATGGGAGCTCCCAGTAAAGATTTACTACCGAGTGACAGTCAGTGGACATTCCATCAGCTATACAAGTATTGGAATGTCACATCTGGTAGGATTTAAATAATTTAAGAAATAGAAGAGAAACAAAGAAAAAGGGAAACAAGAAATTTTAAAAATTGAGTAAGCAGTACTGAAAAATAAAAACTACTTCTGAAAATTAAACACGCAATCACTAAAAATAAAAATTTAATTTAGGAGTTAAGCAGCAGAGGAAATGTGACTGAAGAAAGACTTAGTAACCTGGAAAATGGAAGTATATAAATTAGGTGGAATCGGCAGAGAGACAAGGTGATAAAAAATTATGAGAGTTTAAAAAACATAGAAGTTAAACTGAAAACATATAATAAACAGACTTCTAGTCAGAGTTCCAGAAGGCGATAGTCCAGTGATGGAGGCAAGTCAGTATTTTGATAAAGAACTTTACTGAATTGAAAAAGACAAAATGCTGAGTTGTAGGAACCATAATAATTTCTAAGCAGGACAAGTAAAAACAAATTCATCCCTAGGCACACTGCAGCAAAACACCAAAGACAAGGAGGAGACCTTAAAAGCAGCTAAAAGGAAAGACAGATTCCTTACACAGCAATCAGTGAGACCCAACAGCAGCACTGGAAGCCAGGCAGAGAACGGGATGTCCAAAATGTTGCTGAGAGAAACTACTATCTATTAAAATTACACACAAGGCGCAACTATCTTTCAAGAACAAGGATGAAATAAAATTGTTATCAGAAAGACAAAACACTGAGGGATTCTCCCTGAAGAAACTTCTAAATCATGTACTTTAGGAAAAAAGTAAAATGATCTCAGAGTAAGTTCATTTTTTAAAGTTTATTTATTTTGGAGAGAGAGAGAGAGAGAGAGAGAGAGAGAGCAAGAAAGAGAGGGGCAGAGAGAAAGAGGGAGAGAGAGAATCCCAAGCAGGGTTTGTGCTGTCAGCACACAGCCTGGCGCTGGCTTGAACCCACAAACCATGAGACCATGACCTGAGCTGAAGTCGGACATTTAACCAACTGAGCCACCCAGGCGCCCCACAGGTTAAGTTCTGATAACAAGAAAGACTGAGGACCAAAGAAAATAGGAAAATTGTGGGTAAATACAAGTGGTGACCATTAGTATAGCTTTAAGCTTTAATTTAAGGATTAAAAAATTAAAAAACATCACTAAATTCTGGAGGGTGACATATAATCCTGGTGAGGAGCGAACGAAGTTAATAAAAGTGCTGTTTGGGGACAAAGGTCCTGATAGTGATTGGCTTTACTTTATGCATATTATAATGTCAAAATCTGCGGGAAACAGCTAAAGTGGTTCTTCAAGAAACATTCATAACCCTCCATTCTTATGTTAAAAAATAAGAAATTATTAAGAGTTAGGGAAAAAATGCACAGAATTGGGCCAAAGTAGTCGAGGGAAAAAATAATATGGATAAGAAAAGAAATTAATAACATAGAAAACAAAACCACAAAATAGAGGATAAGTGAATCAAAAAATTATTTTTTCAGATAAATAATAATACAGACAAATCTTTGGCAAGATTAATGGAGGAGGTGGAGAAAGATGACATAAATTAAAAATAATAAGAATGAAAAGGCGACATACAGACGCAGCAAAGACTATAAAGGTGATACTGCTTTATGACAATAAACTGATAAATTGAGATAAAAAAGGCAAATGTCAAGAGTTAACATAAATTACCAAAAGAGGCTTAAGAATAAATAGAAATCCTAAGTGATATTACAGCCATTAAATAATTAAACTGGAAATTTAAAATCTTCCTGCTTGGTCTAGATGGCTTCACAGTTGAGTTCTATTAACATTTAAGAACTAGAAAAATTCCAATTTCCATAAAGTCTATCAGAGAACAGAAATGAGAGAAGACTAGCACAGGAAATTAAAGTTTTAGGTGATCCTCATTAACATAAATGCCAAAAATCTTGAAATTTTGACTGGTGAACTAACTCATTCAATACATAAAAAACATAGCCTGTCATTACCAAGCTCGATGCTTTTTTTCTAGGAATTCAAGGTTCATTGACCATGTCACTGAGAGATGAAGGAGAAAATCATATAACTATCTCTACAGAAAAAACATGTTTAATAGAATGCAGTAACTATTCAGGATAAAAACTCTTGGCCAACTGAGCGGATAAAAGAATTTGGTAACCTGTTAAAAACCTAGAACCAGTATCATTCTCAACCGTGAAATATTGTCAAACATGACCTTAATGGAAACAGGAATAAGAGGGCATGTACTGTCAGCATTTCTACCTTGTATCACATGGAAGGTTCTCGTCTGTACAATCAAACAAGGTAAAGAAATGAAATGTATCAGGACTAGAAAAGAAGACATAATAGTCGTCACCTGTAGATTATATAATCTTACATATAACTCCCCCTAAAGAATCCATAAGTTACTGGAATTAGTAAGTTTAGAGAAACTTTGTTTATTCTTTTAATATATATACAATAATCCATGGTTGTCAGAGTTCCTTTTGGTACTTGGGGTACTGACCCAAATACCTGTGGAAATTCCTGTAGGCTACTGCCTGTATTCTGTTAACATGATCCCCAGGACCTTTGAGCAGTTCCTTGCTTTCTGGCCCCTAAAAGATGATCCAGGTTCATTTTGGTCTTTCTCTGCTCCAGATCTGGAATTAGCTACTTCTATAAGGAGTCCTGTCTCATTTTAGTGAGGAATGATACTAGAAACTACGACTGTTTGCTGAGTGTGCTGATTGCGAAAAGGTTATCACATTCCAGGTCCTTTCAATGCACAGAGCTAGGAAATACATTAAATCATGAGTTCAATTCATAGAACCAATTAAAATTTAGTACTACAGCGTTGGGATTTTTTTGTTATCTGCTTTTTTGTATATCTCTTTTCTCTTACAGTAAAAATACTGTGGTTCATAATTCTATAAGAATATACAATGCCTTAAAAATTTTAAATGTTACTTACCCATGTTTATTATCATCTACCTTATTCCACAATATATATTTTTTCATCATTACAATATATTGACACTAACAATAAACCTACTAAGTAGGGTTTTAAATTTCTTTGCAGTTCTTTTTGCCTTCAGTAAACATTTCCTAAGAATACATATATTGAGTACTGTTTCAAAGGAGTGTGAATTAATTATTTGGTGATGTGATCTATTTGATATGCAGTTAGGATTCTTTTGTTTTTGTTGCCAGTCACTTTAAAGTTCAGGATTTTTTTTCATCCTTTATGGTTTGAGTTTTATTTTTATTAAGTAACATACACACATAGTTCAAAATTCAAAACTATATAGATAGGGACACTCCAATCCTGGCCACCTTCTACCCAAATATCACCCAGCCCATCTAGTCAGCCGCTGTCATTACTTCTTCCTTTATCCTAGCTGTATTTCCTTTTACAAAATTAAGTACAGACACATCCACAGCTGTATACATGTGCACATACATGAACTTATTTCCCTGTCTTTCTGAAACAAAAGGTGGCATACAATACACATTTTGTACTTTGCTTTTTTTCCACTTAAAAGCTATCCTGAGGGTGCCTGGGTAGCTCAGTCGGTTAAGTATCTCACTCTTGATTTCGGCTCAGATCATGTTCTCACCAGTTCATGGGATCGAGCCCTGCATCAGGCTACTACTTTTTTCCCCCCAAGGATCACTGAGGCCATTTACTGTAGGTACAATGCTAACCAAGGAATGAGAGAAGGACTGGGCAGGCAGGTAATAAACAGAGAAGAGGAGAGGCTTGCCTGGGGCTCAGCCATTCTGTCCTCACTCTTCTCGGGGGTGAAGGCAGCTATCTCTTTCCAGCAAAGGCTTCAGCCACTGGCAGAGGGAAGATCAGGGAGGCATTGGCATAGACCGTGTCAGGCTGTGCATCCACCCAGATCTTGCCCCAAGAGACAGCTTCGTCCAGTCTGGCACTAGAGCTAGAGTCCTCAAATTCCTGGGCCATGTTGATGCAGACAGCATAGTTGGCCCCATCCCCAAGAGGCTGGCATTGGTGGTGTGGTGCCTGACTATACTCTCACCCACGATGATCATCTGAGTGTGCTTGGCAAATGGCCTGTGTGGTGATGAGCCCGAGTACTGTCTAGGACCAGGCTTGGGTTCTTTGGGGGAGTGAAAGAAGATCATGTTGCTCAGGGAGCCATCTGTGAGCGCTGGGCTCAACACAGGGATGTGGTTTTTCTGGGCCCAGTAATATACGGATTCTGGCTCGCTGATCTTGCCCGGCCCAGAGATCATTGTGGAAGGTGCCCACTTCACACCTGTGTTCTGCTCCAGCACCATCCAGTCCAGAATGGGCATTAACTAGTCCCTTGCAGTAACTGTCATTGGGCACCAGTAGGTTTCCAATCCTGTTGATCCTGTTCTCACATAGCTCCTTCCCTGAGCCTAAAATCACCCAGGTACGTGGGTACCAGGCACTTCTTCCTCCACACTGCCAGCTGTGGTCACTCAGATGTCTGCCATGTTGTGCTGCATGAGGTAATGGATGTGACAGCTAACAGTAGAGAGCCTGCTTGGGATTCTCTCCCTCTTTCTCTGCTGCCCTCTCCCTCTAAATAAATAAATAGCATTTTACAAAAGCTATCCTGGATATCACATTGTATCAGTTTATAGAAATATTCCTCATGATTTTACAGCTTTATAGTATTCAATTATATGCATGGCATGGTTATTCAACTATTCTCTATAGTTAAACATTTGAATTTCACATTTTGCCATTGCCAAGAATACTGCAACAAATAACTATATTTACATTGCTTCAAATTTACAGAGGTGCTTCATAAACGTAAATTTTTAAAAGGGTGATTATTTGGTCACGGGTAAAAAAATAGGTACATCTGCAGACTATAACTGTTCTGCATTCTCAATAGCAATGGGTGAGAATACTTGTTCATCTGCATCTTCCAAGAGGATGCTTTCCTAAGAAAGGATGCACTTCTAACGACTCAAGAATTTAAAATATAAATTATTATCAAAGTTATCATTTATGAAAGCAACAACAAAAATCTACATCATGGGGGAAACATACTAAGAAGAGTTGTAGTAGATTTTTAGGTTAAAAGAAAAAGCATACAACATACTGAAAGACCTTAAAAAAGATACAAATAGAGACATAAGGTATATTCAGGAGTAAGAAGGCTCACTATTATAAATGTGGCAATGAGCCTCTACCTGAGCTATGTATTCAGGGAGATTTCAATCAAATCTAAATAGGATTTTTCAAGGATGTTGATGGGCTTAATGTATATAGAAGTGCAAACAGCCCAGAAAGAGAGGCCAAGGCAGGCTTAAAGAAAAACTAGGCTGGGGGGAGCTTGTTCTATCAAATAACAAGTCGTAGTCATTATGTAATTTAATATTTAAGCATGGGGATAGAAAAACAGGCCGCTGAAAACGAATAGAGATCCCACAAACAGACCCATTTATGTATGGAAACCTGATACGTCACAGAGTAGGCAAAGTGCGGGTTGTTAAAGCATGCTGCCAGAACAAGTGATCGTCCAGAGACGGGAAGATTCCAAACTTAAAACTGATTTCAGGAATGTAGAAGTGAAACACAACAGGTGAACACATTTAGGCAAAAATATAGGACATTATTTTGAAGATCACAAGGTAGGAAAGGTGTCCTAAGTAAAATACAGAAAACCACAAGGAAAAATGAAAAAAAAAAAAGATGTTTAACTGAAAATTAAGAATGCACATTGAAAGATATTAGAGTGAATAAAAATCCAAGTCATGAACTGGCAGAAGATAACCATCAAAGGATAGTATTCAGCATAAACGGAGCATTCCTACACCAGTAAGGAAAAGGCAAACAACCCCGCTTTAAAATAGGCAGAAAGACTTGTATTTCATGGAGGAAGAAATACAAACAGCCAATGAGCATAGGAAAAGAGGCTCAGCCTCAAGAGTATGCAGAAAAATGCAAGCTGCAACTCTAGGGAAGAGAAGATTTTATACCCAACAAATGCACAAAGGTTAAAAAGGCAATGAAAAAACTGGACATGTGATCCACTAGGACTCCTGGATTTCTCCCCCAGAGAAATTCTCTACACGTGCCTCCAGTACATTAAAGAGCAATTAAAATGGCACTGTCCACAGTCACAAAACACTTGACGTGACCCAAATATCTATAATGGTAAGAGGGATCACTGAATCTGGTACAATCATTTAATAACTGTTACATAGCTATGAAAATGAATGATCCATAGGTTCACAGATCAACGTGGAGAAGTCCTGAAAACAACATGAGGCAATAAAGGAAGTCATAAAAGAAACGCATTTCGCATGTTTCTATTACGCACTCCTGAAAAGCAGACAGAACCAAACAATATATATTTTAGGGATACATATACATGTGATAAAACTTTAAGGAAAAGCAAGAAAGATATTAATACAATACTAAAAGGGTAATTTTTGATGTGGAGAGAGGGTAAAGGAGACACTAGAAGATTCAAAGATGTGGATGATCGTCCATCTCATACACTGGATCAGTCATTTCATTACCACTTTCATTTAAAATATACACCTACGTTATACTCGCTCTCTGGTGGATAAGATACATTTCACGATGCCAAGAAGTTTAATAAAAAGGAAGAAAAGATGATTTTCTTAGTCCTTTACCTAAAAGCTGCTAGGGGCTTCCTGTTATCTCCAGGATAAAGTCCAACTTCCTAGAAAGGAAAACTCTACGCTCTTCCCTACCAGGCCTCCAACTACCTCTGCAACCTCATCTCCCGCGATCTGTCCCCTCAGCCCTCACCTCCACTCCCCTGTAACATCAGAGCCCTAAAACATGTCTAAGCTACGCTCCGCCATTCCCTGTGCCTGGCATGCACTCCCCGTGTCAACTTGGCCAATTCCTCCACTTTCAAGTTCAGCAAGTACCTGATACTTAGGAGAGTGTCCCCGGAAACTGCCGATGGGTATTTTCTTCTGAGCTTTCACAAGGCTGCATTTCAACTAATCCATGTGTCTGTTCCAGCTCATGGGCCTTTGAGACCTTCGTAGGCAGGGGCTTTATCTTCATTTCAGTTCAACCAACGTCTCCTGAGTATTAACATTATGCCCTGACTGTGCTAGGTGTTGGAGTTGTTGGATTTATCATGAGTACGCCCTACTTCCTACCCTCACAGAGCTTGCGATGCGATCTAGTTATACTTAGGTACATACTTTATGCTCATTGCAGTGCCCAGCACACTGCACATATGCAGTTACGTCTGATGAATCAGTGAAGGAATTACTCAGTGAATGAAGAGACCAAGGGACAAATAAGAATTGTTCTTTTCCTATTTAAACAAATAAACACGGGGCACCTGGGTGGCTCAGTCAGTTAAGCGTCCGACTTTGGCTCAGGTCATGATGTCACGGTCTGTGAGTTTGAGCCCCTCGCTGGGCTCTGTGCTGACAGCTCAGAGCCTGGAGCCTGCTTCAGATTCTCTCTCTCTCTCTCTCTCTCTCTCTCTCTCTCTCTCTCTCTGCCCCACCCCTGCTCACATATCTGTGTCTCTTTCTCTCAAAAATAAATATTAAACAAATAAACAAAACTTTCTGGCAATAAATCATCCTTTTAGTGGGTTTTATTTATTATGACCTTTAAGGCTATAAATTTAAGGCTATCTGTCAAAAATTAAAGTTTTTCTTAAAAAATTCACCAAATACATACCTAAATGGAGATATTTTCATTATTCTTATGAACGTTTCAGAAAAGATTAAATTAAACCAACCAATTAAAATCCAGATTCATTATACAACACAATATCAAGCAGTAATACTAAGTTGTGTGTGGAAGTAGAAAGTATTAGTGAAAGAATTCCTTTTTGATCTCTCCCATGTGAAGCTGTTTGTAAACATGTTTATTTGCTGTTCGCTTTCTTTAAAATGAAAAAATTCCCAAGAAAGAGTTCAAATCAAGCATTCCTCTAAATTTTTAAATATCTTAATAGCTTCAGGCATCCAAGTAAGCCATCTTCAGATCTGCCACTTATGAATATTATATGCCAAGAAATCCTTGAAGTGATTCATCTCTCAGATATGAGCTTTCAACAAACCAAGTAAAAACGAGAGTAAGGATCAGCTTTATAACACAGCTATGCCATTTGGATGCAACTTTATTCTCACTATGCTGGCCTCTGTTCTTTGGCAGACAGATGTACTATTGCTCTCCCCACAGACATCTTTTTGTGGCCTTCCTGGTGGTTCTTGCTAGTCCCACTGTGGCAGGGTGAACACTGGCCTTGCCAGCCATGTCCACGTTCTGTGACACATTACTTGACATGGTCAAAGGAACCTGGCAGGTGGATTAAAGGAAGGGTCTTGAGCTGGAAAGATGATCTTGGATTCTCTGGGCAGGCTGTATGTCATCACAAGTGTCCTCCCAAGAGAAAGGCAGGATGTTAGGAGACGGATGTGACAATGGAAGGAAGAAGTTGGAGGAATGTGAGGAATTCATCACTAGCCAGGGAAGGCAATGACCTTTCCAAAGCTGAAAAAGGCAAGGAAATAGATTCTTTCTTCAGAGTTTTCAGAAGGAACAGGACCTACTGAGTTCCCCCAGTGAGCCCAGTACAATTGGTTTTGGATTTCTGATCTTCAGAAGGGTAACATGACAAATCTGTATTGTTGGACAAGACTAAGTCTGTGGAAAATGTTACAGCAACAATAGGAAACTCATCTACTCCTTTCAGACTTTATTTGTAGATGCACCATCTTGCCCCAGCATTGCTCTGGGCCCTGCAAACACTCAATGCTCTCATCTCTGAAACAATCTTCATGCCTCGCTGGCCATCCCTCTGTATTCTGGCATGACTGGGATTAACGTGATATTTGTTGGCTATGGCAGACACTATTGACTATTTACCCGAAGCCATTCCCAATGCACTCCCTTGCTGCCTCATTCCTGCAGTGGCTGAAGAGTCAAACACTCTTCCCGAGACTCTCTTGCAGCATAACCCAGTTCTAGAAAAAGGGGCATATGTGGATGTCTGCTGGGAGAAAGAGAAAGTTTGAAGAAAACTTCTGCTTCCCTGAAAAAAGGGAACATGTGACCAGTGTGACCATTTCCTTCCCATTACCTTGAAAATGAGCAGTGATGGTTGGGCCTACAGTCACTGTGTTGCTATCATGAGCAAAAGGCCAAGAGAATCACAAAAACAGGCTCAGATACTGCTGAGTCATGGAGCCAAAGCCAATAATCGCCTATCCCTGGAAACTTCCAGTTTTGTGAGAACAAGAAAGCTCCTGTTTGTTTAAGCCACTGCAGTGTGGTGTTACTTGCAGCTGAGAACACGCCCAACCAGTACATGACCTTCTTGAGTAGCACCTGTTACCACAAGCAGCCAGAACACTAAGGCTTCAGAGAATACCACAGAATCCTCCTTAGCACATGGTTCTATGCATTGCTATACATAAAAAGAAAAGAAAAAGTCAACAAAGAATGTAAGAGGTAAGAAGAGAGAGGGGGGAAGGAAGAAGGGGGAAAGGAAGACAGAGAAGGAGAGAATGGGGGAAAAAGGACCAAGAGGAAGACAGAAGAAGACATGAAAGAAGGGAGCAACTGAAAGCCAAACTTCAGTCACGGCTCTCCAACTACACGTTGAAAAAGAAATGCTGAAGCATTAGAAACACCCACATTCGTTGCCTCAGTCCCATGGAATTACATGCTTTAAGTACACATTGAAGAATATGTAGTGACAATCAAGTTGAGACTTTCAAGCGCCCAGTTACTCCTTCTGACATGAAGGGCCCATCTCTAAGTCTCCCCCTCGCCATTCTGCAAACCTGAATACCAAATCAAGTCAGAGCGTTACCAGAGGAGATTACAAATAAAATGCTCCCAGGCTTGGGACACTACATGTAATGTAAAATTCCTAGAGCAACAATCAGATCACAGTGAACTGTCTAGAGGAAATCAACATCAAGGAGATCAAAGCTTACTCTACAAGTGAAACTCATCTAGCAACTTCCTAAAAGCGCCTCTTTGGTGTGATGTCATAAAATGTCACCTAGGATTTCAGACTTGTGAAGGTTCTTTGGTAAATCTTTTGTGGCCAAGGCAGAGATCTAAAATGAGCCTTGTCATTATTACTATGGTGGTGTCCAAGTGCACCAAAACATTTAGAGGCTGAAGTCACAACCTATGTGGACAACCTGCTGAAAGACAGGCACAGTTCTGGAAATGGAGACAAAGAGAAATCTCAGTTCTTGTCCTTGTGGGGCTCAGATTTTTATTAAGTAACAGACATTAACAAGTAAATACAAGTTATAGGATATAAAAGGGGAATTACAAGTTCTTTCGAGGGAATGAGGGAATAGCTTTTTTAAAAAATGAGCCAAAAAACCCCTCTCTTTTCCATGCTCATGGATTGGAAAAATTGTTATTGTAAAAATGTCCATACTACCCAAAGCAATCTCTACCCAAACACTTGTAATATTCTTCACAGAACTAGAACAAATGATCCTAAAATTCATATGGAACCACAAAAGACCCCAAATAACTAAAGCAATCTGAGAAAGAAGAACAAAGCTGGATGTATCACAATCCCAGATTCCAAACTATATTAAAAAGCTACAGTCATTGAAACAGTATTGTTCTGGCACAAGAGTAGACACATAGATGAAGAGAAGAGAAAAAAAAGGCCCAGAAATAAACCCATGCTTATATGGTCATTTAAGCTATGAGAAAGGATGCAAGAATACATAATGGGGGAAAGACAGTCTTTTCAACAAAGGTATTGGGAAAACTGGACAGCTACATGCAAAAGAATGAAATTGGACCACTTTCCTCCACTGTACACAAAAATGAACTCAATATGGATTAAAGACCTAAATGTATGACCTAATACAATAAAGCTCCTTAAAGAATACATAGGCGGTGAACTCCTGGATATCAACTCCAGCAACATTTTTCTGTTTATGTTTATGCAGGCAAGGGAAACCAAAGAAAAAAATAAACTATTGGGACTACATGAAACCAACTTTTGCACAGCAAAGAAAACCATCAAGAAAACACAAAGTGACAACCTACTGAATGGGAGTATTATTTGCAAACAAGTTTTTCAGCGAAGTGTTAATATCCAAAGTATATAAAACATTCATACAACTCCTAAACAAAACAAAACTCACAAATAATCCAATTTAAAATGGGCAGAAGACCTGAACAGACATTTTTTACTAAAGATATAAAGATAGCCAACAGACACATGAAAAGATCCTCAACATCACTAATCACGAGGGAAATGGGAACCACGAGATACCCCCTCACTCCAGTCAGAATGGCTACTATGAAAAAGATAAGAAATACGTGTTAGTGAGGATGTGAAGAAAAGAGACCCATCCTACACTCTTGGTGAGAATGTAATCTTGTGCAGCCACAGTGGAAAACAGTACGGAGATTCCTCAAAAAAACTAAGAATAAAAGAAGTATCCAATCCAGTAATTCCACTGCTGGGTATTTACCCCAAGAAAGTGAAAACACTAATTTGAAAAGATACATACATCTCTACGTTTACTGCAGCATCATTTACAAAAGCCAAGGCATGCGAGCCACCTGCTGTCCACAGAAAGAAGAATGGATGAAGAAGATGTGTGAATATGGACAGTGGAATATCGCTGCAGCATAAAATGAACGAGGTCGCGCCATTTGTAACACGTGTGGACCTAGACGGTATTATGCTCAGGTGGAATAAGCCAGAGAAAGACAAATGCTGTATAATTTACTTGTATATGGAATCTAAAAAACAAATCAACCAACAGTAAAACACAAACAGGCTCATAGGTAGGTAACACTGACGGTTGCCAGAGGGCAAGGGGTAGGAGGATGAGAAAAATAGGGGAAGGGTCTTAAGAGTTAAAAACTTTCAGTTATGAAATAAGTAAGTCATGGGGATGAAAAGTACAGCATAGGGAACAGTCAAGTCAATACTATTGTAATAACTTCATATGGTGACAGATGGTGACATTTGTCACGGCGAGCACTGTATAATATATAGAATTGTTGAATCACTCTGTTGTATACTTAAAACTATATAATATTGCTATGTTAGTATACTGAAGTAATATAATTCAATTAAAAGAAAACCTCTCCCTTTGACTGACGGATTGGCAACCAGACCAGGGACGGTAAAAAGAGGAGGGTCCTTGACATTTTGACAGGTCACCAGAGCAGGGATGTCTCAAGTGACGGAGTAGTGGGGTGAATTTAACACATGAATTACTCACATTCCTCCACCAACACCAAGAACGTCTTTGGAGACAAAGTTGGAGAATGAGTTAACAGCTAGTAACAAAGTCAGCCGAAAGAGGAAGGCTTAAGGGAGCATCCAGACAGATACTGTGAACAGGGCTTGCAAGAGTTTAGAAGAGACTGGAAATGCCAGTCTACAGGGAAAGTGCAGTTTGGGGACGTTCTGTGTCACCAAGCGAATCTTCAGCAGAACCAGAAGCAGCAGTCCACTGTGTGGGTCTGTTGGCTTGGCAGGGGATACTGGCAAAGGGGGCACTGCTGACTGGCTGTGGGGTGTCAGAGAGCACCAGACAGAGCGGGGACTGATGTGCTGAGAGGACACTGTGTGACCCTTATATGTTAATCTCTTCAGTTCCTGCCATGACCCAGTGAGACAGTGATCAGTGCCCCTGATCTACTAGACTTAAAACACGGAGTCTTGAACACAGTTAGATCGGAGGCCTGGCTCTCTCATATAGTCTATCTATGATGACATAAATTTACAATGAGACTAAAGGGATAAGTGAAGTCAAGTCACCCTCCCAAGAAAACAGCAAGGTCAAAGGAGAATTGAAATCACAGGTCCTCACTGCACAGGCTGCAGTTCTAACCCTCTGGATGACAACACTCCTAGTGGTGAATTCTCGCTCCTCTGGACTGCCGTCAGAAAGACTCCAACTTCAGCTCCTACCTTCACACATTTTTGTGCTGTCGCTTCTGCGTTCAGTATTCTCTGTGGCACCTAGCACTGCAAAATGTGTCTTGAAATAACTGTTGTAAGAGAGTAAATTGGTGCATTCTATTTTAGGGGGTCGGAGAAGCAGGCAATTTGGCAATAATTATCAAAATTTCAAACGCACCCAGCCTTTACATGACAATGTCACTGCTAAGAATTTAACTTCCTGCTGGACACTAAAAGTATGCCTCGCCCTTCATATAGGGATATACCCACAAATATACGCTCATGCGTACAATAGGCTGATAGGAGCCAGAGTGGCAAAGTGGGGAAGAACACAGTCTCAGAAGCCTAACTGCATGAGTTCAAATCCTACTTCTTCCTGCTTCCACCATTTTCTCCCTGTGACTCTGAGCTTCTGGGATGTCTGTCCTCAGTCTGTTCATCAATAAAATGGCACTAAGAATAGTACCTACCTCACAGACTTGTTGAAAGAATTCAATTAATTACCCTTGCAAAGGCCATGGGCCAGCAAGTATTAGGTACTGTTTAAATATTAGCTGTTATTATGATTTTCTGTCAAACACCATAAGAGCAAAACAAGCTGAAAATAACCTTAATGTTTTTCAAGAAGAGATGTCTGAATTCACGGTGGTACATGCATATCAAAGGGAATGACTCTGTCACTGAAGATCCTGAAATACATCTGCATGAGCTTCTTGCCCAGAAGAGAGAGAACAGACAAATGTCAGGCAACTGAATCTATCCGGGGATCTGGGGGATTTTTCTTCCATCCGTTTGTCTGGTAGCCATTTGTTGAATTAGTATAGTCCTAACTAGTCTGATGGCTCTGGGACGAGCAGAAACATGAGACAACATAAAGATTAAAGTCATGTGCACGTGCACATGGACATAGAATCTTTACAGACCCGCATGGTCCTTCCTGTCCACCACCTCACCGCTCAATTCCCAGCTATTATGGGAAGAAAACATGGGAACTACCTTCTTCCTTTCTCTGCTTCCATCAGACTTCCCACAAAAGCTGCCAAAATAATTTGGGAGAACACACAGTCTCCTGCCTGGATCTACACTCTTAGGCCCTTGCTGTGAATTGTCTTCTTCATGCTCCTTGCCTGACAGGTCAACTGCATGAGAGCCCTTTTTACGGATTATTCGGAGCACCAGTTTTAATCGGCACTAGTCATATGCTTCAAGAACACTGGAGTATTTCTAAATCACATTTAACCATCCCTATGGGAATTCTGGAAACAGAGCAGAGGGTCACACCAGCCAATGAGACTATAACTTAGCTGTGGGCCAGATCATTAAAAAAGTGTCATTTCTGAATTCAAGTTATGCCTTAAGCATATTTCTGAGATAAGGAACAGCCGATGATCTGAGCCAACTTGTGGGTGAGGAGTGGGGAAAGGAGGAAGCATCAAGACATCACTCCTTCACCACCAAGTGTCTGGTGCTCTACAGTCACGGGGTCCTCACACCAACCATGTGAACCAAGTCATCATGCCTATATTGTCCATGAAAACATGGAGGGTGGCAAAGAGTTGCCCATATTTATTGAGCAGGGAAGTGATAGAGCTGGAACCTAAAACCCAGGTGGGCTGGTCCTAAAACCATGCTCTTTCTTCGAAAGCTCAACATTTCCGTGCAGAGTTCCAATTTCAGTAATGGTAAAGGCTAAGGGAAAGGTATCAGAATAAACAGGAGGTCTATCAAAAACTCCCCGTGGTGTTCCCTGGCCCATGGAAACACTGCGAGGTGACAGATGATTCAGAAAGTCCTTCTGGATCCAAGCTGCCCGGGCAAGAGGAGAAGGTTACGGCCAAGACCAGGTGTCATTAAGGCACCCTGTTGCCGGCCAAAATGAATGATGAACAGTGGTAGCCCAGCGCTGCTGGGACTCGCCTGTAAGTTCTTGTTTATGCAGAACAAGCCTCGGGACTGGGCGTCGGACCCATCTTCCCAGAGAAAAGCAGTCTCGGGAGAAAAGCTCGGGAAATCAGTGTCCATCCAAGAACCCAACAGGGTCTTCCAGGGCTTGGTTCAGCCCTGCCTGAGCCTGACAGGTGCTGCCTGCCCCAGGGGCCCCTGAAAGACAGGGGGCATCCAGGGTTAGGTAAGTAGTAGCAAAAATCCCCAAGTGGTCAGCAAAACAGCCAAGAACTGAGCTTGAGATGGTGTGACCCTTGTCCCCCACCCCCCCATGTCCCACAGACTAATGTGAGAAATAAAGTCCAACATCACTGTGTCCCTTTCCTTCTTTCCGGTTCAGGGGTGCCTTCCTTCACCCTGGTGCCAGCTTCAACCCTCTCTGGAGGCCACCCCCTCAACCCTCCACCAGGGCTAAGAGGTGTATCAGTCCCTGCTCAGATGCCCCAGGGATGGCTGGGATTTCCATGGGGATTCATTGACCATTTAAGACAAAAGCCTAAAGAAAGAAGCTAAGGGAATAAACATCCAGTGGTAGATTTTCAGGGCTTATGGAACAACTGACGATGTGGTCAAATCCTGCGTACACACATGGGTCCACATACACAGAAAAGACAGACGGAAAAGAAAGATAAGACACACAGATGTATAATTAAAAAGAAAGTATATCCAGAGCATTTAATTAAGAAGTATCTATGTGTACCCTTGCTGTGGAGAACCGAGACCTGGGTGGCAGGGGCAGCCAGTTTTAGGGTGGCCTCCGACCTCACACTGCTGGGTGTCACCCCGGCCCTCTGTGAGGCAGCGTATGCTCCGGGGACCAGAGGCCAGTCTCGTGGCAGTGTGCCTCTCTCTGCACACACCAGGGCTGTCTGTCTGTGCTCCCTCTGCACCTAAGCTCGCACTGGCCCAAGAAAACCCTTTCCTTCCATGGTTGCTTCCATTCTATTTGAACGTAACTCGAACAAACTCTCCTAGTCTCCCGAAAGTCCACTGACGATAAAAGCTCTGGCCCAGTCTGTACGGGGCTTGGAGGGGCCATGTCACAAGGTCCCTCAGGGTCACTTCTACAGGCCCAGTGCAAAGCATGGTGGCTGTCACAGTAGGCCCTACACGTAGATTTGTTTGGCATCTCTGAACCGCTCAGCCAGGACACGTGCAGCCTTTCAGTCAGGCTTAGAAGTTGCCCTTGGCCTTCAACATGACCATTGATTCTGGCAACAGTGAGCAGTGCCTTTTTCTGCCCTCATTCTGCTCCTCGATGAAGAGGAAGAAGCTTCTAGAGGTTCAAAACCCAGCCCTTCACGCAGCACCCCTGCATAAAAGGAGCAGTGCCTGTAGAAGTCCATACGGGCTACCTCACCCTCAAGTGCTCCCTCATCTTCAACTTGACATGTCTGAACACCAGGGGCAAAGACTGATCTTCGAGGCCAGGGGTGACTCTCAGAGCGCTCTGTGGTCATCTCTCCATCCAGGCGGTGAGCAGTTCACACAGGATGTGCTCCGCATGCTTGCTTATGTGAGCTCTGTGACATGGTCCAAAGGGCCATGGGCTGGGGATCTGGAAGCTTCCAGCCCTTGCCTCAATGCTACGAACTCTAAAACCATGGACATTTAGAATGGGGAGCAGCTTTAGAGACGACAGTATCCACAATGTACAGATGAGGACAAGGGGAGAAGGGAGGTGACTCCACCGCAATCGTGCACTTGACCGCAGCCCAGTGGTAACCCAGCCCAGCACACTTTGTATCGTCACGGGTTGACACTGAGATCACAAGAGACATTCCTGTTCCTCACAAGAAGATGGATGAATCTACAGATGAATCTCATAGAATCTAAGTGCAAACACTGAGTCAGTCCGTCTCTGCCTCTCTCTCTCTCCCCTACCCCACTCCTTCCAGAGCTGTTCCCGAACACCATGTGTGAGAGAAAACAACAGAATGGAAATTGCTCATATGGAGCACGAGAAGGCTGCCCACCTCCCTCGCACAGCCCGTGCGCAAAGACAGCCCCTCAGCTGTGCCGCAGACACAAGGTGGCTCGTGCTCAGTGTTTACTGTGACAGCTGACAGGCCAGCTGGCACGGATCACTCCTCACTTCCAACAGAGATGCCACCAGGACACGTGTGACAGGTGCCAGCTGCCGCTCAAGAAGGTGGGTGGTGTCCTTGCCCGTCAGCGGGGTGCAGCCCATGGTCCAGCCCCGCGTCCCGCAGCCCTCTATGAAGTCGATGCTTCCCAGCAGACCACGGAAGGGGGACCGGCTCCAGGCGCACCCTCCTTGGGAGTGGGTGAACACGCACTTATGCTAGCTGGGTCCCTGGAGCCATGGGTGGAGCCAAAGTTGGCTCTGATGGTTCCAGCAGGTCCGCATCTGCAGTTCCGGCCGGAGCAAGGAGGAGAAGGAAGAGGCGGTCTCAGGAATGGGGGTGGGGAAGGTCCCATGCCCAACCTCGGCCAGGTCCCCCTGGATTCACTGCAAAGGGAAAAGCAGCTCCATGTAGAGCTGGGGGAGGGGGAGGGAAGAGGGGTCTGTGCCCTGACCCAGGTACAGGACACGAAAAAGGCTCTCAAGCGATGGACATGAACTAACACAAGAAATCCCTTTTTGCACTCAAGTTTTCCTCTGCTGACCTGCTCAGCGGGGTACCCAGGAGGTGGTCTCAACCTCAGCCAGAGAACTCTTCACTATTGGGGGCTGGCCCGGGCACTGTAGGGACCCACAGATCCCTGGTCTTGCCCTGTTAGACTCCAGTGGCAATGCCACCCCCAGCTCTCAAAAATATCTCCCGACACGCACCTGTCCCCAGCAGAACTCCCAACTGAGAAACCACTGGCATCAAGGTCAAGAGCACAGTGTCAAGCCCAAGACTGCTTGCATCTAGTGAATCTCAACTCTGTCCCTTACTAGACGGATAATTTTGTCCATGTCATTCAACCTCTGTGCTTGTGTCCTCTGCTGTAAAATGGGAGGGTAGTCACAGAACGCACCTGTAGGAGGTGGCCCCAAATGTTAATTTACTTCATATACTGGAAACTCTCAGAGTGCTATGTGGCTCGTGGTCGGGCATCCCTCCAGCCCAGAGGAGCCCGGGGAATCTCCATTCTCCCACAGTCCCTCCTGGCAGGGCTCTGGCCTAGAGTCTACCTCAGACAGGCAGTTATGTTCAATTTGGAAAACAGGAGAGAAAAAGAAGCCACGATTCCCCTCCAGGACAGGCCAGCACAACCGTGCACGAGACCCAAGGGGAAGTCTCTCAGCTTCCAGACCTCCCGCGAATCACCTGCTATGGCACTATCAGCGGTGGAGGCCATCCATGGCTGTTTCTTTTCATTTCTGCAGCCTCTTCACTTTTAGGGAAGCCAAATGCACTTTTTCCTGACCTGTCCTCCACCAGCCTGTCCAATGGGTACATTAGACATAGCTTCCTGTATGAAGTTCTCTCTTGCTTAAGACAGCTGGAGTAAGTCCTTTTGTTCCAGACCAAATTCTAACTTAGGAACCGATTGGCTTGATCAAGATGCTAAAATCCTACCATCAGGAAAGTGCTCCTGGGAGTAATGATGGATATCGTGTGTGCACGTATGTATGTATCTACAAGAGAACCTTTATTTCCAGAGAAAACTCCAAAACATAAAGCAGGCAGACGTGGAGCTTTTCAAGATGGCCAGGTGTGTGCAGAAGGGGCGTGCCCCGGTGGCTTCCCATGCGCTCACATTCCTTGCCACACCCACAGGGTCCTAAGGCTTTGAAAACCTCTGTAATAGAGAAGAGCCCTGAACTACACACCGGCCCCAAGCACACGAAGTGCTAACGTGGATGTGTGCATGGAGTGTCCCCAAGGCCACAGAAAGGAGCAAGCAACCGCTGAGTTGATCGCCAGTGAATCTGTTTTGTAAGAGGCACCGGGCCTGGCCCAAGGAGAGACGGGGAGCATTAGGAAGCAGGGTCCCCATCCTTAAGGATTTCATAGTCAAAAGGCAGATGAAAACAGAAGCAAAACGCCAAGACCAAGAAGCTATGGGGACCTGTCTCAGGGAGAGGCACGCGGCATTGAAGGTGTCCATATGGACACGGACTCAGTGCGCAGATGCAGGGCTGTGCGGCCCAGAGTGCTCCCCTGACTCCCACCTGTGACAGGAAGCCCAGCCGCAGGGCGTCGAGAGTCTACAGCTGCCTCCCAAAGCCTGGCACCCCACCCCCGGAGTGAGTAATGAGCCACGCTGACCGGGGCCGGTCTCCCGCCCAGGCAGTCCCACCGACTAGGAGGGAGTTGCCATATGGTCATTATTTCCTAACTGATTTTTGGTAAACTGCTCTCCTCTGGGGAGTTTGGTTGGGCGGGCCAGCTACCTTGTCCCCATACTTCACTTTTCATTTGCTGTGACTTTCAGAAAACTCAAGGTTTTCGTGGGAAACTGGGCATATCTGCTCTGAACACTTTTTTTTTTGTTTTATTGTTTTGACACACCCACCAAGAGACGGGTCTCTCTTTTCAGCACTGCTTTCAAAAGTCAGATTTTTATGGTTGAGAATTCTCATTAAAAATGATTACTTTTGGCAGGAGAAGTGAGAAAGGTGACAGGAGAGAGGGAAGTATTAGAGGCACTGAGATTTTTTTTTTCCTTCCATTTGCAGAAAGCCTGCCTGTAAAACAAACATCATGGGGAGAATGGAAAAAAAAAATGTTGGAAACACAAAATGAAACCCCTCCTAACCTTTACAGGGTCCATTGAAAGCAATTTCCTAAGTACAGGGGCTAAACTGCTCTCCCCATTACCTGCTCCCACGGCTTCAGTAGGCTGCAGACCAGCCAAGTGTGGGGCGGTGTCTACCGCACCTGTGGTCTCTCTCTCTCTCTCTGCACACTCTGCAGCGCCTGGTGGTATGGGAGCCAGAGAGAAGCATTGTAAGGTAACTAAGCAATGGCTGCTTGTTACCCGAAGCTTGTGGGTGTTGTGGGTGGAGGAAGCCAGTACACAGTACAGGCCCCCAACGTAGGGACTCAAAATCCAGGTTAACCCAAGTCTTCTCGGTACTACTGTATTGATGCTTTCACCTGCGTCATGGGAAAAAAAAAAAAAATTCATTCCTAACTCTGCAATTGTTCTCTAACGGACCTGAACACACAAACTTTTCTTGGTGCTTCTGGTTAGATAGACAGGGTTTTGAGGACACTGAGATTCATGTCTTTTTTTCAAATTGTTTTAAATGTTCATTTTTGAGACAGAGCATGAGTGGGGGAGGGGAAGAGAGAGAGAGAGAGAGAGAGAGAGAGAGAGAGAGAGAGAGAGAGGCAGAATCTGGAGCAGGCTCCAGGCTCTAAACTGTCAGCACAGAGCCTGGTGTGGGGCTTGAACTCGTGAACCGTGAGATCATGACCTGAGCTGAAGTTGGATGTGTAACTGACTGAGCCACCCAGGCGCCCGGATTTATGTCTTTTTAACTACTGTGCAAAAACATCCCTCCTCACATTTGTGTGAAAACTATGACATCCCCTCGCGAGCTGCCAGGGAATGTGGGGATGTGGTGGGTCCCAGCCTCCATTTCTCCTGAACTTTGTTTTCTTCCAGTACCTGTTCACACACTAGACCTTGTCCCTGGTTTCTTGTACAGGAATAGATAAGTGGCCCCTCTTTGGGGAATCTCCAGCTGTCTGTGACAGGTTGGGCCACAGTGTGGTGATGCCTACCAAAATTTGGGGGCCTTTGGTGGCCCATGATGTACCATGTCCTCAACCCTCTGAAGAGCAGAGCGCACTTCTCAGAAGAAGTGACAGACTTCAAGATAACTACAAGTTTAACAACCACGTCCACAGCAGACTCCATTTTTCCTTGTGTATTTTCTGTTTGGATGACACTGTTATGATTTTTATTGCACACAACCAAGGAAGCAGTAACAATTAAAATTCAAAGTTCTGGGGCGCCTGGGTGGCTCAGTCAGTTGAGCATCCGGCTTCGGCTCAGGTCATGATCTCCTGCTTTGTGGGCTCAAGCCCTGCTTCGGGCTCTGGGCTGACAGCTAGCTCAGAGCCTGAAGCCTGCTTCGGATTCTGTGTCTCCCTGTTTCTCTGCTCCTCCCTCACTCGTGCTCTGTTTCTCTCTCTCTGAAAAATAAACACTGAAAAAAATTCAAAGTACATTTTCTCATGATACCATTAATTTTCAGTCCTTGGAGAGTCATTGTCACTTTCTGTGTGGGTTCTGTCTTCTGTGCTCACAGGAATAAGACGCCCACTCTGTGTACGCATTCACACACTCACACTCCGTACACAAGGCCTGGCACGTACCAGGTCCTCAGCAAGTATTATCTGGCATCCCTGCCAAATGTGGAACCCAGGTAAGTTTGAGACCTACTCTTCCTAGCGTGTTATTTTGTGGATATAAAATATTAGGCCATTTCCCTTCCCTGTTCTACTTACCGCTTGATCTCTTGATGGCAGATGGGAATTCTGAGCCAGGTTAAAGGCCTCCACAGCCAGAACCACCTCAAGGTCCAGTAAAGTCACAGGCAGGCTCGGTAGGAGACGCAAACCTAGATGACTCAAATTTGAAGGGACCAAGGCAAGGCTGACAAACCCAAGTCCAGGCAGGCGTCTATCGGGGCTGTGCTGGGGTCGGGGCCTGCGCCTGTAGGTGGGCAGGCTGGATTCAGCCCAGATGCCCAGTAAAGGAGTGATGGGAACTAAAATCCCAAACACAGCGGGCACTTTTACTTCTTCATGCAAAACTCCCTTGTGGGCTCCCTATAATTCTGAGAGCGCCAAGGGCAATGAAAGGCAGATGAATTTGAGGAAAGAATGGCCATGGGGTCCAAAAATCAAGGTCACTTCCTTTCGGACTCCACATTTCCCCCAGCCCACAAGCTCTGATATCTGCCCTGCTAGTGGCAACTTGGGGATCCGGCCTGCACTGAGCCCTCAGGGCTCCTAACCCCTGCATGCAGAGAGCAGGGCTGTGAAAACGGGAGAACAGAATCACACAAGGCTAAGTCTTGGAAGCAGAAAACTGAGACGGGGTTCAAAAACTCTACTGGGCTGAACAGTGTCTCCCCAAAATTCATATCCACCTGGAACCTCAAGATGTGACCTTATTTGGAAATGGGGTCTTTCTGGATATAATTAGTTAGTGACAATGAGGTCACAGTGGAGTAGAGTGGGACCTAAATCCAACATGACTGGTGTCCTCGTGAGAAGAGGAGATACACAGAGCCATACACACACGGCAGGAAGGCCATGTGAACACAGAGACAGAAAGCCGTATGCCAGAGGTGTCGAGAAGTGCCAGCAGCCAGTAGGCGGGTAGGAAGAAGGAAGGCAGGGGCGCCTGTGTGGCGCAGCCAGTTGGGTGTCTGACTTCGGCTCAGGTCATGATCACGTGGTTTGTGGGTTCAGGGCTCTGTGCTGACAGCTCACAGCCTAGAGCCTGCTTCAGATTCTTTGTCTCTCTCCCCCGCTAATTCTCTCTCTCTCTCTCTCTCTCTCATAAATAAATATCAAAAAAAGAAGGAGCGGGGGAGGAAGAGAAAAGGAAGAGGCAAGGCGGGATTTTCCCTAGGGACAATCAGGGACAGCTCGGCCCTTCTAACGCCTTGATTTCACACTTTCGGCCTCCAGAACTGTGAGAGAGTTATTTTCTGTTATTTTAAGCCCCCCAGCTGTGATGCTTTGTTGTGGACACAGAAAACTAACACAGAAATCGGCCAGGCCGGTGCCTTCCGAGTGTAGATGTGCATGTGCACTGAGGCCCAGGGACACCTGGAGGCTGACCCAGTGGGACAGGGCTGAGCCCCGGTGGCGCTGGGACAGTTCAGCTGGTCCCTCGCTTGTCCGTTCACTCCCTCTGCAAACATTCATCGAATGCTTTTTTTTAAGTTTATTTATTTTGAAAGAGTGAGAGAGTGAGCGGGGGAGGGGCAGAGAGAGAGAGAAAGAGAATCCCAAGCAAGTTCTGCACTGTCAGGGCTGAGCCTGATGCGGGGCTCAGACTTACAAACTGCAGAATCATGACTTGAGCTGACATCAGGAGTTGGATGCTCAACTGACTGAGCCACCCGCGTGCTGGAGAACTCAAAGCCCAGCCTCTCCCTCAGGGAGCTGTCCTTCCGACAGAGTTGACAGATAATCAACAACTGCCTATACAATTAATAATTTAATTATAAGTAAGGTGAACGCTACAGAGAGAAACACAGAGTTTAGTGATGAGAGCACACAACGGGAATCCTGGAAATTAGGCAAAGTTCCCCGGAAGTGGCATCTGAGAGGGAATCTAAGGCATGCATTAGAGTTGGCTCACCACACCACAGAGAACATGTATGTGCAGGCACGTGACCAAAGCGGTTCCAGGTGGGTGAGGAGGTAGAAGGAGAGAACATTCCAGATAGAGATTGTGACCTTGTCATCAACCTTCTGTCCGCCATGGTGCCTTTCCTGGAAACCCATACAAGACCAAGAGAATGCCATAGTCCTATCAAGTCCTGTTAACCAGATGGAACCATGAAATACAGTAGCCATCTGTGGTATGCCCTGGACTATACACGTCCACTCTAGAAATATTACACTGTTCTATCTGAAATATTTCACCTTTTATAAAGCTAAAACACCCTCTCTCCATTCTTCCCTACCCTGTAGATAAAGTTATGTGTTTTTTCCCCCGTCTACAAAAAAATTCACAAACCCTTCTCTTCACAAGATCTGGCATAACCAATCCAGCCCTGATAAACAGGAATTTGGTAAATATTGTACAGCTGATAAATTCTGTCCCAATTATACATGCCTATCATTTTCAAAGGTGGTTTTGTGGCAGGCTATGAAATGCATGGTTCAATTACAACCTTCCTGCACATAACATTACTTCTCTGGTTAAGGCACCAAATGCTAATTCAAAGATTGGCCATATTTTCCACTCGAAGTTCATTACATTCCAAGTAAACTGAGTGCAGTGAGTGACTGGCTGACCCCAACCACCCCTCACCCAGAAAGTCAATGGCCACATAGCACCATTGTCCAACAAAAGCTTCACGCATGTGAAGCTAGTTTATGTGGGGTCAGCCATGAAGTCGGGGAGAGTCAGAAGCTACTGGAATCCCCATTGTTTCTGAAAAAAAGCTCCTGGCCAAACTGTCTCATTTTTCTTCCAGCAGCGGGACCTTAGGTTTTGTGATGCCTTTACTTTCTCGTTTCTACACGAAATAAATGAGAATTATGTACTCCTAAACAGAACAAAGGGCCACAATGATCGTCAGCATCACACATCAGACCAGAAGTGCCATGGGGGCGTTCTACAAGGCTTCATGGGAAGCGACAGGGCGGCTCCCCAACGCGGAAGAGCAGCGCGAGTCCGGGCCTTGTGATTTCTAAGCTCGTCCGCAGTAATTGCCTTGGCCCACCCATCCCATCCGTTTGGAGAAGGCTCTGATGTTTTCTGATGCTGACTTGAAAAAGCTCCTCCACATGGATGCACTCAATCACCCAGCATTAAATGAGACATCTGAGCATTCTGCCACTCACCATTTCTGTCATGTTTTCTCCGCCCCCGGAGGACTCCATTGTGGTGCAAAGCCACTACAATCCCATTACCGGCTGGCACACAATCAGATGATAACTACAGTGAACACAAACACTAAGCAGCACAGGGCACCGCGAAGGCCTCCCTCTCGGGCAATGCGGCCCAGGAGATTTCCTGACACCCGATCCGCAGCCCGAACAATCACACTGCAAAACGCTTTCAGTGTTGAGGAACGGCCAGTCAGCCCTCACATGCCTGTTGTCTGGTCCCCAGCGCTTAAGAAAAAGTCAGCTTGGCCTTCATTCTTCTCCAAAAACTTTGTCAGAAACCACTGGGTCGGTCCAGTCTCCTCCCCCACGTACCAAGACTCAGATGTGTGCGGAGGCCGGTTATGAGCGCTGGCCCGGGCTGGTCTCTGCACAGCGGCTAGAAGTTGGCTTGGACAGACTGAAGAGAGACGCCGGTCTGGTTCTGGGGCAGCAGCTGTAACCAATTCAAACAGCTGTGTGACTGCTCCTTGGCCCGTCTTCGCTCTGCAGCACAAGGCAGCAGGCATCATGCACGTTTTCAACCGACAGACAATGCGGTGCGGGGCTGGGCCCCGTGAAACATGCAGAAGACAGACTGTCCCTGCCTCCAAGATCCTGGCCATCTACTTGAGGGCGCACACGAGTGCTTGCATGGACGCGCACAGATACACACACACACACACACACACACACACACACACACACGTAGTATCAGGCGATATATAAATGTAACATGAGGGACAGAAACAGTGAGGACAAGCACTCGGAGAAGTTTGGAGAAGGGGGAAACCTCCTTGGGCAGGGGTGGCCCCCAAGTCTCCCCCAGAGTGCAGATGACCCGAGAGAGTCTGTAAAAGTGGGTAGGGTTGAGTTCCCCAGCTCTGAAGTTTGGGGAGAATTCCAGTGGGCGAAGCGTCACAAGCAAGGACAGAACGCTCAGGATGAACAGCCTGGTAACAGAGGGAGTTGGTAGGAAGCTGAGAAGGAGAGGACGGATGGCCCCTCCTTCAAACACATGCTCAGAAAGTGGAGCCCTTTCATCAACATTTAAGGGTCGGTGCTAAGGCTGACGAAAGAACTTCGACAGTAACTCTGACCGCAAAGGTCAGTGGGTTGCATTTCGTGTGACCGCAAAGTCAGCAATAAGATTGTGAGACATGCTGCCTAAACTGGCTGCAGGTAGCATCCCCTCTAATGTGGCTGCTCGCCCTCCCCAACCGCCGGGCAGCCCCGCCCACGGAGCTACTTCCAACAGTAGACCGTGGTTAAGAGTTGGTGCCGGGGTATCTTCACAGACACGTGACTTCTGAAGGCTTGGATTGAAGGAGGAGCCAAACTCTTCCCAGGAAGTAATCACGACTTTCAAGCGCATCCTGGCGGGAAGGAAGGGAGGCAGGAATGGACGAAAACAAGCGAGGCTACCTGCTAGCAGGCCCTGTCACGTCCTGCTGGGAGGGACGCTGGATACAGAGAGGGCAAGTGGGGAGGAGGCGGGCATCACGGTCCGGCCTGGGCTCTCACCCCGCCCCTGGCCTTGCTCCCACAGGAGTGGGCTCTGGCAGCCCAGGGGGTGCGCAGACCTGTCCCCGGAACCCACGGCTGAAGAAGTGACCAAGGGCTGAAATTAGGTGAATCGCCTCCTACCGGTTGTTCCTTGTGAATTAAAAGAATGCCTGGAAAGTTCCTTCTCGGGCTAGCCTACCATCTCTGAATGACATTAAGATGGACGCAAAGGTAAGGGGCTCTGTGCACCCCCAGCCCGAACTGGGATCTTGACCGGGACCAAAGAAGGGAAAAGCTGGCACGGACGGCTTACGGAGCGGCTCTTGCCCCGTCCGACCTCAGCGCTGGGATCTGGCGGTCCCCCCGGGCACCTGCTGTGGCAGTGAGGCCCGGTCCCTGGAGGGGCAGGTGCACACACACCTGGAAAGAGCTCCCCCAGTGAGGCTGAGCGCGCCTCTCGGGATCCCTGCGACAGCAGGACAGACCACACATGGTGGCAAGCTGATGAGACCACTGTCCCTGATGGGAAAGGAGAGATGGCGGCTTTTCGCTCAGGGGAACGAGCATGGAGAATTCTGGGGTGACAGGCTGAGGCTCAGGCTCACGTTCAGACTGCCCCACTTCCTGTGCGTGCCTCTGATCACTGCGTGAGGTGATGGCGGGCACCTGCCGCAGCGTAGGTGGGACACGCCACTAGAGCCCTGCAGGTGCCCCTGGCTGGCCACTGGCAGGTGCTGGTGCCAGCCTCTCAGGCAGCACAGAGGACGGAGTTTCAGAATGAGAAGAATTAGGGGGAAATAGAAATAATCTTGGCTCTTCGGCACATAGAAACTCAGGAGCATAGGCTCCAAGTGTGTATGGGATATTTCAACAGTGCTTCCCCATTTGTGACTTAGTCTCTCACAAGCATCCTCAGAGGACCATGCTGGCCTGACCTCACACGTCTAGCGAAGAACGAGGTAGGGGCAGGCCCTGTGTGCGCATCTCCTGATTACGTCACACGGCCTCAGAGCCAGGCAACCTTCCCACCCAGTATAGATGTATGTATTTTTCCTGCGTTCGAAACACAAATTTGTTTGCTTAGCAAATACGCCTATGAGATGCCATTTGAACTCATCAGTGACCAATGCAGCAAAGAACTCTGTCCTCAGGGAGGGGATGGGGGAAGGAAATGCCAACAATGAGCAGGATATGTAATAATATTATTACATAATAATATGATTAGAAGTAGTGCATGAGTGCGTTCTACAGCAGAGGGGGAGCTGGTAAGTGCTAGGGGAAAGAGAGTGAGGCATGGTCAGCGAGGAGGCAGGGTGGGAATCTGGGGATAGATAGGGTGCCGATTTAAATAAGGCAACAGGAGGAGAGTTCATGAAGAAGGTGACGGCTGAGCAAAGTCTTGGAGGAGGGGAGGGTCAGCATATGACGGGAGGAGAGAGCTCCGGAGAGAGGGGGCAGCCAGCATGAGGACACAAAGTCAGGGGTGAGCCCTGTGCGCAGGAAGAACAGCTAGGGGCCCCGTGGCCAGGGCAGGGTGTGCGGGGCGGGGGGGGGGGGGGTCCGTCTGCTTGTTGCCCACCAGAGGCCTGCGTGCTTGGAGGACACTGCAGCTCCCCTGTGCAAGGATTGGCACTGTCAGGCCCCCTATCCAAGTGTGCCCTTATCTGCTGACATCTGTGTCATGCCCAGACACCTGGCCAATCTGGGGGCAATGTCACCCACCCTTTGTTTGGTATTAGAGAACCCTGATTTCTTAAAATGCTGTACCTTCCACCCTTGAAACCAACAGGGTGGCTGGTCTAAGACCTTTAGGAAGAGTCGTCCACCGCTCACGTACTAACATGGAGTCTGCCACTTGGGCTTTCATCTTGGAACTAGACAACTTTTCCCAGGAAGTCTGGGCTGCCGGCTAGGAGACTTTTTCGACCTCTCCCCCATCATCTACATGGTTACAAATGTCTGATACTGTGGGAATTAGCACAGAGACGCATGGAACAAAGCAAATAATTAGCAACAGCACACATGGTGGATCCATTTCAAATTCTCTCTTGCTGTCCCCCTGAGAGAAGCAAACGACAGTGGTTACGCATCTCCCTAGCATGGCCGCAGTAACACTCCGCACATCGACCTCCACCTGCTCGCCGTGCCGAAAATAGAGCAGCTCGGAGACTTCCGTGAGCTGGAGAGAGCAGTGGTCTCAGGGACGGACAAGGATGCGGATCTGGTGCAGAGCTTGTCCAAGAGTGAAAGGAATAGGCATGTGCAGTTCCTGGACAAGTCCCTGGGAAGACACAGACGTTTCTGAGACCATTAGCTAAGCGTTTCACTGCAGTATATGTAACACACGAAGGTCATACTTTGCTACACTGGAATACACGTCCTATCCTTTACTTGGGAGTAAAGGTCAAGTTTGGAGCACAGTTCAGAATAGATCATGTAGACTATCAAACAAACAGAATTACCTATTCACATTCATTTTTCAATGATGATAACATGTCTTATGTAGTTTTGATTCAACTGGATGAGAAACTTCTCTGGTCTTGCAAAAGCTCTCCGAGTCAAACCCACCTAGTCAGTGCTTAGTTTCATATCCCAACAGGGAGATTCAAGATTCTACCCTGGCACGGCAAACCTGCACGGACTAGAATAGTCCTGACGATCTACAGCCCCAGCTCTGCCTGACCCAAGGTAACTTCAAGCCCTCGGGTAGCTTCCCAAGGTTTTCATCGTGTGCTCTGCAAACACAAGCATCCACTGTGCCCTAGTCAACCTTCCTGGTCAACAATGGAACAGTTAGAATCTCATTTTAATGAGTGTAATGCAATACCGCACTGAACATAAAGAGGCTGTTTCCATATTTCCAACAACGTGTACTCGAACCTCTCCCGGAGCTAGCTCTAAGGAGGCTCTGGTCTTCTGCCAGGAACAATCCGCCCAAACACTTGTCACACTGTACCTCTCCGCAAGTGAAGAATGGGACCAGTGAGCCTCCAAGGGGGTGATTCACAAAGCGACCTTGGAGACGTTCCCATTCATCGGGGGCAGGATGTCCCGCACTTTGAAGCTCCCAAAGCAGTGACTTTGGTGCACTGCTTAGCCAAAGAGAAGCAATCGAATATATAAACTCACACACAAAAATGCTGAATGGAAGGTCGTATTTGCGTGTGTCGGTCATGCAGCTAAGACACTTCTCAGGGAGTTTGCTTAAGGTACCTGCTGAAATACGACAAAGATGAGGACAGCTCAAGGGACAAGGACGTGCTACAGTGACCACTGCGCAAAGACTGCTAGAAGGACTTTCCCATTTCACTCTTCCAAGCAACCTGCTAAAAGCCACCCCGCAACCACCATCGTCATTTCAAGGATCAGCAAGTGGAGGACTCAGAAAGGGTGAGGCCCACAGGCAGGAAGTGGTGGTGCTCAAGCCCCAGGCTCTGTACCTGGCTTGCTGTTTTTATGAGTAGAATTTACTCCATCCAGGGACAAAAGATAAGAGACTCTTAAATATAGAGAATAACCAGAGGGTTGCTGGAGGGGTGTGGGAGGGGGGATGGCAAACTGGGAAAGGGGCATCAAGGAATCTACTCCTGAAATCGTTGTTGCACTATATGCTAATTTGGATGTAAATTTAAATATTAATTAATTAATTAATTAAAAAAGAATTCATATCCATTCATATCTCAAACTTCTACCTATCCTGAGAGTCTATTCTATAAAAGCACACTCAGCATGCATTTTTACAGAATATCTTTACCTTCCCCCCAACCTGGTTCTATCCATGTATGTAGAAAGATCAAACTTTCCAAATCACGGATGGATATGCATTCCTTGGCAGCTGAATTTAGCAAAAGTGCCCTGTCCTGATTTTTTAGAAGGTTAAACCTACGCCTGCCAAATGACCCTCATACTTTATCCCCAAGTATTTGCCTAGGAGAGATACAAACATATGCGCACACTGAGACTTGTACACAATGTAATGGCTGGTTCATGGTTCATAGTCCGTGACCAGTAACAGCCCAACAGGAAGTGGATAAATAAAATAGGTTGTCTCCACAGACTAGAATACTATGCAGCACGGTAAGGAGATGAACTATAGAGAGACACACACCACCACGAAGGAATCTCAATTACAGTAGTGAAAGAAGCCAGCCACAAATGAGGATACACTACAAGACACCATTTATTTAAAATCCTGGAAAATGTAAACTGAGCCACAGTGATGAAATCCAGATCAGTGGTTGCCTTGGATCACTGGGAGAGAAAAGAACGGATCACAAAGGGGCATGTGGAAACTTTCGGGGCTGCAACACTCCTTACTTAGCTTCTCTCTTTAAAAGGATATGCCTGGTTTTTTTTTTAAGTTTATTTCTTTTTAGAGAAGGTGAGCATGCACCTGTGCATGAGCAGGGGCGAGGCAGAGAGAATCCCAAGCAGGCTACGCACTTGAACTCAGAGACCATCAAGGAGCTTGAACTCGCGAACCGCGAGACCATGGGCTGAACTGAAATCGAGTCAGGCACTTACCTGACTGAGCCACTCAGGCCCCTCAAATGGATATGCCTTCTTATGTACAGAATATGCTCCAATAAATCTGAAAATAAGTATAACCATTCATATACTGAACTCCAGTCAATCAAATCTTCTTTAAAAATGTACACAGGGGCGCCTGGGTGGCTCAGTCAGTTAGACATCCGACACCAGCTCAGATCATGATCTCAGTTTGAGTTCCAGCCCTGCGTCGGGCTCTGGGCTGACAGCTCAGAACCTGGAACCTGCTTTGGATTCTGTGTCTCCTTCTCTCTCTTCCCTTCCCTTACTTGTGCTGTCTCTCAAAAATAAATAAATGTAAAAAAAAAAAAAAAAGCAGGGGGGCTCCTGGGTGGCTCAGTCAGTTGAGCATCCGACTTCGGCTCAGGTCATGATCTTGTGGCTTGTGGGTTCGAGTCCCATGTTGGGCTCTGGGCTGACAGCTCAGAGCCTGGAGCCTGCTTCAGATTCTGTCTCCATCTCTCTCTCTCTCTTTCCCCCTGCCCTGCTCATGCTCTCTCTTTTTCTCTCTCTCTCAAATATTAATAAACATTTAAAAAATTTAAAAAAACACACACTCAGAATTTTTGAAAACGCCCAGTCCTTATCTGGTACAGCATGCAGGTTCAGCGAGCTCACTGTTTATTTCAGATTCTGAACTCCTGGGAGTCAAGGACAAGTTTGCATTTTTAGCTTAAGTTCTATGCAGCTCCCGACACAGCATCCGGCACAGCAGCTGTTCAGAACGCTGAGTCCAAACACTTCTCCATTCTGATTTCCCTCCCTTTCCGAAGAGAATTCTCCTGGGGGCAGAATCTACAGCAAGCCCGCTACCAGGCCATCAGATCCTAAAAGAGCGTCACCAAGGAAATGTGTGCATTTGTTCCTGAACATATAAAGACTGACAAGTCCGGATTCGGGGTGAAGCACTACCCTCGAGTCTCAGAACTCCAAAACCCACTTTCTGGCAAGAGACAGGCGAGGTCGGGTGGCCCCTGCAGAAAGCTACATGGGATCCTGAGCTTGAACTTCAAGTTTTCTGTAAGACCAGGGGTAAGGGAAAGGGAGGCGATGAGATGGAGTTTGGCCTGCAAGAGGTGACAGACTAGAAGGACTCTCAGCCCTAGATGTCCACGCACCTCCTTCCCGTCTCAGGGAAACCCCAGCCTTTAACGCTAGACTGCGGGCACCAGTTCCGACTCTGTGTTACCAACCCTCAGGGGGCAGGTACTGAAACTGTGAGTGTTCAGAAGCTCATGAGCAATTTGACATTGCTGTGATCTGTGGACTCAATTCCCAATTCCCAGGGTACTCACCGGTCTGACATTGTCAAAAACTCAGGGTAAACTGAGTCAGGGACAGTTTCATTAGAGTGGCTTAACATGTAAAAAGAAAAACAACAAACAAAAAACTAGTCTTCCTCCACACGTGGTTTGGGAAGCACAGTCTGATGGCACGTAAAGCTGGGTTTTGCCCCACACTGAGAGGGGGAACCGGAAAGAGGCCAGGCTCTCACCCAATCCACTCCACACAACCCTCAGCCTGTCTGTAGGTGTTTGGGACTGAGGTTGTAAAGTGAAATTAAATAAACGCTCTCAAATAGGAAGCGTATCAAGAGCACTGTGTTTCCCTTCTAATTAGGATCATGGCCATACAAGCCTCAAATACGGCCGCCATCACATCAAGCATCAAAATGAAGGTCATGATCATGGCTGGGAGGATACAATTAATTTTTTTCCTTTCCTTTTTTCTCTTTCTTGCTCCCTCTCACTTCTCATCCTTTCATCTTCCTTGGGAGAAACTTAGGACCACACTTATTTATGAATCAGCCCCGTTCATGTTTGGAGCAGCACAGGCGGCTGACCCAGAGGGGCCATTCCCTGTGGCCACTGCTTAAATCTATTCATCGGAGGACTAAATGCAGCCCTGGAAACTCGGGCTCCTCGTCTCTAATGTTTTCCACAAAGACTGGTTCATGGGGAACTGAGAGAGCATGATGGATGGGCGGCTCACACCACACAGTGCACGGGAGGAGGTGCATGAGAGCAGGGTCTCCCAACCGCCCCTGAAACTGTAATGATAGAAATGGCAACAATGGAGGCCAAGCCCTTGAGTTTATAGGCAAGATTTTCTTAATGTTTGTTCTTCCTTCCAATCTCAGCTCAATCGTCAGTTTCCCAGACAGCCATGCCAACTCTCTCCTGATGAGACTTCTTCCTGTTTATTACAGGCATCACGAATTCCGTCCTGTGGATCTCTGACTGGCGTCCATCTCCTCTCCCATCAGCAAGCTCCACGGGGCCACGGCCACGCCTGCCCTGCCTTGTTGAGCCCTAGTCCCTGGCACTAAATTAAGCACAGTGATGAGCAGCAGAGTACATTCAACAAATGTCTTCTGGAAGAAGGGATGGATGAATAAATGGATGAACGAATCAAGTCTCTAGATACTAGATAGTAGCATCTATACACTATGCTTCGGTCCTGTTTTTAGCTAAAAAGGTGAAATTAATGAGTCTCACAAATTCATTATAATTTTTTAAAAATTTTTTATGTTTATTTTTTGAGAGAGAAAGACAGAGTGTCAGCAGGGCAGGGGCAGAGAGAGGGAGACACAGAATCTGAAGCAGGCTCCAGGCTCTGAGCTGTCAACACAGAGCCTGATGCAGGGGCTTGAACCCACGAACTGTAAGATCATGACCTGAGCTGAAGTCGGACGCTTAGCTGAATGAGCCACCCAGGTGCCTCTACAAAAAAATTTTTTTAAGTAGGCTCCACGCCCAGCACAGGGTCCAACACAGGGTCCAAAGTAATGACCCTGAGATCAAGACCTGAGTCAAGAGTCAGATACTTAACCGACTGAACCGCCCAGTGTCCAACTTCGGCTCAGGTCAGGAATGCTTCAGATTCTGTGTCTCCCTCTCTCTGCTCCTCCCCCATTTGCGCCCCCCCCCCCCCCCCGCCAAGGATAAACAAACATTGAAAACATTATAATAAAAATTTAAAATAAAAGAATAAAGTGTCACAAATGATTTCTGAAAACAAAAGTCATGGTAGAGAAGAACAAATTTTATAACATGCCCTCACTTCTGCTTTGGGTCAAATTACCATCCCAAGAACATGATCAGCTGCAGACAGTAAAAACCTGAGAGAGTACGGCTAGCCGGTGCTGTGGGTGGAATGTGTCCTCCAGAGTCCATACAGGGACACCTCATCCCCACTATGATGGCATTTGGAGGGGGGGCTCCTGGAAAGTGACCCGGTCATGAGGGTGCAGCCTTCATGAATGACAGAAGTGCCCTGGTAGCTGTCCCCAGAGGGCTCCCTTGCCCCTTCTGCTGGGTCAGGGCACAGCAGGAAGATGACTGACCACGAACCAAAAGAGTCAGGTTCTCACCAAACATCAAATCTTTTTTTCTTTTAATGTTTATTTGTTTTTGAGAGAGAGACAGTGTGCACCGGGGAGGGGCAGAGAGAAGAGGAGACACAGAATCCGAAGCAGGCTCCAGGCTCTGAGCTGTCAGCATAGAGCCCGACGTGAGGCTCGCACTCACGAACCACGAGATCATGACCTGAGCTGAAGTCAGACACTTAACCAACTGAGCCACCCAGGTGCCCCCAGACATCAAATCTTGATTTTGGACTTCCTAGCTTCCAGAACTGTGAATAATACATTTCTATTGTTTCTAAACTATCCAGTCTGTGGGATTTTGTTCTAGCAGTCCAACTGTCTAAGATAATGTTACCACAAAGGCTTTGTTCCAACATCAAGATTATAGATGCCCAAGCACTTAGAATACAGGGCCTCAATATCTCTGGAGCTAGAAACGAGGATATGTACCCAGGTAGTATTTACGAAGAGAGAAACACTAAGTCGTTAGATTTGCTACAGCAGATTTTTATTGATCAAGCCCCGTAAGCAAAGGTCCATTATTATTTTTTTTGCTGGCAAATATACAATTACTTTTATTATTTTTTTATCTGATGAAGGACAATGCTTTTCTATTCATTCAAAGCAGCAATGACACAGTGAGTCTTACTAATATGCATTTAAGTACGAAAACTCAATGAAAGCATCAAAATGGATGTATTTTAAATTTCTTCATTGTTTTCCATTTTCCAAAAAAAATGCTTGAGGTGGCTCCAAAAATGCATACACACACACATGTACACACGGAGAGGGAAAAAACTCATCTGTCTCTCCAATTCTGTTCAAAATAATACAGTAAGATAGATATCATTTTGTAAGGAATCATACCCTTCTAAACCTAAGAGCTCCGTCACTGGAAGACGTTGTAACATCTGTTTCCTTTAAGTATATTCATTAGTCTCTATTTTAAATAGAGTGAAAGACACTTTTCACCAACATCGTTTCCTCTGTTCAAATCAGCAGGTGGGACAGAATTAACATTTATGGATCAGGTGCTGTAAACAGTATCTTATTTAATCCTCACAAAATATCCCTTCAAGAGAGGCCTTGTCACTCTCTTAGAGATGAGCAGAGAGGAGCAGGGGAAGAGTAACTAACACGTCACACGGCTGGTACAAAGTGGGGCTGGATTCACAGCCACATCTGACTCCACATTCCGTGGGTTCCCGGGCTCTGAGGACGCACCTGCAGGGGAGGGGGGTCTGCAGTGAGGTTCCTTCCAATCTCAACCCCGCCCTGTCTTCAGCTCAACAATGAGCCCCACTGAACCCTCTGCACAAAAACACACACACGTGATGTGCTACCCGGTGCTTAGTTCCACCAGCATGGTGGGGAGCAGTCCGTGATACATTAGTAATAAACTGGCTAAAAGGACACATCTACTTAGCTGAACAGCCCTTCGTCCTTTCCCAGTGGCTACCGTGATTTCAGCATATTTCGAAAGATCGGAAGAGGTCTTTAAGCCACAAGAAAAACAAGGCAATTCGGCAGTTGTTCACAGCAGGGGTTTTGCGAAAACGGTTCACAAATGGATCCACTACAATGCCTTCCCGTCCCCACAGCTGCGAAAGGACAGCCAGTTCATGTGAGGATTGAAACATTTTCAAATCGCACTGTAAAATCAGACAGATTTCTCTTGTGCGCTCTCTCCTGCTTCCCCCTAAATGCAAGGCCCCTTCTTGTCTTTCAAATCTATTGTTCAGTTAATCTGTGCACGCCAGAATATTCTAATTTAAATCTGAGCCTGGGACATGCTCTACTTTGTTTCTAGCTGCAAGAGTGTGAAAGCCATAAATAGCACGTACTGTGCTTGTTCTCTGTTCCTAAACAGTCTGATAAGCTCATATTGAAACCATTTCAGCAACCACATTTGACAGCTCACTAGGAACCTGTTCAATCCAGCCTCCCAACCAGTCCCTGACTGCTGCCAGTTTGCAGGCCGACAAGGCATTCAGACGCCAGGCTCTAACTGAGGAGGGCCCTGGTGGGGCCCTCGTCGGAGAGGTGCGCTCCGACTAAGGGCCGTCAATCTGTCAGTAGCGCTTGAGACTCCTCAGCCTTGTCCAAGGGAAGGCGGGCGGCGCTGCAGGAAGGGGGAGCCCAGTGCTGGAGAGTCCGCTCCACTTCCAGGGACCCACCTGCAACCTGGACGCCCGACCGAACCAGCACAAACCTGAGCGGCCGCAGCTGCTGCAAAGCCCTGTCCTTCCCCGAAGCCCTTCATTCGTCCATTAAACAGCCTCCGAACATGAGGTAGGTATAAAGACACCACGTACGTAGAGAACTCTGACCGCAGACGCTCGAGGGTCATTGCTGAGTCCAACATACACAGCAATAAGAGCTTCTCTGCGTCTCTTAAATGTTCTGGGCCTCAGTTTCTCCATGTGCAACATGGGCTTTATGTAACATGATGCTGGACTCCAGAGGAAATATTCAACAAAAATAAATCCCCCTCCTTTTCCTTTCATCGGCACTTAAGATTCTCCCATTTTCTGAAATCATGCAGCCTTTATACTGAAATCAAGAACCTCTGAGACATTAAAGCAGCAGGGGTTTCTTTTTTCCTTCTTTCTATTTTTCAGCAGAATGTTTACTTAAGTGTGACACACAGAAGAGTACAAATCCTAAGGCTCCAGCCCGCTGAGTTTTCAGTGACACACACGCACGCAGTACCTCCAGCTCAGGGCAGAACAGAACCAGACCTCAGGAGCCCCTCACGCCCACTCCCCGCCACTTCTCCCCACGAGGATAACCTCTTTCCTGGACCCAAGTACCACACATCACTTCTGCCTGCTTCTGGATCGGGGAACCTGTGAATAACGCAGACACCTACCAACCGCAAATGAAAATGCAGATCACAGGGATTCGCAGCCAATGAGCTACGTCAAAGGGACAGCACATGAGAATAAGAAATAGGCACACGGACAGCAATGAAAGTAATAAAAATAACACGTAAGACTGTGCGGGGCTCTCTATTCTCCCTCTTGCTTTTTTATCCAAACACGGTAGAGCACAGATGAGAAAACTCTTATCTGTTTCAGGGGCAGGACAGGTTTTACCTGCTTTCTAGGGTGGCACTAGCTTGAGAAGACATGATACCGTAGGACAGTGAAGGAGATGCATTCTGCAGAAACGGAGAATCGTTTAATTCTGAAAGTCACAGCCATCATCCAAACTTAAAATACAAATCAGTAATTTCCCCCAAAGACATCTAAGACTTAAACCTCACTGACCTCTTCCTTAATACTATAAAAACTCTTTTTTAAATCCTTTGGGATCCTTGGAAAATTTTTTAAATTCTCATCTAGTCGACTGTAATGCTATTTTCCCCCTTGGGATTAGAAATCAGAGGCGATCGATCAGCAGCTCTTTTTTTCCCTCTAGACCAGAGTGGGTGCCCCCTACTGTTCGCCCCTCAAGTGAATGAACCGGAGAGATTCCAGAGACCCTAGAAGAAGGCACTAGGCATCTGGGCACAAAACTCTAGGACAAGTACCTTACAGCAAAGTTTAGGAGGAGGGGTCCAGACTATGGGTGCTCACATCCCCTTGGACCTGTGGGTTCCTGTCTCGCAGGGAAGGAAGACGATGGGGAAGGGCCCCCAGAGTGGGGCCCATTGGAGCTGTGTTCCCTCAACAGGAGCGTGGACACCAGCTGGCAGCCTGTAGAAATGGAGAATCCTAGATTCCCCCCCCGCCCCCGGGCCTACTCCATCAAAATCTCCTGGTGATCCCTCTGCACATTCAAGTTCAAGTACAGGTAGGTGCTGGCATAGGGACCCCCTTTGTCCAAACTGAAGCATGATGTTGCATCTATCTGACCACTGTCCATTCCTTGAATATAGTCCTTAACCAACTTTAAAAATAAAAGCCAGTGACTGCGATGAAATGGCATCCCATTCACGGGCACAACACAAGGACTTGTTTTATTGCCTGATGACTCTGGCAAAGAATCCAAGAAAACTGGAATGACATGGGCCCTAGGGACCTTTCTGGGTTCAAACCGTGTCATGGAGTTTTAAAAAAAACTGTAACAGATCCCCCGGAAACTTTTATTAATTCTGTCGGGGCTAAATATTATCAGAAAAGAAATAGGCCCTGAGAAAAATCTAGCTCTATCATGAAGGGGAAGATTGCACAACCTAATTATTATATTTTCAATTAAGGCTGAGCTCTTGGTGTGTTTCTCCACTGTTTCTCGAATTAGTGGAGACCTGTGAGCATGTTCAGAGCAGGGATATGTTAATTAGGGAGAGAGTTTCCCAATAAAAAGCTGAGTCCATGAGACCTGGTAATTAGGAAGAGCAGAATGATTCGCTGACCCTTCAGAGGCCCTCTCCCACCGCCAGCTGCCCTCAGGGACCCAGAGAAGGCCACATCGCAATTCCCACTGCCTGTCACTCTTCCTGCTGCTTTTGCAGACGGTCCCATTTGCAAGTGTTCAAGTGCCAGCTCGGGAGCCCACGGGCACCGGAACGGCCGGCACTCCCTCTTCCAACAGCGTCTGCTCTTCTGCTGGCTGAAGAGTTGAGGGGCGCAGTTGCGCACACCCGGAGTTCTGAATCTTGTCTTCAGAAGTGGAATGTCGCCTGGTACCCTGCAGTGTCCCCCATCACCAAGTGGTGAGTGGGCACACAGAGGTGGGGGCGGGGCGGGGGGACCCGCTCCTTCAGATCCTCAGGCAGCAGCAAGGTGGCGCCCGAGCTCACCGTGCTGCTGTGGGTGAGTCAGGGCGCCGAGGCCCCGCGTGTTTTAGGGAAGCGAGCGTCTCCAACAGGGCGGGAGATGAGGCAGAAGAGCAGAAGCACACAGCTGGGAAGGAAACCAAGGCCAGCCTCACAGTCCCGGGGGGCAGAAATCATCCCCGTGAGACTGCTTACTAGGGCTTTCCAGTGTGCGAGTGCTTCCCCAATGTGCACCTTCTCCTTCAGTCTTCACCACAACCACTCGTGGTTGATGTGATCCCCATTTTACAGACAGGAAAATGAAGGTTTAGATTCCTTGTGGAAGAATACATAGCTAGTGAGCCATGGCTCAATACGAATCTAGTCAACAGAAGCCAAGTTCTCGACTGGTTTGGGACCAGAAGCTCCAGGCAGATCCCTGCAAGCTGGATAACCTCAGCATATCCCAAACCCACCTCCTGATTTTCCCCTGTTCTACTGTCAGCCTTCTAGTTAAACCCCCACGTATGACCGAATCTCTTTACCTCGATCTCCCACAGACTCCCCACTTTCTATTTATCATTTCCACCGCCACTGGCCTCGCTGGGGCCCAGCCGCTTCTCTGTTATTGCCACTGTGCCCTGACTGACATCCCTCCAGCAGCGCCCCCACAGTCAGCCAGGTGACAGAATGAGCCTCCCGTGCAAGGTCAGGACACAGTCCTTCCTCAGGAATCCTCCACCTTCCTCAAAGGCACAGCCTCCTACTGACCTCCCTCCCTGTCTTGCCCCCCTCATGGGTCCCCTCCTGTTTGACCCAAAACATGGTCTCCCGATTGCATCCTAAACACAAGCTCCGTGGCCTCGTCCACATCTCCTAACACTCCCTACAGCCTGAATGCCCAACTCTTCGTTCTTCTCCAACCAAGAGCAAAGCCTCCCTTGGAGGCTCAGTGAGGAGTGATTTCCAGACATCTTCCCAGACCCCCTGTTAGAATGAATCTCTCTTCCCCTCACAAGCCACAGTGGCTTGCCCTTGAGCTTCTCTTATTTTATCTGCAGGCTTTAATTTGCTTGACTCACCTGCTAGACTGAAAGACTCAAGGTCACCTTTATACCCACAATGCCTATGGCTTTTTACGCAGAATTACCATCTAAAAGGAACCTTAGAGAGAATTCTCCTTTAAAAGCTTTTGTTCTCCTCATCTACAAGAATTCTGGAATCAACTGCATTTTGCATTTTGTTTTTGTTGGTTTGTCTTCTAGCCGAGGGGCCAGAAGTCAAACCTCTTATCCTCAGGTCTCGCCCTGTTCTCGTGTCTCTCTTCTCCCACCCTTGCTTTCTACTTTTCACTCGTATTTTTCTATTTTGCATTTCCTTTAATTTACCTTTACTTCTGTGGAATGAGATGAAATATAAACAGACTCTATATAAAGAAAGATTCTGTTTTTGAGAAAGAACGGACAACATGAACTGAACTGAACCGAACTGGAGATTCCCACTGGGAAAGAAGTGGAGAAATCAGCCCAAATTCATGACCGTTTCTGCCAATAGCCAGTCCAGGCCTGAGCCAAGAAGGCAGTTGCCGTCTGCGATGCGAAGGGTGCCACATGGAAACAGGGCAGGGACTACTCTGCGGACCTGAAGCCTCAAGTCCTGGGGTCCAGATACCAGCAGGTGCCCGGTAAACAGAACACTACCCGAGAATGTTCTACTTAACTTTGACTTCCCAAACCCATTCCTACCATGCCATGTGACTGCTATGTGTTCACAGGGCAGGGGCTGGAGACACAGTATGCGTGATGCACCAGGAGGAATTGCAGAAAAGCTGGTACTCTGAGGAAGCCACCCTGATGCAAACGCCCCGCCCATCTCTCTCTCTCTCTCTCTCACACACACACCACACACACACACACACACACACACACACACACACACCCCTCTTCGAGTTGCGTCAACTACTGACTCCGGAGAGATGAAAGCCAGAAGGAAGGGGGCTGGAAATAAAAGGGGCTGAAGTGGACACCTGCTCGTGGGTGTTACTACTCGACGGCAGCTCCGGCAGAAAGCAAGCCAGAGCTGAAGCCAGGGGGGCCAGGCTCCCACCTTCGCCCCTATACCTCACTAGCCTTTGGGAAACTCATCCACTTGTTCAAGCCCACAGTGCCTGTCCTGAAATGGGAAGAGGAAGAGTTAAGGCCTCCTTACTGGTACTTTGAGGATCAAATGAAATGACATGGGAATTTGCTTTTAAACTCGTCACAGATAAGACTTCTTTCCACTTCAACAAAGATTTATCGAGCGAAACGACACAGGAGCAGAGATCAACAGGCTCCCAAATCACAAGGTCTGGGATTTAAATTCCAGTCTGTCACTTCCTAGTTTTGTGACCTTGGGCAAATTACTAACCTCTCCAAGTGGCAGTTTTCTTGTTTGCAAAGCGGGGACAGGAGGGCCTGCTTATCTGACAGGGTTATCGTGAGGATTAAGTGAGCTGATTTTTTTATCTAAAAAAGTAGCTGCCATCTGATACGTGTCATACACGTGTTTCATAAATACACCAATTGTGAATATCTCATAAGCCAGGCTATGCCGAGGGCTGCAGGGACACACACGTGCACGCACGCACACACACATACACACTGAGTAACAGTGGATCTGGGCAGGCCTCTCACGGCCCAGGCCCAGGCAGTACCATAACCTATGACCCTAGGAGATGAAAAATAAGCTGCTCAGGAACACGAAAAGAAATGAGCACCCGGACAAGGAAATCCTAGCCGGAATTCTCTTCAATTTCACATTTCAGATTTTCATCCTGCCCTGTGGTCACTCGGTTAATTTGCAATATCTTTCCAAGAGTTGCTGTGATTCATTTCTGCTCATGAACTATTCAAGCAGCTTAACAAACAAAACAAAACGTTTATTTAATGAACTATTATTATGACAGCTGTGGAGAACTTTCACAGCGCTCGGCGTTGTGGGGATATTTTGTACACACCTTTCAGCCCACCCTCGTTCAAGGAAGACACGAAATCCAGGAAGGGCAAAATAAAAATCGCTTCATAGGATAAAAGCTTTCACGGGATCTCCCGTCCATCGTCGTGAGCCCTGTAGCTTTTCGTTTTTGTTTCTGTGTTTGTTTTAAGTGGAACACCAGTGGAGGAGAACCTCTCTTCCCTCTTCCTGTTCACTTGGCTTGGAAGAGGTGACCTGGTGAGACTTCAATGAGGCCCAAGCAAATTCTGTCACTCTTGGAGAATTCATTTTGTAATTAATCAAGGGTTTTATTTGAGGATGATTAGCAGCCGGCCATATTCCAGGTCTGACATTCTAAAAATATGGCCCCGTGACTGACTACTTCTTTTGAAGTGTGGCAGAAAAGTTGCCCAACTTGTTACCAAGCTCCAAAAATCCTCTCTGTGGACACAGAAGGAAACCTCTAATTACATGAGTCACTGTAGTTTTATAACTGAATAAACTGTTAACTAAATTGGAAAAATTGTCATCAAGATGATAAAGGCCACTCTGGGGCTCCCTGCCAGGCACCCCTGGCTTGTACCTTTCAGAGAATGACCTCTTGTAAAGAGACTGACGTGCGGGAGATTAAAGGTGAAATCCAATACGCTTGCCCAGGTCTCAATAGGCTGCTTTGTCCTGATGAAAAGGAAAAAGAATTTCCTGGGCATGTTCCTTTAATGTTTTTATCTCAGGAGTGGGCCCAGGAATCCACTCCGTAAACCCCTGCTCTGTGCCTGTTATAAAGAGAAGCGGCCCGTTGGCTTGTGACAGAGTTTACCCACATGCACTGAACTCTCTAGTGCTCCTTTGCTCATTCTTTTCCTTCCAAGTTTACATTTGCGCAGCTTCCTAATCCTTATTTCTTAAAGGCGAGGGCCCGGCCTTTACACGCATTAAACATGATGCAGACAAGTGTTCTTGGTCTAGAAATATCACAAGTGTTCAAGTGATCTAGAAATATCAGGAAGGCGACGCCTCAGGCTCCCTCCTGACTCTGCTCACCTGCTTCCTGCCTGCCCGTGATCTCTACACAGAGCGGAGGAACTGCCTGACTCGCACCCCCCCCCCTCCGCCCCCGCCCCGGCTTCGCTCCCTGTGAGCCTCTGGGTCAAGCTGAGAGCCCACCACCGCACGAGGAGCCATTACATTACTTTCCCACAAACCTGGGCAAGACAGGAAAAAGAAAAGCAGCGTAACTGGGGCTGGGCACCAGAACTCACTCGCATCCTGCCTTTCTGGAAGATTTCAAGAGAGAACATCTTTAAGGACCCCATCCATCCCTCGGCTGCTTCCACAGGCCACCTGCTTAGTATGGAATTTGCCAGGCCGCCTAGTTATCCTTGTAGATGGTCCGGCAGAGGTACCTAGTCAGGTATTTTGGCAAAGATAAAAAATGGTTGTGAGGAGTAACATTCGGGGCTTGAAGGAGAGAACACCTTCTCCTCGCTGCCCGCTGCAGTGCTGTTTAGCCGCTGAAGGGCAAAGCAGAGAGGTGGCCAGACACTCTCTACTGGTGTCCAGACACCAGTCTCTCCCTCCTCCAACCAATGTACTGCCCTGACTCACCAGCTATGGGAGAAGCTTATGTTCCCCTCCCATGGGAGAGCTGTGCCTGCACAGGCCAGCATCCTACAGAAAGTACCTCTTCTCGGAACCACAGGGCGGCGGCACCGGAGGGAGGCTTGCCCCGGCCTCACCCCCTCAATTTCATAGACCAGAAGCTGAAGGCAGGACAAACGAGCAAGCAGCTTGTCCAAGGTCACACCACCCGTTAGCGCCAGAGCTTCTGGCTCCCCTGTCTGACACTCGTTCTCACTGTACTTGCTAAGGCAGACTTGTTTTCTTCCAACTTCCATCCCAACAGCTTCTGCTCGGGTCCCAGAAAGGTCTGTCAGCAGGTGACTCTGCAAAGCCAATGGGCAAATTCCAAACACAGGGACAGTCGGTCTCAAAATGTTTGGGAAGAGCTGTGTGTCCAGAGGCCAGGCAGCCCTGCTCCAAAGGATTCCGAGCAGCGGGGTAACAGAGGCTTCCTATTTCATGAAGGGACCCCATGTGGTCACCTTGCACAAAAGCCCTCTGCATAACCCTGGGACTTAACTGACCAAACATGGACCCATTATTACCTTATTTCTGGATGGACAGTCATTTCAACGGGAGATAGAGATAGGGACATGCGGGTTGGCCTTGGTCTTCCAAGGGGTCTAGAACAACACAATCATGCTTTAAACGACATGTTTAAGTCACAGCAGCTGACACCTCATAGGTTAAAAAAAAAAAAAACCTGCTACATTGACTATACAGTCTCCTAATTCCAAAGATTTTCTGTCAAAAGTTCATTGTTTGAAAATGGTGGTTAGATTTCTAAGTGAGGCCCCAGATCAATTTCAATAACAAAGTGTTACAACATGATGTATTTGCAGTAAAAATGGAAGAAATCCCCACTGATGGTGTATCACCAAATAAGGGTGATCTGAAAACAATAAAAGTAAATAAAAAGTATTTCCCTAAAATCTTCAATGCTAGGCAAATGGAGAAAAACAGACTCAATGACTATGGATAGGGAAGGCATGAGAAATTTCTGGATGAAAATTCTGAGCACTCGCAAGGACTATTAAGGTTGGTAATGAGAGGGCCTTCTATAGAACTAAGTGAGCCACGAGTCATGCAAGATGGAAAAAAGAGAAAACACCAGAAGATGAAGAGGTGAGGGAACAGGGTGCATGGGGAGTATTTCTGGGCCTGGCATCCGGTGGTGACTCTGGAGCCCCTCCTCCTCAGGTAAGATGGTCCAGGGGTTCTCAAAGGAGCTTCCTGGTCCAGCCCAATGAGCACCACTTGGGAACTTCTTAGAAATGCAAAACATCAGGCCCCACCCCAGACCTAAAGATCTCTTTCTCAGTATCTAGCCCTCCCGGTGATTCTGCTGCATGCTGAGGTTTGGGAACTACCGCTCTAGTCAGGAGGTGGTCAGTAACACTGGACATCTGCCCGCCAGGCGATTTGGCCGCATCTTAACTAGTGACTGTATGTGAAAGCACTTCTTCTCAAATCTGGGGGCAGACTGGAATCCCTAGGAAGCGTTAAAAACCATGATGATGGGGTTCTACCCTCCAAGATGCAGATTTAATTGACACTGGAATGTGGCCAGGGCACCGGAAGTTTTAAAAGCTCCTAGATGGGGCGCCTGGGTGGCTCAGTCGGTTAAGCAGCCTACTTCCGCCTAGGTCATGATCTCACAGTACGTGGGTTCGAGCCCCACCTCAGGCTCTGTGCTGACAGCTCAGAGCCTGGGGCCTGCTTCGCATATTGTGTCTCCCTCTCTCTCTCTGCCCCGCCCCCGCTCACTCTCTGTCTCTGTCACTCAAAATAAAAAAATAAAGACATAAATAAATAAATAAAATAAAATAAGAGCTCCTAGATAATTCTAATAAGTGAACATTTGGAAGCCAACGTCTGAAAGAGCTTCAATCACATTCTGCACTCAATTTTAAAAGGCTTCTCCTGGATCCTCTCCTCATGGGTCCATGACTCAGCGTGGGCTTCAAAGCCTGGTTATCACTGGGAAACCCAGACCAGTTAGGGTGTGCTTCCCATAGGCGAGTCATTCTCAGCAAGGGGGCAACTGTAGCCCCGCCCCCTCCTCAGGGGAGGTGTGGCCACGTATGCCTCTAGACACTTTTGGTTGTCAAGACAACGGTGGGTGAACTTTACTACTGAAATGGAGTTTGTAAGAGGCCAGGAAGACTGCCAGACACCCCATCCTGCACAGGACGGCCCCCCACAAGAGAGAGTTAGAAATGTCATTAGTGCTGCTTTTGAACAACCCTGCCAGAGACATGTCACCTGTTCTCAATCCGCTCCAGCGCTGACAGCTCGGACTGGGGGGAAGAAAGGCGCGCCCATCCTGATGCACTCCGGCCCCAGCAAGGCCCCCTTTCTCGTGCAGGTGTTTCTGTGAGGTTATCAGGTGCCTGCTCAGTTGTTAATAAAGCCGTGCTTCCTTTTCCATTTGAATATGCTTCTTTTTGTAGATGCCCTGTGGGCCGGGATCCCGAGCGGGAAGAAATAACCAAGTGGGTGCCAACATCTCGCCCGACACCCTCGCGGTTCCCGTGGCCAGCCTTGACCCCACTTGCATCTCTCCGAGCTTTAAAATATATCAAGCCCTAGGACGGGCCGAACAGGGAAGTGAAGTGGAAACAGGTCAAACGTGGACTAAACCTCAGGGATCCACATTCAGACAGAGGCTTGGAGCCGCTGCGACCTATAAACTCTGCTAAGGAGCCCCACACCTCCTTGTCTGGGTTTATTTCGCCTCACAAAACAAGGAGAGCATAAAACCTCTCACCATCTACTCTGTTTTATCCCAAATCTTCAACACCCACCGTGCTGAGATTCTCCACACGGATTCAGAGCAATTTATGGCGGCCCAGGTGTTTAAAGTTCCAGGTTGAAACATTTGGTTAATTAACATCATGCTGCAAACACTCAAAAATCACTTCAGCTGCCACTAGAATGGAACAAAACTACCAAAAACAAAAACTGTGGGGAAAATACAAACAAACGGTGGCATCCTGTGAAAAGCGACAGTAAAAGCTGCGAGAGCTCTCTGGAATCAATGCTGTGCTCCTGGAAAACACTTTTCCAAAGGGAAGGTCTTTCAGTGAAGACTCGAGCGCACGCGTTTATAAGGAGGCTGCAGCTACGCACCAGGACACAGAACCACTAGCACTTTTTTGAAAAGAAAAATGGTGCACGAGAAAGCAGGGCAAACCCAAGAGTGACCGTTTTGGAAATATCAAAAGAAATGGCCGTTCTTCTACAGAGGACCCTGTTTCAGGAGCATGACCCCTCACTGTGGGTCTCTGCGCTCACAGCTCCAGTCCCCTCCCCCCCGCCAAGGGCTCAGGTTAACGCCTGCATCTCACGTCTTGTAAACCTGTCCTTCTCTTTCCAATCGCTTTCACTAAAACATCAATTCTTTGGAAAGGGTCCTGAAGTGGTTCTGTCAGAAATTCATCTTTTTAAAATATGACAGAATGGGAGAAGACGCTTGCAAACAACATATCAAAAAAAAAGGGCTAGTATCCAAAATCTATAAAGGACTTATCAAACTCAACACCCAAAGAACAAATAATCCAGCAAAGAAATGGGCAGAAGACATGAATAGACCTTTTGAAAGAAGACATCCAGATGGCAAACAGACACACGGAAAGATGCTCAACCTTACTCATCATCAGGGAAATACAAATCAAAACCCACAATGAGACACCACCTCACTCCTGTCAGAATGGCTAAAATTAACAACTCAGGCAACAACAGATGTTGGCGAGGATATGGAGAAAGGGGAACCTTCTTGCACTGTTGGTGGGAATGCAAACTGGTGCAGCCGCTCTGGAGAACAGTATGGACGCTCCTCAAGAAATTAAAAATAGAACTACCCTATGACCCAGCAATTGCACTACTAGGTATTTATCCAAAGGATACAAAAATGTTAATTCAAAGGAGCACATGCACCCCAATCTTTATAGAGGTGCTATCGACAATAGCCAAATTATGGGGAAAACTCAAATGTCCATTGAGTGACAAGGGGATAAAAGAAGATGTGGTATACTACTGTGTAATAAAAAAGAATGAAATCTTGCCATTTGTAACAACTTGGATGGAACTAGAGTGTACTATGCTAAGCGAAGTAAGTCAGAGAAAAATGCTGTATATCACTCGTATGTGGAATTTGAGAAACAAGACAGATGAACATAGGGAAAGAAAAGGAAAATGAGATACAAACAGAGAGGAGGGCAAAGAGACGCTTTGTATTTAAGAGACTCTTAAATACAGAGAACAAACTGGGGGTTGCTGGAGGGGAGGTGGGTCGGGGGATGGGCTGAGTGGGTGATGGGCATTAAGGAGGGCACTTGCTGGATGAGCACTGGGTGTTCTATGTAAGTGATGAATCACAGGGTTCTACTCCTGAAACCAATACTACACTGTATGTTAACTACCTCAAATTTAAATAAGTACATTTTCAAAATAAATAAAATATTGCAAATGACTTTAAAAAAATAAAGTATGAAGGGCGGATAGTTGAGAAAGGAATGCAGCTTTCCTAGTTTTGAGGCAGGGGTCAGGCTAAGGTACATTGAGTTTTCCATGTCTTTTCTTTCCAAGTATACGGAGGGTGGGGACAGTGGGCACAGTGGGGAGGGTGGGGTGGGTGAGGGGCAGTTCTGGCTTGCACCGTTTGGATCCCCAGGTGGTATCCAGGCGTGGCTGGTCCGAGGTCCCATAGGGTCCGTCTGCAGGCAGGGCTGGGGAGGGCTATCACGTAAGAGTAAGGAAAGAGACTGTGAGGTCCCAAGATGGTCCTGAGCGAGGCCTCGGCTTCGGAGGGCCGGGATGGCATGGCTTCGAGTACTGCATTCCATCTGTTACTCAGGTTGCTCTCAGGAAACCCTTTTCCCCCTACAGGTCCTGGTTGCCACAGATTTGTGCCTGAAGCCCGAACCAACAACCAGAAAGATGTGTTCTCCCTCCGTGTCTGAGCTACTGGAAACCAAGGCAGAACCTCTTTAGCAGAAAGTAACCGAGTAACACAAAAGGGAGACAAGACCCTCATTTAAGACAAGAACGAGACGCAGCTCCAATTCTTCTGGGGTTCTAGAAATGCAATACAAACTCGGTGGGGTGAAGGCTGACAAAGACCGTCTCCTTGACCAAATGTCACATCCAACGAGGCCTCATCGCTGAGCCCCACTCTTGACTTGTCTAGTCCACTGCGGTAAGAGTCCCTCCATCTTCCATGGCCTCTCTTGGTAATTTTCCACCTACTGAACCCTTCATCCTGCTCCTTGGCTATGAATTCCCACATATATTTGGACTTGAGCCCACTTCTACACTGGCATCTCTTTTCACCGATTGCAATAGCTCCTGAATACAATCTCTCCTTACTACTTGAGCTAGTGTCCAGCTCTGGAACTCTCTGACGGGGTTCCAGGTGTAGCCGCTGCAGGAGGGCAGAGCCTAGCACCTGGAGCTCTGGCCAGCACCCACGGCCAGCTGGAGTCCCCAACACTAGGGGACAGTTCGGAGGTGAAACAGGCAAACGTCACCAACAGAGGCCAGCATGAAAGAAGAAAACCGGCAGGCACCCCTTTCACATCCCAAAGGAGCCAGGAGACCTCGAGGGCATGCCCAGCAGCATGGATGGCAGGGAGGGGTCTATGCAAGAGGGAAACGGAGCTCCTACAAGAGAAGAAAGAGTGAAGTCTTTGAATCAACGTAGAGGACTTGCCTGCAAAACGTCCCATTTCCATTCTCTTGTGCCACGCTCTATGAAATAGGCATAAAGTAGTTATGTATGTAATTATATGGATCTGTCCAAAGGGACAGGAAATACACCTTGCCCCTCTCCCCTAGAAGAAGAGTGCCTAGTCTCTCCCTGGTCTCTCTGAGTTTCTCTCTGGGTTTTTATCTCCCGCTCCTGTTTGCCTGGTCCTAGTTCCATTTTCAGTTACGATCCTTCAGAGGAGAAGCAATCTGATTGGCCCCTCTCATCCTTGTGGGGGAAGCACTTCCTGCCCGCCAGCCCGTCGATTGGCTCTCTCTGGGTCAGGGGCACGAGTGCCATCCAGTCAGCCATGTCTGAGCCAGGGTCAAGTGGAGAAGAACACGGCAGCCCAGAAGGCAAGCACTTATCCTCAGAAAGAGACTGTGGGCATGACTTAGGCCGTGACTGCTCACAACACCACCAGAGATTCAGAGACATTAGCGGGCTTTCTCGTATCTGTTTGAAGAGAACAGCAAAACCCTGGAAAATGCTCCATCCTACCAGGACCAGTACAGATGACTTAATTTCTCAAAGACTTTGGGCAGTCCTCTCCCCTAAATTATTGCAGACAACATCTTAAAAATCCCCCCATGGACATGAGAAGGGGTAAGAAATAGACCACAAGAGGTCAGAGGTGAGGCGAAGCTTTGGCTGAGTCCAACAGACAAGGATGTATAAATTCTGAGGGAGAGAATGAGCGACTGCATTGTTTGGTATCACATCAGTAAAAGACAAGGCAAGAAAGGAGCTGAGGAAAAGAAAGAAAGGAAGGAAGGAAGAGGAAGGTGGGAGGAAGGGAGTCTGAGATCGGCTGTAGGGGCAGGAAAAAAGAAAAAAAAAGAAAAAGAAAAAGGCATTGGATTTACTCTTGGCATAGGGCAGCTCCCACGGTGGCCACACAGGCCAGTGCTCAGGCCATAGATCTCCCAGTTCCAAGTCCTGGCCATTTCTTGATTCAATTTCGTGTTTCTAAGGAGCAATACTGCCCCTGCATCCTTATAATAAGCTCTATTACTTGAAGAAGGACACTTGCAAATGAAAGAATGCAATGTACGCACTGGATCTTGCGCATTTAATCTAAATAGAAAGTTGCAAGAGGTGGAGCGTTCTGGAATTTTTTTTTTTTTTTTACTTCTTACTTCTGTACATGCAATGTAACAACTGGGGATAAAAAGTTAGTTCTGGTCTCAGCAGCCAAGGCCTGGAAAAAATCTGACAGCAGGCTTAAGGTGAAATTAAACATAGCCTCAGAATCACAGCCTAGATATTCAAGTCCCAGCAGCAGAGACCGCTAGAGCTTCCAGAAACCTCTGAGTAATTATGGAAAATGGAAGATGCACCAAAGGCTGGAGGGGCGGGAGGGGGGGAGGGAATGGCAAATGTCATTCATGTTTTCAAAATGAAGAAGAAGGTAGATTCAAAAATTATATAGCGGTCACCTTGGGAAATCTTGGGAAAAATCAGAAATGGTTTATTAAAAGGATTTTTCATGGGAAGCCAGAAAAAGAAATTACAATCACCAAGAGGCAGCAAAATTGTACTCAGAATTGGCCATATCTGCCTAAGCTCATTTTCCCCTTTGATTATACCAAAATGCAGACTTCAACAATGCAGTTTATAAGGTCTGTTATGATAGTCTTATAAATTACGGGGTAGGGATGTAAAACTTGTCATAAGCCATTTTCAGAGTTGACATCTAACTTCAAGAGGGGTTTCTAGCAGCACACCACAGAACTCTATCCTTGGCCTATCTACCCCCCCTTTTCATACGAACTTGAATAGGAAGTAACAGGAAAGTACATCTTTGGAGGTCCCAGGGCTGAGAAAGGTCACAAATACACCTTTGTATGGCATGGTACAGAACCAGAGAGGTGTGGCAGACACGCGAGACGGGCTAGGTCTAGCAGGATGTGATGGTCTCCACTTGGGTCCAAAAAAGCAACAACATCAGGAGAAGTTGGCAGCTGCCTGGTTTCAGGCGCGGCACAGGAAAATACTATGTCTTCATCAACAGAAAGCTAAATATGATTCAGAGATGGGTCAAGGTCATCAACAGAGTGAACGAGTGAGGTTACATTTAACGTGCATGTGGTTTCTGGAATCAGAGAGGTAATGAACCCTTTCTGTGCTGGACCCTTCCTGGAATACCCCGTTCAATTTTAGTGATGTATGTTTTGAGAAACGTGCATTCCCTGGAACATATTCAGAGGACAGCTAGAGGGCTGTGCAGGAACTGTAAATTGTACAAATGAGGAATGCTGAATGAACTAGGTGTGCTTATGTGACAAGTGTGGGTGAGGAGACATGCCCATTTTTCTTGAAATTAAGGAAAGGCTTTCAGGTGGAAAAGAAGCAATACTCTGTTTAGATACCTCCAAGGGACAGGATTAGGGATTAAGCTATAGAGGGTATTTGAGTTGATTGTGGAAATAGAATAGGCTACCTAGACAGGTGTTCAAAGGCCCAATAACCACTACAAGGGAAGTTCTAGAAGAGTGTTAGCTGTAGAATGGGCAGAAGGATTAGGTCATCTTTTAAGGTCCTTTTAAACCTCAAGAGTCTATGCTTTTCTAAAATACTACTTTTTTAGTCTTATATTCCAGTTCTGACCAGGCCAATCCACTAAAACCTGCTATTGCTCCCAATTACAAATAGACTCAAATCCATACCCTTAGACCAACCATGTAAAGACCTCTAGCAGCTGGCTTAATTTTCCTTTCATTTTAGTTTCACAAATATTTACTGAGGACCTACTACAATCCAGGCACTATGCTAGGAGGCAGAGATAGAAAAATGACTAATATATGGTCTCTGGCTTAAAGGAGCTCCCAATCTAGGAGGAGAAAGAACTTCAATTTTTTTAAATGTTTACTTATTATTGAGAAACAGAAAGAGAGACAGAGCATGAGAATGGGAGGAGCAGAATGAAGGAAAGACACAGAATCTGAAGCAGCTCCAGGTTCTGAGCTGTCAGCACAGAGCCTGACACGGGGCTCCAACTCACAAACCATGAGATCATCGCCTGAGCCAAAGTCAGACATGTAACCAACTGAGCCAGCCAGGTGCCCCTGAAAGAACTTTAATGTAATGCTGTCAGGGTGAAAACAGAGTGAGCTCAGTGTGCGGCCCCATGGGAGCTCAGCCCCAGCTCAGCCAGGGAAGGCCTTGTGAAGAATCTCAAGTTGGCACTTTGGCTCCACAGTGGCATCCTGGTCATCTCTGGACGCTCTTGCTGTGACATGGAAAAGTAGCTCCGAGTACTCTGGACAAGGCCAGTGAGCTTCCCTCGGATGGACGGTGCTGGGACAGAAAGGTATAAGCAAAGCTCTCCACTCCTATCCTCATATATTCGAGAGAAGATCGAGGTCCTCCTTAGGAGGGAGCTCCTCCACGGAGGATTCTAGTCCTCCTGGCCATTCCTTGGGGAAGAAGAGAGACCAGTACTGAGGACAGTGTGACAGCCACCGGAGCCAGCTCACCAGGGAGTCAGCCACACCCTCTGAACCAGGGCTGGGTCTGGCAAACCCAGGAAGGCCTCTGCTCTCTGCTTCCAACTTTTCCAGCAGCCTCCCCAGGAGGGAGTCTGGGTAAGACTTAAGACTCAGGGAGGGAAGGAGCCCCACAGTGCTCCCCAATCTCACCTATGACCCTGGAAGCCTCAATGAAACTGATCCTCTGCACCATTCACCACAATTCTGCGTGTTCATACTGAACTCGGACAAATCCTGAAAAACGAGGGGTGAGTCGGAACATCTGAGCACCAAATCCTACTCTGACCCTCTAGCACATTCTATCATGAAGGGCATGGTAGAGTTAAACACAATGCAACACTTAAGCTAAGCCATGGAAAGCAAACATTATATTTTTAATTCAGAATGACTTTCGGGAGGATCGAGAGAAGAGAATGTGATTTAGGAGAAGGTGGAAGGCTGGACGCGGAGCTGGGAGATGCCTCGTGTGCCGTGAGGGGCCCTGCTGACAGCTCGTGCCCCCGCGGGTTCGCTCACAGGCTGGTATTGTACGGAGCTCTCCCGCAGTTGCGCCGTGGCTTGGTGCGTGCAGGAAATAGCGTGAGCCACTCTCAGAGACAGAAAAAAGGTTAGTTTGCACAGCCAGAAACAGCTGGCCTAACCGCATTATGGTATTCAACTGTGTGCTTATTTTTAAATTCTATTAAATTGCTCCACAGGCAATGACCTAACACGAGGAGAAGCATCTCTTCGCAGGGCGCATGAGGGCGTCTTTGAAGACGAGGAGAGAAAGGCGGCAGCGTCTCTTTCGGAACCCAAGTCCTCCCTGGGGTGACCCAACGTCCCAGCGGCAGACTCCCTCGGGAATCTCGCCCCTGCTCAGACGCCGGCCGGCCAGCCGCCGGGCACATAACCAGAGCTGGCCTGTCCGCCTGTTCAGACCCCTGCGCAAAGTCTCACCACCTTTTTTACTTCCCACATTTTTGCCCCTTTCTGGAAAGAGGCAGCGTGGTCCTCCTAAAAAACCAGCTTTGGAGTGCCGGTGACTTGGCTGAGTTCTTTCACGCCGCAAGGGTCCCCAGCAAGCAGGAAGACGCATTCGGAGTGGGCAAGGGCGGGCACAGCTGTGGGTTCCTGGTGGAGTCGGCAGGCCTCCATCCGTACCAGATATCACAGGCCCAGATTGCGGGGGACGGATGGCAGGGTTCCCACAGGCTCCGATGAACACCAGGGCTGTCTGAGCAAATTCTCACATGAGCACATGGGTCAGGACACAAAAGATTTAACAATCATCATGGCCACCAACAGCCGCCTTGGATCCCAAGGGGGTTACGGCTTCATTGGAACTGCCTCAGAAAGTCTGGGAGACAGAGATTCCCAGAGCGGTGGCTCAGGTACCGATTGTTGAAATATTCACACACATCCACACCGGCTGCTATATAACCAGGTCCTGACACCTGAGCTCCCCTTCTACGAGGCCCTCGGAGGGACCCACCCACCACCTTCCCTGAAACTTGATGGCCAAAGAAAGCCTCGCTCTAGTGGGCATTCCGACTGGCCAGTGCCCAAGCCAGGCTAGCTATTAAAGACCGGGGCTGTCACCAAGGCTCCCAGCCCAGGGGGATGCTGGGAGGAATGTCCTGTGCTGAGGCTGCTTTAATAATCTGATTCTTGGGGCGCCTGGGTGGCTCAGTCGGTTAAGCTCAGGTCATGATCTGGCAGTTCGTGGGTTCGAGCCCCGCGTCGGGCTCTGTGCTGACAGCTAGCTCAGAGCCTGGAGCCTGCTTCAGATTCTGTGTCTCCCTCTCTCTCTGCCCCTCCCCTGCTCACACGGTCTCTGTCTCTCAAAAATAAATAAAAAACATTAAAAATTTTTTTTAAATAATCTGATTCTTGCCCTCATTCTCTTTCACGCACGTCTCTCCACTTTGAACACGTGTGCTCCTAGGAATAGGTTCTCTGCATAAGGATCCTTGGAGGAATGTCTTAAGATCACAGGCTGTATGTGTCTATATAGAAAAGGCTGTGCCGTGTTAGGAATCTTTATGATTTTCATACCTTTCCTGCAGGACTCCAATCTTTAAGCGGTGGGACTTTTTCAGTCTGCAAACACTGGTGTCCACAAAAAGTCACTGACATCACTTTTATTGGCCTGGCGAGGCTCTCACTCCCACGCCCAATCCGATGCACACCTCCAGGTAAGGGGGATAAAGAGAATACGCCTTCACACCTGCAGATGAAACCCTAAACCCACCATCGGGGTCCTTCTGGCAGGGCGGGGGGAGAGCTGAACATTTCACAATAAACTACAAAGATTTATTTTTCCTCCTGTTTGAGAACAATACACTCCTTCTGGTGAATGTGGGATCCTAGGCGAGTAATTACTACTCAGGCACGCGTTTCGGAGACCGGCCTGAAAGCATCCATTGATAATCTCCGGTGAGGCCTAAATTCCCCTCTACTCCCAGGCCCAGAAGAAACTGGGTCAGAATGAAAACAGACAAAGGGCCTCAAACAAACAGAAAAGACCATGCTTTTCTCTCCTGTGTTTGTGAGGGAACTCAAACATTACTCAAGCAAGACATGGCATTGCTTATTTCTGATGCTGAGTGTGGTAGGAAAAGCAGACGACGAAAAAGGAAGAGCTCTGTGAGGGGAGAAGGGAGGATGAGCGGCCGACGTGCATGAGCAGTTGGAAGACAGAACCAATATGGAACATTCTGGATTGTTGGAAACTGTGAGAGTCCCAACATTTTCTAACCCACTCTTGTGGAGTACTTTACACCTAAGCCTAAATATATCAAATTCCACCTCTTCAAAGACGTAACGAGTAATACATCCACGTCCTAATAACCACAGAGCAGAGGAGTTGATAGAAGAAACAAAGAGGCTGAGCAAACATTTTTTCACGTCACTCAAAAAAAGAATAATTGTGTCATATTGATTTGAGACACTAAATAAATATCACTTGAAAATAACTTCTTTAAAAAAGAAGCAAAGCAATCATCCTACTCAGATATTTGAAAACATCTGACATCTTTAGATGTCATCAATAATTTTTCTGGGCTCCAGAATTTTTGCCGAATTCTCTCATGTAAAAAATGTCAGATGGATGTGGGCCATGCCAAACTCAATGAAGAATTAAGGGACTAGTACTGATGAAGCTAGTATTTTAAAGTTTGATCAGAGGTGTTTGTTTACCCCCATATGTATTTACTTTAGGTAAACAGGCTCGAGGAAGTTACCGATTTTTATGGAAAACACACATGCACGTACATGAATGGAAATGACGTCCAGGGGCATACGGCTGGCTGGTGTTCGTCCTGCCTTTGTACCGCTTTTCACTATTGTCATGTCTTCCACTTGGGTCTTGGGGGACCCTTTCAAACCCTCTCCAACTGTTTTAATTCCAAGGCTGGTGCTCTTGCTAAAAAATACCACCCCCTACCCACTCCTCATGCCCAGAGTAAGACCCCAGGAGCAGTCGGCAAGTTCACAGGTGAGAATGGTCCTCAGGTACAAAAACAATTAGAGATGAGAGTCCATTGGGGGAGGCCCACATATAAAACACATCCTGTTCATGTCCAAATACTTCACAGCTTTAAAGAATAGATTCATTGGAGAGATGGGCACACCTGTATATTTGCACACCTGTATTTGTACTCAGTTCTATTTTGATAAGTCCCTGAAAGCCCCATTTCAGAGGGTGTGGGCCTAAACAAATACCAAATAAAACTTTTCCTCCTGAAGTAAAGGGCTAAGCTAGACAGCATACAATTAGTTTTCAGGATATGTTTCAAGTGCATGTAAATGTCCTCTCAGTCTGAACTGGTGTCAAATATCACACTTGGGTACTTTGTTGTTGTTGTTGTTTTTAACTGTGGTAAAATACACACCACATTTTAACCATTTTAAAGGCTACTGTACATTTGTATCAAGCGGATTCACAGTGTTGTGCAAACATTACCACCATTTAGTTCCAGAACATGTTCGCGCCCCTGGGGGGAAACACCGCAGCCATTAGTGCTGGCTCACACCCCTCGCTCTCCTCAGTCCCCCTCAGTCACGCAGGCGCCATCTGCCTCTGTGGGTTCACCTGTGCGGGACACATCATATGAGCGGAGTCACACAGTGTGTGCCCTTCGGTGTCTGGCTTCTTTCGTTTCGCGTGTCTCCGAGGTTCACCGGGTGGGGGCGGCGATCAGCACTTCACTCCTTTCGATGATCAATTCCAGTTTGGTTTATTTCCACATTTGGTTGTATCCTCACACCCACTGGTGGACGTGTGGGTTCTTCCCACCTTTTCGCTCGCATTTACTCTCTTCACGGCCCTCTCGGAGTCTCTGAAATTATTAGTCTCTTCATTTGCTTGTTAATTCCTATCCCTCCCTTCTAGAATATGACTACCATGGTCGTGCTCACAACTCCATCCCCAGGTCCTAACACAGCGCCAGGCCAGAGCAGACGTTTGGTGGATGTTTGGTGGACACACGGCTGAGGAGCGCTCACAGCGGAAAAGAATCCCCGCGGCAGAGCCAGAGTCTGCGCCTGTCAATTTTCTTTCTTCACAAAGGAGACAAAATTTTGGATGGCAACGGGCTCTGAAGCCCAAAGAAGAGAAAGGAACATGGCCCCAAAGGCCTAGTGAAGCCTGCCGGGCCACCGTGTAGCGCGCTTAGGTTTCAAGTGTGCGGTGAAGGCTCCGCCTTTCCTTCCGAGGCCAGTCGGCACCCCGTGAGCGTTCCTGCTCGGAGGTAAAGCGAGAGGGGCCTACCGCGTGTCCTTAAGGTAAGTTTGCTTCAGCCTTTCATCGTTTCGTTCTGTTTGTGCATCAAACAGAAGCCTCCAAGCACTTACTTTATGGTCAAAGCAAAAAGTTATCTACAAGATCCTTCAATGGGTACAGGCTCACTCTACTCAGCTGGGGTCTTTTGCACAATGATCAGATTCTTGCTATTTGAATGAGAGAATAAGAGGAACAAGGTGGAAATGGTTGAATCGGGCACAAAGCCTTCCAAAAATCTAATTTTGCCTTTAGGAGGCGAAAACACACCATGGCTCAGAGAGGTCCCGCTGCTTACTCACAGTCACAGAGCTCCTGGTACAGAGCGAGGACCCCGTCTCCACTGGCCGGCGGAACATCGGCTCCATGGGGGCAGAGAGCTCGCCTCCTGCAGAGCAGACGGGCGCTGCCAGAACGCTCAGCAGACACCCCCATGACTCCACCGTGGCGCCACATTTCCGAGCTCTCGCAGGCATGGGACAAATAAACCTATTTCCCTCCCTCCGAGAACCCCCTGAATTTATGGGTGGACAGTAAACACCATGGTTAAGAGTCGCGTGAGGATGTGCCCTGGAGCCCGTGGGCTGTGCAGGTGCAGGACCGGCTGCCTCCGGAAGGGGCTCAGGCGGAACCAGACCACAGAGAGACGGACTCGAGGTTTGAAGATGTCACCTTCTTTGCTCCCGGGACAGGTCCGTGGCTACGGATCCATGCTGCCTCTCTGCTAGAGTAAATTCATCACCAGCACATCATGGACAGCCAAACTATTTTGAAACGAGAATAGATTTTTTTCTAATTCTGTTTTGTGTTGGGGTGGGGGTGTCTTCTTGGCCAAATCATCTGAAAAAGCAGCAGTTTTCAACACGTTACTCCTAGGCACACCTGACTGCCATGGCTTTCAGGGCTTGGAAAATTCCATTAAAAAAAATGAAATCCGTATTGGTCCAAATGATGTGCTCCCAAGGCTTTTTCCATAGGAGCTACTTATGAACCTTTCTGGGATTTTAAAAGGATCACCCTAACATTGCTATGTAGGGCTTCTTAAAAATTATGATGATGCTCCCTTGGTTTTTAAAATGCGGTTTCCCTCTTCCGGGTTTGGTGGGGAAGGGGGGAGAAGGGTGACGGCAGACAGGCTGCACCTTCCTCCCTCCCGTCGCTTCTGCATCCCGGACCAAGAGCGAGCAGTACAACTGGGACTCCCTGCTTGTTAGCATATGGAGGTGTCATCCTTGACATCAACAGACTTGGCAGGAGCCTCCGTGTTCTCTCCGCTGGGCTATTCTGAGAAATGTGGCTCCAGATGTCGAGTCTGACTAAGCAGAACTTGGCCTCGCGTCACGCTCAACTCCAGGTAGGACGGAACCCCAGGGTGCCTCTGTGCACCCCGGCTCCTGACCTGACAGCTGCATGTCTCGGCCTCACCAGCCAGCTCCTGGACTGGGGGCACCTGCCGCGTGCCCAACCCGGGGGGCAGACAGCGGGGGGCCCCGAGGTGACCGAGACACAAGAGCTGCCTCTGGGGGGCTTGCAACCTTGAGACACATAAATGATTAAAATAGGTGATTGCGAGACAGAGAATGTGGAAGGCCAGCGAACCTTCCCACGACCTGTAGGCAGAGATGCTGCTCTGTGGCCTGCTGGAGACACAGGGACGGACAGGCCTTGGGGGTCAGGTTTGAGGCAGAGCGCGGAGAAGCGTTCATGCGCTCTGGAGCGGCCACGGTAGGCCGGCTCGTGTTCAAGCCCTGAGCGCTGCCCAACAGCGGGGGAGAAAGGAGCCCGAGTGACGGTCCGGCTCTTGTCCCAGGAATCCTCTTCCTTCCTGAGAACACTTGTCTTGCAGGTAACACTGGGTGAGAACAACCACGGGGGGCAGTCGCAAGGAAGAGCCGAGTCTCTATTCTGGAGGGGGGGAGGGGGGCAGGCAAACAAAACCCCCTTCCCCAGATGCCCGGGAGACCGATGAAGGGGTGACAGGGTGAGTGAGGACGTGTGCGACTAGCACGGTGTCCTGCAGTGACTCAGCCACGTCTGCCTCGGTCACAGACTTCATCCCGCGACGCCCCCTGGGGTTGGCGCAGACCGCATGGGCCCCAGACAGGCTCAGGGTGGAAATCTAGAGCACTGGACGGAGTGTGGGGCCCTGCAAACTGGAACCGCGACTCTGCTCCTAGACCCCCTCCAGCTCAGGGAACCTCTGCCCGAGGCCCCACCCTGAAGGCCTGGGGGTCAGACTGTCCTCCTGGGGACTCTGCGCCCACTCTCCTCTGTTCACAGAATGAACCTCCCCAGGGATGCAGCTTCAAAGTCAGGACTCCTTTTTAAGCCACTGATTTTAAGGGCGACCGAGATGGGAGCCACCTGCTCACAGAGTTTCCTCTAAATTGGTACACATCTCCCCATTTAGAGCTGAGGATTTTAGAAGGGATGCTCTGAATAAAATTCAGCCTGAGATTCAAATGCCAGTGCCTCAGGGGACTTTCTATGATTCCAGGTTTCTGGGAGCAAAGTAAAGGCCGGAGAGAGAAAGGGGTGTGGGGCAGAGGTGGTAGGGAGGAAAAAAGCAGGACAGAGAGAAGAAAGAAGAGAAAAAGACAGAGAGACCTGGGTTTGTGAGGTCAAGTGGGCATTTTACAGTCACAAAGACAAATTACATCTATACAGGGAAGAGAAAACCTTAATGGGAGGGAAAAGGAAGTTGGCAAAAGCAGCTACCTATTGCCCAAACAGCAGCATCTTTGTAGGCTACAGAAAGCCTTCCTTCTGTCCTTGAGACCTTTTTTGTCATGTGCGGGGGGGGGGGGGGGGGTGCCATTATAATCATCTAAAGCTAGGATGACTCAGAATGTAAATGGTACGCCCTTGAATTGTGCAGTGCACAACGTACACAGCCTCACATCCTAACAACTACGCTCCAAGACTTCATCTCCTTTAATGAACACCATGATTCTAAAACATCTGGGCGAGCATCTTCGTGAAAGGTTAACAGTGTCCCAAGGAACTAGAAGCTGGGATCATCCAAAGTGCAAGGCTGGCTGCATGGGCATGCCAGGTGTCACACAGGACCCCACCCTTAGAAGGGCTCCACACTTGGTCCTGCATTCTGCTGTCACCATTTTAATGAGTCAATAATTTTTGAATGAGGGGACCCATATTTTCCTTTTGCACTGGGACCTGCACACTACAGAGCTGGTCCAGACTAATTTCCAACTGACTTCTCTCTGGTTGGGTCCATCTCCAAGAACACCATCTAATAAAGACATAACACTCTTATTCTAAAGAGCACAAAAAAGGGTGACCACGACCAATTTCAAACTGGATAATTGCAGATAAATAAAGAGAAGCACTTTTTCCATTTCCCGGAAAAGGCTTAAGTTCAGCGGGCCCTTGGGGTCTGTTTCAGACTCATTGTTCTTCCTTCACTGAAAGGCACAACGTAAAGGCGTGTCTTGTGTGGACCAGTTCACTCCTCTTCAAATGAAAGAAAATTGAAAAAGAAAGAAAAAAGAAAAGAAAGGTCAGACTGACTTCCTAAGGAAGAGAAGAATGCAGCCTGGGGAAAAAAACAGTTTACTCAACTTTTTCAATGATACCAAGAGGACCCTTTGACACTTCTTGGCAAAGGCATGACAGTACTTCTAATGCTGGAAAAAAAAAGGGGGGTTGGAGTGGGGTCTTCACCGAGAAAACTTTGGGAAAGAGACCTTCATGATGGGCATATGCAAAAAAGGACATGTCACTTGCTATGAACCTTAACCTCTGTAACATGTTTTAAAAAAACTGTAGAGAAAATATAATATTCTCAAAGTATCTATAGAGATTTCTCTCTATTCTGGGCTTTGGAGCTCAGACAGTTTCTTGGGGTGCATCTGCCCTTTAGAATGAGTGACTTCTCCGAAGCTGAGGAAAAGAGACAAAGAATATCACCCAATGTGTGGACCCTTACAGGCTCACAAACACACCTACTGGGACAGAAACGGAAGTGAACCCAGGAATGAGCTGTGATTCCTCCAGCCCAGGAAGTGCCTGAGGGTCTTCGCTTTCTTGTTTTGTTTTCTTTTGCTTGGTTTCTGGTTTTCTGTGATTAACAACTAGGAACCACACGTGCACTATGGCAGAGAGAAAGTACTGCTCTTAGGTAAGAAGTCCCACGCCTAAGTCTAGTGTCCTGGACTTCCTAGACTCTCCTGCGCCTACACACACACACACACACACACACAAACGCGCGCGCGCGCGCACACGCTCCTATCTCTGAAATTCCACACCTGCTTCTGCATGTTATCCACTGATCCTTGAATATGCTTAGCATAACCATCTAAATCCTGCCTGGTAAATTGAAACTTGGACTCTCCTGCCTCTACTTCTGTCATTGACTATCCCTCTCGTGGTCAAGAGTCACATTCGCTTGCTTCTTCATACATCTTCTAACCTGTTCTATGGTGGACGTTTTGCGTAGAGGAACAGCAGAGACTGAATGAATCATGTTCACACATGCAAAGGGCTCACCCCATCTTTGGCCAGGTCCCTGCTGGGGAGAGGGGCACAGTCCGCCAGCCACAGCTGCTTTGGGTCTGGATTTCCTGCAGCTTTAATTTCAATTCACCACTGGCTTCAGTAGCTGGAGGATGGGATCAGGACTCGTTTTAGCAGGACTTGAGATCTGAGCACTGATAAGACTCCAGAGAGCTGTCTATGCCTTCCAGCCAAACCCACAGTTTGCCAAACCAGGGTAGGTCTCTCTCAGCCTTAAAGTCAGCTGGGCATCTTTCTGGGTCGTGAAGAAACTCTCTTCTGTCTCCATCCCAGCTCCTGGCTTTTCGCACTGCTGAACATCTCCCTGCCCGGCTCCGGAAGCGCCCTCCGCCTTTGGCTGGTGAGTGCGGAACAGTCCAGGGTCACGGCCAGGACTCGCTCGTCTCTCCTGCCCTGTTCCCAGGGAGCCTCCACCAGGCCACTGCCTTGCTCTCAGCAAAGGCCACACACGCCTTAACGGGAACCTCCATGTGCTTCTCTGCCCTACTCTCCCTACAACCCCTGTGCACCCGGAAAGACCCAGAAGAGGGTGGAGGCTTGCTTTGTGGCTGGGGATCCTTGCCTTTCAAAAGAAACAGTCACGCCGGCCAACACGCAGGCACCGAAAGGCGGTTAAGAGTCGGGCTGGTCTCTTCTCACTCTGCCTGTGACGGAGTCCTCTTCTTCCCACCGCTCTGCGAGGGACGGGCAGCCCTGGGCTGCTTCTCTCCTAGGAGGGGCGCGTTGCTTTCTGAGATTTAATTTATGTAGATTTCTCTGTGCCCTTGGCTCTCTTGCTGGTTTAAAAACATCTGTGTTTTTGTTGCTTTTTCTCAATGTTAGAGTAGGTATGAAGGCCTCTTGCAATTTTCTACACATGAACCAGAACCTTCCTCATACTTTTAAGGCCGCATTGAATTCTAGATGCATCCTTCTTCTGTGGCCCTCAGGCTCCTGGCCAAGCTGGCCAGCACCTTTGAGCCCATTGGCCAGCACCCTCACACACACACACACACACATGAACTCCAAACAGTACACACCAGACGCCTGGCGGAAGATGTCTTAGCCAAGCCGCAAGTTTGGAAATCCCGGCCTACCCAAACCTCTCACTTAATGGGATTTGCACTCCTCACTTCATTCTGTCCTCAGCTCTCCAAGACTAAGTGCCTTTCACTCCCGTCTTCACCTCAACTTACCAGTTAAACAAGCACCGTTCCAACTACGAGCCGGGGTCCTGATTCTCCTCCCAGCCAAGCTTTCCTGTCACCCTCGGTAACGGTCCCTCTCAGCGCATCTGATGCTTGGTCCTGTCACCAAGGGGCGCTCCCCCTACTCCAGCTCACTGATAGGAGGCAGCCCTTTCTTCTCCGTGAGTCAACCAGCCTCTGCCCTGGAATCAAAAGTCTCAACCTGCCCATGGGTTCCATTCTTACTCGACCGTTGACTGTAGGTTTTCTCAACTCAGAGCCTGCCTGACAGTCCCTACCTTTTGGGCTACTGCTTGCGTGGTCAGATCCAGTTTCTACGCCAGTCTTCTGGTTCATGCCATTAGACTCGCACACCGCCCTCTGTCTGCCTGGTTTGTCATGGCCACTGTCTGTTAACATCACACTGCAACATGAGAAGAAGGAAAAGACGGAAGACGCTCCACTCCACTCGGAAACTCACGTATGTAGCCACAAACGGTTTCGTGAGACCCTTTCATATCTAACGTTTACCTGTAGTAAAGACTGAACCAAACAGCATATATCAGCATAGCTTAGTGTGCAAATGAGATCCCACATGAGGTTTTGGAAACCTCACGTTTGCAGGACAGCCCGGGAAAACATGTGAATTACCAGAAGCACCAGGAAAACCAACATCGTGGTATCCTCGAGCCTTTCAGCTAGAGGAAGAAAGCAGCACGTTATTCTCTCTCCAAGCTGGTCCCGTTCAGTTCCAGAAGAGTTAATGCAGGGAAGCCCCGTGTGCGGGCTAAGGAACGGCGTGGCACACTTCCCGCGGGTGGCCGGGGAACCCTGAGACACACTCCTGTGCCTGGGACGGCCGAGGTGCTGGGACTCAGGTGTGGAAGCAAGGGTGGTGGGAAGCGGAGGCGGCCGGGCCCTCGCGGACAGGCCCACACGCCCACGGCGCTCACTGCCATCCCGCACTAAGTAGGGGGAGCTGTGGGCATCAGAGTCCACACAGGACTGTGTGCTCCTCCATCCAAAGGAGCCTAACACATGCGGTCACATGAAAACGCGACACTGCCCTTACTGACCGGCTCGACTTAGGAGACAAAGAAAAGGCAGTTCAAACTGCCAATCTTGACGGTGCTGTAGAAGGTGTTCCTGGAGGAATCCTTGCCGGTTTCCTCACACTGGAGCTTCTGGCCCGAGTGGGTGGGCAGTGAGGCGGAAAGAACGGGTTCCAAGCTCACTCTGCCCCCGGGCTGGCTTCTGCCACTTGGAGGATCTACTTTTCGTCATTAAAAACTCCCAGGCGGAGACGGGATGGAAACTGATTTAGGGCTAAGAAGACTTGGGGTCTAGTCCCCACTAGATCCCTTACTTGCTGTGTGACCTTGGCTGTGCCATGTTCACACCCCGCACACCAGGGTGCCGACCGCCCCTCTGCCTGCCCCCACCGCTGCTGTGGACACTAATTTGGGTGGCACACACTGAGGATGCTATGCACACAGTAGGTCCCATGTGCGCGATACCAATCTCGCTGTTGTTCTGTTGACTAAGCACTTGGAATAAACCCATTCATATCCCTTGAATCCTTATCTCAACACATTAATACACTGATTAAAAAAAAAACCTGAGTTCCATTTCTGCTAAAAACAACACACAAAGAAAAACATTATTTCTGAGCCAACACCATCTTAGGTCTGTTTAGAGATGTAATTGGTACATTTTATAATATTCCCAAGAGCAAAATGTGTGAGACCAGTCATTTCTAACTTCTACCTTTTACTTTTTTAGTTCCCACTTAGCAAAATTCTAACTCCTATAAAACGTGTAACACAATGAGACTTTTAGAAGTATGTAACAGATTATAGGAGAAAGGGGGGACATACTTGACCTATTGATGTGGGAAAGCGTAATATTATTGAAAACCAAATCCTACCAACACAAATGATTTACCCCAGGAATGAATGATGATTAAACATCTGGAAATCTAGTCATGTAATTCGGTACATTAACAGAGTCAGAAATTCAACCAGATGATTGTCTCAATACAGGTTAGAAAAGCTCTTGGTAAGATTCAACACGAGTTCATGATTTAAAGAAAAAAGATGAAAATTCTAAAAACGGCACTGTATCAGGAGCATGTTCACTGAATTCAGAAGCAAGGCAAGCATATTCGCTTATCATTACCTCACCGCTAAAAACTCAACCATGTGTCTAAGGTCTTGAATAAAGCACCTATCCAAGAAAACAAAGGAGGTACAAATATTAGAAAGGGATACCTAGTAAATTAGGAAAACCAACAGAAAAGAATTATTAAGGCAGATAAAGCAACAGGTTGGGTCAGCCACAAAGTGATCACAGAAAACAATACCTTTTCTACTCACAATCAACCAATTAGATGGTAAAAGTTTTCATAATGTATGTATGTGTGTGTGTGTGTGTGTGTGTGTGTCCAATATCCAGTAATGAACCCACTGACAGAAGTGAAACAAAAATGTAAAGAAAGCTACAGGACATAAAGGAAGACATAAACAGGCAAAATACCAGAAACCAAATGGTGAAACTCAATATTAATCTGTGAAATGAATGTGAGTCCTATCAAAATCAAAAGACTGTTCTATGTAACTTATCAAACTGACTCTGCAGCCCATGAAAACTAAAAAATAAATTAAAATTTAAAAAAATCAGTAAGATCAACAAAATTTTGAAAAAGACTAATAATGAGAGGAAACATTTTGTGCAGATGTCAAAACATATTTTAAAGCTATAAGACATTTCTTATAAACTCTGAAATGTAGAGACTCAATAACTGACTAATAGACCACTGAGACAGAAGAGAAAACCAAATAAAAGAAAAAGGTAAAAATCAGAATGCAGTTTATGGTAAAGGTAGCATATTATCTCAGTCGGAAAAGAACAGACTTTATTTAATGATGCCAAGTCAACTGACATTTATTGAAGAAAAAAACAGATTTGTACTTTGTATGATACATGGAAATAAATGCTACAGAAAATAAAGAGACAAAACTGAGGAGATAAATTAAACAAGTATTAGAAGAACACACCAGAGAATTCTTTTAATATTAGGATAAAGGAGGCCTTCTTAAATAAGATAAAAATCCACAAATACTAGAAGTGATTGAAGGATATGACTGTAAAAAATTTAAAGCTTTTATTCAACAAAGCACAGAGAGATATTACTTACATAAAATTTATACATTAGCTCAGGGTTTTCCTTGACTGTCATATTTTCTGCACTACTAATTTTTATTTCAGAAAATGTATCTATTGGATTTATAATATGGGTTATGCAAGATCCACATCCATTTAGCTCATGCTGTTCCTACCAGTCCTCAGTTCCAGACCCTTTGCTCAGAGAAGATGTACAAAAATTAGCCGTGTCAGAAAGGAAACTACTTAACTCCTATTTTATTTCCATTTTCTCATATAGGGAAATGGGATTGAGACTGTGAAATTGAAGACTAATTTGGAAAAAAAAAAACAGCAAGAGAGCACGTAGTCATGTTAACGGGGTCCCAGGGTCCCAGGGCAGATGGGTCCTGGTTCTCCAGAGAGCTCTCTGTGTAGAAGCGGCTGGTGGGACACCACGCTCCGCTGTCCGGGAGCGAGGCAGAGGCACATGAAGATGAAAACTGGCACTGGTCTGGGCGCCTGGGTGGTGCAGCTGGTTAAGCATTCAACTCGCTCGGTCAAGAGCTTACAATTCGGTTCCTGAGATCAAGGCCCGTGTCAGCCTCATGCTGGTAGCACAGGGACTGTTTAGGATTCTCTCTCTCTCTCTCTCTCTCTCTCTCTCTCTCTCTCTTCCATCCCCTGCTCATGCCCTTGCTCTTTCTCTCCCTCCCTCCCTCTCTCTCTCTCAAAATAAATATTTTTAAAAAACATGGTACTATTCCTAATTTTTTAGAAAAGGAAAAAAAGTTTGATTCTGGAAACTATAAAAGGGCAATGAGTTGAATCCCAACAAAGTGCAGAGCTGGCTGACATTCCTTCCGTAGGCTTGGACTTCTGTCCCCATCAGAACTCCCCTGACCTTGGAGTTTGCAAACCAGCCCTTCTTGGTGACAGGGCACCTACCTGTGGACCCCTTCTCAGGTTTTCTCAGACTCAGAGCCATCCCTCCACAGGGTCCAGCTGGACCAGCAACACAGCCCTGACAGAAAACGAAACATCGGGAGACACGGGACAAAGGATGAGACAAGGGCAAGTGGAGTGGCTTTTTTTTAAGTGGTATAATACTTGTTTTATTGTCCACATGCTATATAAAGCACTTCACTTTTTTACTGCTTCTGAATCTTTTCATACCAACACCATACAATAGCCAAAGTGAGAAATTTTCTGTCGCTTTTCAAAATTTAATATCAAATTTGTTTGTTTTGTACAAATTCCCAACTCCTCTGCCTTAATGTATTAAGTAACACAAATGTCATGTTCTACCAATTAGTAAACGGGCTTACTAAAATAGAAAGCTCTCTGTGTTAACCTTATGCATTTCCCGCAGGCCAGAAAAAAATGAAGTAGCAGAACCCAAATGCTCCTAAATCCACAAGTCAGTGTGACGCTAATTAACTGAACTGACAAGCATGGAATATTCCAGGTGAAGAGTTCTATTTAAGATGCCAGATTGGCTGCACTGTGGGTACGGATGGCACCCGTAAAAATTAAACAGTTAAAGCATGCTGTATATTTTTAGCTCTAAAATTTTTTAATGTTTTTTATTTATTTTTGAGAGACAGAGAGAGACAGCGCAAGCAGGGGAGGGTCAGAGAGAGAGGGAGATACAGAATCTGAAGCAGGCTCCAGGCTCTAAGCTAGCTGTCAGCACAGAACCCGATATGGGGCTTGAACCCACGAACCATGAGATCATGACCTGAGCCAAAGCTGGACGCTTAAACAACTGAGCCACCCAGGCACCCCTATTTTTAGCTCTAAAATGGCATCAAATGGTTCTAGATTTACTTAGAAAGGGCACAGGAAATACAGACTAAGAGACTGGACTTTTAGTAATTTTTTTTTGAGAAAGAGAGAGAGAGAAAATATGAGCAAGGAGAGAGAGAAAGCAGAAGAAGAGGGAGAGAGAGAATCTTAATTAGGCTCCATGGTCAGCATGGAGCCCGACTTTGGGCTCAATCCCACGACCCTGTGGTCTTGACCTGAGCCGATATTAAGAGTCAGACAGTCAAATGACTGAGCCACCCAGGCACTCCTGGACTTTTTAATATAAAGTTAAAATAAGTAGAGGAAAACAGATTCGTGGTACATTTAGAAATGCGAGACTTCCTGGTGATTAAGTACGCATATATAACTCTATCCCCTTCCATAATCTCATTAAAGTGACCCGAAGAATAGAAAAAAAAAAAAATACAGGAAAAAGTTCAATCCTTTAAGGAAATTAGAAGGGGTAACTTTCAGACAGCAGAAATTTCAAGGCATTTCTACTTAATAAAAGAGCAAACAGCGCTTGTCTGTAGGGAAGGCCGGCCATGTACGCAGCGTCCTGGGAGGGCAGTCCGAGAGGCCTCCGCAGGAGTTCCTGAACACCCGTGACTGTGGGGCAGCTGGGAACCATCTGACCCCTAGCAGGGTTTCTAGAAGCATCCAGGCAGGGAGGACCCCTCTGGAGGGAGTGCTCTCCATCTACCCTTGAGGTAGGTGTCTCCGCCATGTGCAGAGCAAGGGCACCGTGCCAGCCGCCTCTGGGTCGTCAAATAGGAAGGAAAGAGAAACTCGTTGGCACAAAGCTGAGGCTCCTGGCCACGAAGCTCTGGCTCCAGCGGGCCCCTGCTACTCCAGGCTGCTCGCTTTCTGAGCAGGTAACAGAGAAACACCAAACCTATGTCTTCCTTCTTTCATGTGAGCTGCAGAGAGCCAGCTGTGCCGGGTATCAACTTATTGACTGCCGGCTCCGAATCTACCCTGCTTCGCCCTGCTGGACATTCCTGTAAATTTCTTCTGCACCGAGGGCTCTAATATTAGGCTTTGCCAATAGAAAAAGCTAGACGGTCACTGCAAGGCAGAGCGGAAGAAGGGGGCTTCTCTTCCCACTTCCGAGGTGCTTCGCTAGCGTGTAGGCCCTGGTCTGCTGCAGCCACGTACGGGAGGCCCCGGTGGTACGGATTTTCCAGTGAGGTTCTGTAGGACTCCTGTGGTCCTGGCCCAGCCCCTGGCACCACGGAGGGTGACTTCCTGTTGACCAGCTGTGACCAGCTGGCCTTCCAGTGGGGACTTCATGTGGAACGGCTCTGGCTGTCTGGCACCCCAGTGAGCTTGTCCACCCTCGTCTTCCCAGCGGGGCCTAATTCTCGGTCTCGGCCGGGCAAAAGGGGGTCTGTCTTCCAGAGTCTCAGTTCCTCCCTTGCCCAGCCCCTCAGCCCTCCAGGGGCGGCCGCTCACCTCATCTGCCATTCACAGGCTCCCTGGACTCCTCCTTTACCCTTGTTAGTACTTAAGGCCTTTGACTGGTTAATAATATTTTGCATTAAATTGTATCCATTCAAACTACCAGTGCAATTTTTCTCCTGCCTGAACCCTGCCTGGGGCACTGTCTCGACACTTTATTTTATGTTGAAATAAAGCAGCCCCTTTACAGGCCTGAGCAAGGAGAGAAAGAGCACAGAACACCGGAAAAGAGGTTAAAAAAAATGGGAGATAAAGATGTGCCAAAAGAAGGATGGCCATGAAGGACCAGAGGAAAGGACTGCTGTGCAATAGTTTTACTCTAAGAACCACGAGAATATCTTTGAGAGTTTCCGATGAGTCTTTCCAACAAGACACAGGTAGGTCCTGTATGTATGGAACTGCAGGGTAAGTCCTCACAGAGAAAAAAGTGCTGAGGATGCACAGAGATGTAAACCAGACTCGCCAAACTTTGAAGCCACAGGAAGACAGGGAACAGGAGACTGGATTCTAGGAGAAAACACACCTTAGTAATGTCTCATTTCAGTGAAAAAGAAAACCGACACCATAAGCATCAAAGCAAGAAAAAAACTATAGTATTAGCAAAGAGAGACTAATCCCAGACTTCTCCTCTACGGTATTAAAAACTGGAAATAAAATGAAGCAACAACCACTGAGCTTTGAAAGAAAAAGATTATGACAGAATCCCTCGATGTCCTGTAAAGTCATCTCTATCGAGTGAAGGTAACAGGAAAAATCCTCAGAGTGTATAAAATCAGAAAGCATTATGCTACATATTCTTCCTGAAAGACTTCTCAAAATACCACCAGCTGGTAAAGGACTCGAAATGAAGAGCTCAAAAATGGGGAAGTATTGGCATCAAAGAGCTGGTGGTAAGCATGAGTTCAGAAACATTCCGACTGAAATTAAATGTCATTTATAAGATTATAGAAGTGTAAAGCAAGTTCTTAACATTGTTTCTGAATTACCAAGGCAACATGTAGGGGGCTCCTGGGTGGCTCAGTCAGGTAGGTAAAGCATCTGACTCTTCATTTTGGCCCAGGTCATGATCTCATGGTTTACGCATTCGAGCCCTGACTCAGCAGCACAGAGCCTGTTTGGGATTCTCTCTATTGCTACTCCCTCACCTGCATGCATTTTCTCTCTCACACTCTCTCTCTCAAATAAATAAACTAAAAAAAAAAAAAAAAAAGATGTCAGATGTAATAAAAACAGTAATTTTCAAATGATCGTAATGACTGAATTCTAAATTTCCAGTTGCAAGGAAGTTGCTTAAAGGATGTTTTATTTCTTACATTACATAAGTGGAGGGAATCAACAGTATTTCATTCATGATTTCGATGACTGGAGAAAAATTTGTACACTATGTAATTGTAAAATTAATCTTAACCTAAAAACAATTTTCAACTTCCAAATCACAAAAGAAAAAAGGTCAGACAAACATATACATACTAAAAAAAAAGAAAAAAAAAGACTAAAGGGATATTGAAAAACTATTAGGTATTTTTTTGAATGGTGAATTTATTTACTATTTATCCTCTTTATATTTTTCTGTGCTTTATTTTTAAATTTTTTTTAAATTTTAAAATGTTTATTTATTTTTTAATTTTGGGGGGGTTAGTTTTGAGACAGAGTACAAGTAGGGGAGGGGCAGAGAGAGAGAGAGGGAAACAGGCTCCAGGCTCTGAGCTAGCTGCCAGCACAGAACCTGATGCGGGGCTCAAACCCACAGACTGTGAGATCATGACCTGAGCCAAAGCCGGATGCTTAACCGACTGAGCCACCCAGGTGCCTCATAAAATGTTTATTTATTTTGAGAGAGGGAGAGAGAGAGAGAGACAAAGTGTGAGGGGGGAGGGGCAGAGAGAGAGGGAGACACAGAATCTGAAGCAGGCTCCAGGCTCTGAGCTGTCTGCAAAGAACCCGACATGGGGCTCGAACCCACAGACTGTGAGATCATGACCTGAGCCAAAGTCAGACACTCAACTGATTAAGCCACCCAGGCGCCCCTCTGTGCTTTCTAATTTGTTTACAATGACCAAGTCTACTCTTCATAATCAGAAACAAAATAGTAAATAGTGGGAGAAAATCCTGGGCTTCAAACAGCAAGAATTTCAAAAGAGACACTCTCTTCTGTCACTGATCCGAGGTCAGTCTCATCTACGTGCCGCAACAGCCACCGTGAGACAGGAGGGGCCTGAAGAGTCACACGGAGAAGCGTGAACCAGAGTGCTGTCAGGGGAGTGCGTCCTTCCTCACCTACAGGGTTTGGGGGTTTTTGCTGTGTGTGTGTATGCGTGCGCACGTGTGTGTGTGTGTGTGTGTGTGTGTGTGTGTGTAATACGCCCATTCCATTTCTCTCCTCGATGCAGATTTGACCAGTAAATCAGGTCTGATCACTGATTAATAAAGAGTATCAGAAGATGGGATTTTAGAAGTCGTCTATAATCCAACCTCCTGGTCTCACTCATAGAGAACGAAGGCCCAGAAAAATAAACAGCTTGTTCAGGTCCAGCCAATAGACTTAGTTCCAATAAATGTACGGGATTAGCAGAAATACCATAAAACTCATAGTTTTATGAAGCCTTGAGGGCCTCGGATAAGGCTCAGTAAAAATGCCTTGTTGAATATGTAGGAACTGGCTGAGCAGAGGAGGTTTCTCAGAGACCGGCCAGCTCTACAGCTCTTCGGTTGAGGAATGAACTGGCGACCTTGTCCTCCAGGTACTGAGACTTGCAGGTCGCTCCTCTGGGTCTCCTTACCGCCTCTGAGGCTGTTGGAGAGGCCGCCTGGCTGGTAGCTAAGCTTCTGGAACAGCTCCTCAGCCCTTCTAAACCCCGGGCTCATAAACCTTCCAGCTGCTTTCCCAGGGAGAGAGCAGGATTAGAGATAAGATATTTACATATAAAAATCGTTAATAGGTTTAAATGTGCGTGGCCTACAAGCATACCAAAGGCCCCCGGTCCCTGAGAGTGCCACAGTCCACAGCGTCTGTCACAGATACTTGCTGTCTGAAAACCTAGTTTCTTCTTAACCTACCTGTCAAATACGAAGCCTTTTTTCTCCCCACCGAACATGAAAAGGTTTTTATTTCCACTGCAGGCCTACTTCAGATTGAGGCAGAAAGTACCTTGAAATGAAAGTGCGTGCGGAGGGTGCTTTTTGGTCTACAGTGCATACTTACGGGGAAATCAAGCCATTAAATTTACTCAAGAGCCTTTTACAGCTGTTTTGCCAAAGCTCTTTTGTGAAAGGTTTGGGAATCGTTCTAAAATACCACAGCGGATTTTAAAGACAAACCAACCCCAGGAACAGTAGGCCTTTTCCAGCGTGCACCGTAGCTCTGAAAGTTTCCATCGGGGAAGTGGAGCCTGTGGGCGACAGGAAGAGAAAGCCTGGACATGCCCTAGCCACGTGTGACATCCCCGTGGAATCGAGGCAGGGACCCAGGGAGCACGGCACCAGGGCATCAAGCAGCTATTTCACCCGTTGACCAGTTGGTCCAATTTCCAATTGGCTGGAGCCAAGATACTCAAGTGAGTCAAAACGAGACATGTGCACGCGCACACATGCCACATTGTAATGTGTACGGACACACAGTTAACATACTGGATCTCAGTTCTGTCCTCATTCTCTCTGCTGGAGTCGAGATTTCATAGTAGAGATTACTTTAGAGAAAAGTGCCTCAGATTCATTATAAGAAGGTTCTGGATGGATCCATTCTGTGCTGAATTCCTGTCTCTTGAGTGTAACAATGTAATGGATAATGACTCAGAATCAGTTCAGATTTGCTCCAGGAAGAATAACGAACAAACTGAAAAATAAGGACCATTTCTTGGGAAATTCTGTTTCTGGGATCTCTCAGATACCAGTGACTATGTCCCCAGACACAGGTATGGTCTCTCTAAACCCTCTGGGGCCAAAACTGACCCCAGAGGACGTGGTGGTCCCTTGGTGTGTGCATGTGCCAGCGCTCACCTACTCGGGTGAAAGAGCAGGGGTGGAGTTTTTACTCTGCCCCAAATACTCAGATTCTTGTACCCCAAGTAATCAGCACTCAAATACTTAAACAATGAGGTAATCAAGTAATTAATCTGGTGCCAGTGAGTCTCCATTTATTTACTAGGAAGCTTTTTACAGTTCCTTTAAGAGCCAGCCAGAGCGGCCCTGCTGAGAGAGAAAAGAGTTTCACAACATGGCAGCAAGGTTAAACCCCCCTGCTTTATGCATCTGTCCTTTGGCGCTAAGAGATATGCGCATGGACACTCACAGGAAACAGCTATCTTTGTCATTATTTTCTCCTTTCACCACTGGGCTCTTTTTTCTTCCCGTAAAACTGGCTTGTGAAGTCTGACCAATATTATGCAGAGATCTGTAAGGCCTTTCCATTTCAAAGCACGCTAATACACCAAAAGCTCCCACTCAGGAATTAGCAATTGTCACAAAGCATTGCTTGAATTTAAATCAGGAGACAATGCATCACTGGGAGGCATGGGCTTCAAACGCCTATGGGTACATTTCAAAGGTAGGATGTGATGGGAAATATGCACAGCAGCTATCTGCGATGCAACCACTGAGCCAATGTGAGTAAGGAAATAAAGTCATAAGTACTCATCTTTCATCAAAATCTTACAGTTCTTCTGTCTTCAAGGTACAGAAGAACCCCTTAAACAATCCAGAATGATCTGAGGGAAATGGACGCATGAGCCAAACCGCACGAGCTTTGTCCCTAAACCAAACTGTGTGAGCTTTGCCAACGCGGCGTGCTGGGGTCGGACTAGAATAAGGGTCTGACCTGCGCTATTCCTAAATTATCTGCAGCCTTGAAGTCTCTACCAACATTCACTTCTGACCTCGGACTTCAGATTTTTACTCTTAAAAAGAGAACATGCATATTGTAAAGTGTTGAGCCACAGAGTACTATGGAAAATTTAAGAGACAGCTGCCAACTCAGTTCCCTTTCAGAAGCTCTTCCTACTTACTATGGGTCTGCTCCCGGCACCGCCAGGACGGAGAGAGTTCAGTTTTCCTCTTGCCACACTCCTTCGAGCCCAAATTCCTGATGTGCCAAGTCTTATTCTTTGGGAAAACTACTGAGGTGGTGTTATAATTTATAATTTGTTAACAACTCTTTTTAAAACTCAGTCACCCCGGGGGGCTCAGTCGGTCAAGCGTCTGACTCTTGATTTTGACTCAGGTGGTGATCTCACAGTTTGTGGGACCCAGCCTGTGTCAGGCTCTGCCCTGACAGTGCGGAGCTTGCCTGGGATCCTCTCTCCCTCCCTCTTTCTCTGCCCCTTCCCTGCTTGTGTGTGCTCACCCTCTCTCTCAAAATAAATAAACTTAAAAAAAATTTTTTTAATGTTTCTTATTTTTGTGAGAGAGACAGAGCATAACCAAGGGAGGGGCAGAGAGAGAGGGAGACACAGAATCTGAAGCAGGCTCCAGGCTCCGAGCTGTCAGCACAGAGCCCGATGTGGGGCTCGAACTCACGAACCGTGAGATCATGACCTGAGCTGAAGACAGACGCTTAACCAACCGAACTACCCAGGCGCCCCAATAAACATTTTTTTAAAAAGTCATCCTGGGAGTTTCCTAAATGCCACACAAACCCATTCATCACAAAGCAAGATATAATACAATAACAAGAAACATACCTGAAGAAGAAAAGCAATAAATAGGTAGCATTTACCTGCCTTGGTAATACCCTTTTAGGCAGAGAATGAAGCCATCAGCTCTTGCAACATAGAGGACAGAGCTCGGTCTACACTCCCCTGCTAGGTCATCCGACTGGCGCAGCAGGATCCAGAAGGGCCAGACCGAGCTAGGCAGGGGTGCCCTCTCTGCTCAAGGACATAGCCCCTCATCCTTTACGTGCGGTCTGAGCTTCTTTATTCTATGGACGGGTTTCAAGCTACTCAGCTTCTCTACTAGAGTTCTCCTCAATACTAACATTTAGGTTTGACTCTCTTCTGAACGTAGGCTCACACCAAGTCCAATCCCTCAAAGATGGACCCTCGGTGCTGTCCACGACCACTGCCGGGCTGGGCTGTTAGGAAAAGGGCCAGCCATGAAGGCCGTGGTTGGCCAGGGCACGAGGACTCATACCCAACGCTCCCACGTGGGGAGAGGGTGGGGTGTCACGGCGGGTCTGCTCTTCCGGGACGGTGGAGTCAGAGTGTCTTCAATGCACCAACAGCGTTTGGGTGATAATGAGTTAATTTTCAGGGAACAGAAAGAGTTTTCTATAAAACTTACAGGGACGTTTTAAATAGCCATTACTGAGCTATTGAGATTTAGTTCCTATGTATGAAATACATTCACTGTAAATAAAACATGACATTTTTTTCCTCTCTTTACAATTTACTGAGAAGTCTAGCCAACCATGAACTTTTTTTTATGACATCCTGCTTGTTACAGAGACTTCTACACCTTACAGAGAACTGGCTTCTTGTTGTTCTACCACTGCGCTGTTGTGATCGTTTCATTTCTTTCTTCTATAAAAGTAGAGTGGATTCAAAAAGAGAGGCTGGTGATATGCGTGAGCAGCTTAACAAAGCCGTCCACATCAGTTTAGAGTTCACGGAGAGCCTCCAATGGAACTGAAAGCTCAGATTAGTAGTAAAATAACTCTTAAATAAAAGCATATGCTTTAGCCATAGAGCATGATGTGTGTAGGTATAATCCATTTTTGCCTTGGTTTATTGCTTTGTTTTTTCAAATATTGGCCCCTGAAGTAAGTGCCTCTCTCTTTTTTAAATGGCTGCCATCTCAAATTGGAAACCAGCTCTATAACCTGTAGCTACTACATCCGCACTTTACACCTGTTCCTCTAAAACCGATTCCTACAGCACAGTGGAGACCGAGACACATCTGTCTGCAACGATTTACAAGAATGATCACCGCAGTCGGGCTTGCATGAGAGCACTGATGGGTAACATTCATCTAAATACAGGATGCTTGAAGCGGTGGGTCTCAAATCCCATGTACTCCCAGATCACCCGGGGATTTGTTACACCTTCCGACGGTCAGGTCTCACGCCTCACAAGTTTCAGATTCAAAAGGTGTTGGATGGGGCTTAGGATTTTGAGCAAGCACCCCCACATTCCAAAACATTCATGAGCTACCCTTCTTTGGGACTCACTTGTAAAAGGAGCCTGCATCTCCATTCCCAGGCTTAAAGAGACGATCTACAGACACTTGTGGTATGACAAGGCGGCCAGAACTGTCTGGGAGATTCAGTACACAGCCCCAAGTCCCTACTGGGTCACATGCCACTCCTCCCCAGCCCTGACCAGGACGTGCCAGGTATGGGGTAACACAATATGGTGGGTGAGAGTGTAAATCACGGAGTCAGACTGCCTGGGTTCACGTCCTCGCTAGGCAAGGACTTAACTCCTCTCTACTTCAGTTTCTTGTTTTCTGATATGGGAATAATAACGAGCATCTGCCTTCTAGAATTAATGGGGACTTTCATAAATGAAAACATGCGAAGTACACAGAGCAGCACCTGACCTACAGGAAGTGTTCAGCTATTGGTATGTGTGTATCTGATGGGTTTAAGTACAGAAACCCCTCCTTAAAATGCAGAACACAAAATAGTTCCTGGAAGAGTAACTCACAAAATCCCATTCTACAAATTGAGCACCAGGGTAGAAGTGTGCAGTTTTATTCACTTAACTTTGTACACGGAGTGTCCTTTCTTCCCATGCTCTAGCATGTCTATGTCTCCACCTTCCCTCCAGCTGGCTAGTTCGTCCTTCCTTCTCAACCGAGGGGGTTAATGTCTTCTTGACAATTTACTGTCGAGCTACACCCAGGCTGGGGATGGTCAATGTCATGAACCAAGAAGTATCTAGAGAAGCAGGGTCATTTCAAATTGGGTCCCCAAACCATGCTTTGTTGTCAGGTTGAAACAGTGCCCCACCTAAGTCGTGACTTGGTGTCCTCATCATCTGGGCTTTGTCACAGAAATTCTACGAATTTAGTTCTTTTTTCCTGTTAGCCTTCTGTGGCTCATATGCCTCCGAAAACACTCAGGTACTCCTCCTGACAGTCTATTCTAGATACTGCCAAACCCCACCGTCTTGAGAGACTCAACCACATCCCTGTTCTCCATCTCTTTAGCTGTCAATCTCTAAACTCTTCCTCTCCGTTGTCGTATTTGGAGATTCTACCACACTAATTATACTCTCTTGCGGCTCTATGTTTTGTAAAGTGATCCCTTATTACAACAAAGATTTGTTTTGTTTTCCCTATTCCAACCATTTGGAAATGCCATGAAGAGCCATGTTTGGGGCCCTACCCCTGTTCCAAGATCTCTTCTTGGATGCCATTTATTTAAATCCTCAACATAGGACCCAATTTTATTTCTGTCACCTGGTCTCAGCCACCTGTGTCATCTACAGAGCAACTATGATCTCAGTAAATGAGAATTTGCTTCCATTTGGTCATCAGGCATTTTCACCAAACCACAAAATCTACTGCTGACACCAGTCTAAGAAGGATCATCGACTGCAAACTTCTGGATTTTCCAGATACAGAAACTTAAGTTCTTATTTAGAAGACTTGCTTACAGTCGTAGAGTCAGTGGGCAGCCTACAGTGTCCTGGCTGCTCCAACAATCTTCCCACATATGACACTGCCCAGGGAAGATATAAAAGACATATTCATCAAAGAATGGAGTCAATGTGATGGGAATGACAGACATGTTAGGTCCATTCTCATGATGACCCATTCTCAGCAGGAAATTAATTTTTGCCTTATTACAAAAGGAAATGTACTTTAATTGTAAAATATGTTTAAAATACAAATAAATAGCGGGGCTCTTGGGTGGCTCAGTCGGTTAAGCATCCAACTTCGGCTCATGTCATGATCTTGTAGTTTGTGAGTTCGAGCCCCGCGTTGGGCTCTATGCTGACAGCGTGTAGCCTGGAGCCTGCTTCAGATTCCATGTCTCCCTCTCTTCTGCCCCTGCCTGCTCACACACCATCTCTCTTAAAAATAATAAACATTAAAATAAAAAATACAAATAAATAGAAGAAAATTTAAACTGCCCACTGTATCTCCATATAAAGGTAACCAATCAGATATTAGACATTTAGTATGTAGCCTAAAGTTGTTGTTTAATGTGGACGTATGTGCATATCACACCAGTGTAATGATGCTGTGTGCACCATCTTATAACCTGTCTCTTTCACCTAAAAACATAATGGGACTTTCTTTTCATGTTGTTAAACTTTCTTCCTCATCGGCCCTTACACCACCTGCCGGTACTCCATAGTACAGCCAATCTCCAATCTCCAATTTTTTCTTCTTTTATAGTTTATTGTCAAGTTGGTTTCCATATGACCACCCAGTGCTCATCCCCACAAGTGCCCTCCTCCATGGCCATCACCCCCTTTCCCCTCTCTCCCTCCCCCATCAGCCCTCAGTTTGTTCTCAGTATTCAAGAGTCTCTCATACTTTGCCTCCCTCTCCCCAACTATTTTTTCCCCTTCCCCTCCCTCATGGTCCTCTGTTAAGTTTCTCCTGTTCTACTTATAAGTGAAAACATAGGGCATCAGTCCTTCTCTACCTGACTTATTTCGCTTAGCATGACACCCTCAAGGTCCATCCACTTTCCTACAAATGGCCAGATTTCATTCTTTCTCATTGCCATGTAGTACTCCATTGTGTATATATGCCACATCTTCTTGATCCACTCCTCAGGTGATGGACATTTAGGCTCTTTCCATGATTTGGTTATTGTTGAAAGTGCCTCTATGAACATTGGGGTACATGTGCTCCTATGCATCAGCACTTCTGTATCCCTTGGGTAAATCCCTAGCAGTGCTATTGCTGAGTCATAGGGGAGTTCTATTGTTAATTTTTTGAGGAATCTCCACACTGTTTTCCAGAGTGGCTGCATCAGTTTACATTCCCACCAACAGTGTAGGAGGGTGCCTGTCTCTCCACACCCTCATCTCCTGATTTGTTCATTTTAGCCACTTTGACCGGCATAAGGTGGTATCTAAGTGTGGTTTTGATTTGTATTTCCCTGATGATGAGTGATGTTGAGCA
>NC_043712.1:83888299-83930415 GCF_006229205.1 Suricata suricatta
TCCTGATTTGTTCATTTTAGCCACTTTGACCGGCATAAGGTGGTATCTAAGTGTGGTTTTGATTTGTATTTCCCTGATGATGAGTGATGTTGAGCATCATTTCGTGTGCCTGTAGGCCATCTGGATGTCCTCTTTGGAGAAGTGTCTGTTTATGTCTTCTGCCTGTTTCTTCACTGGGTTATTTGTTTTTTGGGTGTGGAGTTTGGGGAGTTCCTTGTAGATTTTGGATACTAGCCCTTTATCTGATATGTCATTTGCAACTATCTTTTCCCATTCTGTCGGTTGCCTATTAGTTTTACTGATTGTTTCCTTTGCAGTGCTGAAGCTTTTTATCTTGATGAGGTCCCAGCAGTTCATTTTTGCTCTTGATTCCCCTGCCTTTGGGGATGTGTCGAGTAAGAAACTGCTGCGATTGAGGTCAAGGAGGTTGTTTCCTGCTTTCTTCTCTTGGGTTTTGATAGTTTCCTGTCTCACATTCAGGTCCTTCATCCAACTCAACTTCATTGAGTTTATTTTTGTGTATGGTATAAGAAAGTGGTCTAGTTTCATTCTTCCACATGTTGCTGTCCAGTTCTCCCAGCACCACCTGCTAAAGAGACTGTCTTTTTTCCATTGGATACCCTTTCCTGCTTTGTCAAAGATTAATTGGCCATACATTTGTGGGTCCAATTCTGAGTTCTCTCTTCTATTCCAACCAGTCTCCTGTTCCTGAACATTTCTGGTTTCTCTAAAATTTTTAAAAAATTATCAGCAACTTTGAAAATTAACACTCTCATAGTTAAATTTCTATGCATACCATGAAAAAATCATAAGGCTAAGTTCCTAGAGGTGGAACTGCTAAGAAAAACGTATGCCTGGTCTTGAGGCTTTCAGCAGCTGCCAGCAAACTGAGAACTGTATTTACCAGAGACACCGACACACTGGAAGTCGTCCAGAGGATGACAATGAAATGTCTATTCACCATGTCCTCCAGGCAGGCTGAAGGGGTTGGGTGCACCTGGAAAACGTAGGGAGGGAGATAAATTCCCTCCAAAAGGAAAGGACTTCTGTTTTCTTGTCTGCTTCTCTGTTTCTCATTTAAGGCTGATTCCACAATATCAGAGGAAACCTTGGGGGAGAGTTGGTTCCTCTGTCAGTTATTAGGCTCCTACCTTTCAGCTTCTGTGATGCATTTTGTGATGCTGGGGTTGGGGACCCCCGGCCACACCCTGCCTTTGCCAGGCTGATCCAGGGCACCCCCTCTGCCTCCACCCACAGCAGTGCCAGAGGAAAGCCGAAAGAGGAAGAAAGGCTGGCTCCTTCCACGTTCCTCTGTCCCCTTCAGCATTTCCCAGGAACGGTCCCCCAGCTTGGCAGCCACAACCGATTCCACTTTGTAGTTTTTCCAGGGCTCTCAGGACCAGCCTCGTGAGCACACTTTCCTCCTCAGAGACCTGGTCCCAGCCCCTCCCTGGGACCCTTTCCTGAGCTCCTGAGGTTTTAAAATTCTAACTTATTACCCTTGCCCCCATCTCCAGGGGTGACGGCACTTCCTCCTCCTCTGTACCTTTTCATTCTCCTAACACCCAGCTAACAAATCTGTACGATGGCTTCTCTCTGTTAAAATGACTGGTGTGGTTCCAGGGTCTGTAGTGGACCCTGACTGATACAGTCTCCCTGTCGCTGGAGCTAGTAAATTCAGAAGGAACTCCCTCGCATCCAGGATATGGTAAAGGAAATTCCTGAACTGAGAGAAGGTTAAACCGTATCAGTTATCTTAAAAGTATTTTTGTCAATGTAAACCTTTTCACAAATAGCCTTGAGCCAAACGCAATATATATAAAAGTACAGGTGCTTTGGTTAAACTGTGAGTCTGCAGCATTCTGCCCCTCACCTGCTCAGCCCCACCCCCCACCTGCAGCTCCTCCAGAGCCCTGCCCCCACCCGCCCCACCCACATCCTTCTGTGGAACTCTCGGGTTCAGTGGAACCCAGTCTGGCAACCACTAATCCACACAACTCGAGTTCCCTTCCAAATCTTGTGATTCCGTAACTAGGTAGTTCTTGTGTGGTGCCAGGGCTCTCTGGACATCTCCGTGGCCCAAATAACAGTTCAGGCAAAACACAAGGTCTCGGCCACACACCTGGCTGTCCCATCTACAGCCCCATGTCTCAACCACAAACGGAAACCCAGAGGGATCACTGTGTCACTGCCATTCCTACCATTAAGAATAGATCAGCGTTTGCCGTTACAGTTCTTCTTTCAGAGCTTTCTGAACTGATTTTAAAAATCTGCTCTAGCTTCAAGTTTGGCATGAGAGTTCTTGGCTCCGGGCCGTACTTTCCTTCAGTGAAGCCACTCAAAGTGTGTTTAGCTACTTGAGAGCTCAGAGAGACCACTGACAGTCCTGAATAGGAGAAATCTCAAGTTTGAAATGCCCCTTTCCCACTCCCTCAAATCTATGAAACCTCCTTTTCTTAAAAAGAGAAAAAAGCAAAACAAAACCTTTTTCCAGGCTATTTGCTGAAAACGTAGCTTTTTCTTTTTCGATTGTTAAATTGAACCAGGTCTTTGTGATGCTCAAACTCTTTGAACATGAAAGTTTAATGCAAACAAGGTATTTTGTATTAGAGGTGGTTCTCCTGTATGAATCTTCCACTATAACTGGGTTTCCTGCTTATGTCTATCTTCTTTGATCCCCCGAAAATGGGGTCATACTACTTTTGAAGCAAATTCCAAATATTTACATTGTGCATAGGTGATATTTATAACACACAGATACTTTTATCTTTGTGTCTCCTCAACTACTGTCAACAAAGGTGGTGAGAAGTGTCAGAATTGTTCCCTCTTCACAGAAGAAACCATGGAGGCCCAGAGAGCGTGACTTGCTTAAAATCCTGCTCAAAGCCCGCCGATGCAGGGGATGGCCTTGCACTGCCTTCCCACACTCCCGCAGCCTGAGCGAACCACAGCAAAGCCAGTGAGAAGGGAGGCCGCCCAATCTAGAACTGTCTGCAGAGCTGGAGGACCTTGCTACACCGACGGGGTTTCCCTCTGCAGGCAAGTTCCTCTGTTCCTCTGCTTTGGGGACACCGTTCAGGCCACTGTGCAGAAAATACCATCATCCCCAAGCGAGTCCTTAGTGCTGGGTAGAGCCCGGGCTCTGGTGAAATTCGGAGACCTCTGGACTGCGATCCTAGCCTCACCACTCAGAACCAGGGCTAGAGGATCCTCGTCTGATGCACACATAAAACCCAAACCAAAACCAAACAAAAAAACCCAACCCACTACCTCGAAAGGTTTCTGTGATCATGAAGAAAAAACCCCACACACAAGAGAAATTCAGTACACTGTAGATGCTGCTAAGCAAATATAAATACTGTCCCCACAAAAAAAAAAAAGAGAGAAGAATGAAAAAAAGAAAGAAAAAAAAAAGAGAAAGGTAGGTATTCAACAGATATCTGTTGATAAAAGAGGAGACACCATGAATACGCTACTTCCTAAAAGATAAAAAAATATACGCATCACTTAAGATACAAACAAGGATTCATCTGGAGAGACTTATAAAAATGTGCAGGAATCTGCTGGCGGCAAGACCCAGTGACTCTGGGTGCACCGGGCCCCTCCACAACCTGGCTTTGGCTTTATGATCTAGCCCGTGACACCGTGCTGTGAGTCCCAAACTGTCCTATCCTTTTTTCCAATTGCAAGATGCCTCACCTGTTAGCTTACGCATTTATTTTTCCAATATCCCTGCATTCGTGAGCATCTCCCGAGCATCTACCACACCCCGGGCATTGTGCGAGGCACTGCGGATACAGAAGATAAAAGTATCCTAGGGCTCAGCCTAGGACAAGCTGTGAGGCATTCACCTCAAATATATAATTTAGGGGACCTTGAAAAATAGTCATCAAGGTAAGTGATAACTTGATGCAATACCTTGAATAATCAACATCAATACAAAAGAGCCCATGACGAACAAAATAGCAAAACTTTAGATAAAGACAAGATCAGGAACAGGGTTGTACTGAGTCACACTGGGCCTGGGGCAGAAGGAAAAATCAGGAATACTGATTCTGTCCTATTTTAAATTTTTATATTTTATCCATCATGGATTTTTTGGTATTAATTAGTATTACTTCAAATATGATGTTAAAATGTTTTTTATCTGGATTAATGAGTTTTGGCATGCCCTTAGATTTCTGACTCTAATCTTGGCCCGAAATAAGATGCATCTTATATTTAGCTGAAACCTGAAGTCCCACCGAGTCACCAAAGGAAGCAATCTAAAGGCGTTAAGGACCTATTATGGATGGCAAGGCTGTGAAAGATCAGGTGGGGAGGCAAGCGGCCCAAGGCTGGTCAGCGTGACACCCAACGCCAGGCTTCTCCTGGATCTTTAGCTTCACCAGCCAGCCTTCACGCTGCCTTCACTCCTGAGCAGCGTCTGGGGTGCTTCTGTTGGCCAGGCACGTTCCCCATACACACAGGTCCACAAACCAACCAGATTCCCACATGCAGGACTTCTACTCTGCAGAACATTTTTCTGGCTGGCTCTTGGTCATGAAGCAGGAGTCTACTCCAAGACTGAGTGACCGTGGCTGCCACGGTTCCTGTGGCTGCACCTGGGTTACATAATGAGCTTTGCGTTCAATAAAAGGCCAAACACTCAAATCACAACAGAGCACCAAGGATTACCACTCTATGCAGGAACATGGTTGCCGGACCCAACTGGTGTAAACATGACCTGCTTGATTTCTTCTCAAAATACTCTAAAGCACCCTGTTCCTCTCTCCCAGGCTTCCCCAGGCAGGGCTTTGCCCTTCTGCCTTCATCACATTCAACTCTTTCTGCTCTGTGGCAAGCTCCTACTGCAAGCAAGGAAGTAAGCCTCTGGGGCCGGCAGAGGTGTACCATATCAGACTACATTTCCCAGCCTCCCTTGCACCTGCATTTGGCCATGTGACTCCTTTTTAGCCAATCAAGCATGAACAGTAGGGACTTTCCCGTTTTCAGACCTCCCATGTGTAATCCTCTTTTCCTCTGCTCCTCATCTGGCTAAATGGAGAGAACGCTGTAAGCTTCCAAGATAATGGAGCCAAGGTGGATAGAGCAGGGGTCCCTGGATGAATGTACAAAAAGCCCCCAACTAGAGTGAAATAACCTTTGGCTGGAAATTCAAAAATGAGCTCGTGAGATTTGGGGGTCTATTACAGCAACTAGCGTATCCTGACTGATATACTCTCCCGGCTAGACTGTAAACGCTTCGCTGGCTGGCTCCCGTATCGGACGCACCTCTGTATTCTCAACAGTGAGCACGCCCAGTAGGCGTCCTATCCAATCCTGGGTTAGTCAGCCACCTGCATTTCCCTCTTGAAGCTATTATAAAAAAGCACCTCCACCACCATTACCAGCAGAATGACTAACAATGAATCCCTCTCTGTCTCTTTATACTGAAAATGAAGCAAAACATTCCTAGAAGCCCCTGTTAATTATGATCACTAAATAGAATGGTTCATGCCACTTCATAACCAGCTAATAATCTAAATATAAACAAACATACAAAGGCAGAGGATGGAGTCAGAGTGGGAGCCCCAGACACGTATTTGAGTTTTCCTCTGGAAAGATCTTGAATGCACCATAGTGTCTTAGCATACGTTTCTGCTCTGTGCACATCACAGTTGACATCTTGTCAAAACCAAGGGAAATAATTGCATCCCCGAGTCAGGGTATCATGCAGGCAGCAATTTAAATGTGGCACTGCTTATCAGCCCCGATTTACTAACATCTTACTGTATATAACACGCGTGGTGGGAGAAAACTTATACATCCTTACCAAGGTTTAAGCATGAAAACAAAATCTGTTCTGCCTCCAATTCAAAAGAAGAAAAGAAGAAAGGAGAAGGGCATGAAATAAGAAGCCGTATGTCTTCCTCTTAGAGACGAACTTTTAAAGAAATCTAAATCCTGGTCTGCCCACCTTCATGTGAGGTGGGGTGGACCAGACGTAAGCAGTCTGCTCAGGTCTTGAGGGAGAAGAAAAACAGCCCATCCTATGAGGTTATTAAGCTGACACCTCAGCAAGCTGCAGGCATGCTACTCATTTATTACCCAAAACCGAAATCTTCTGACAGTCCATAATTATGTGCTGAGAACTCTAATGAACAACTCCGCATCAGAAGGATTCACAGAACTTTGATCAGTGTCCCGAGAGACAGCGGGTCAAAATGAACCTTGAAATCTGATTTACATCACCCATTCCCATCGAGCATTCCAAAACCACTGGGTTTTAGCTCTCCATTCTTCACCTGGTATATTCTGGAAACACAAATTTGTCAAACATCCTAGAGCAGTATTATAAAAAATATTAGTAGTCACTTATGAGAAAGACTTAAGATAGAGTTTATATAATTTCTCATATGTAATTCTCCATACCTTTTTGATCCTAGGGTCTTGATCATAAAAAAAAAAATCATATTGTAGGGCTCAATGCTACACTAGATTAGATGGGTAACTGGCTATAATTTTGTATCCAGTCCTCTGCAAGTGACCAAGGTTTTAGGAGACCTGGGTTTGAAATAGTGATGTGTTTCAAATGAGTTGTCCACATACCCTTTTCTCTATTCCCTTTGGTTTTAAGACATATGAAGCAGGGAACAGAAATCCGATTTAACTGAAGCTAAATCATCCAGAAAAGGAATAGAGCAAATGCTGAGGGTTTTATCAGCAATTTGGTTCAAATGAGGGGTATGTTGGGGGGGGTGCCTTATGAAAACACAACCGCCTACAGCCTTAGTAGGACTAGAGAAGGAATGGCTGAAAAGAAAGACACACACACAACAACAAGAACACCATCACAGGCCACCACCCCTAATTACTGCATTCAAGGCAGACATCACTAATCAACACCCCACTGCTACCAACGGAGCCTAGCAGTCTCTCTTCCTTACCCTCAGCCCTCTCGGTTCTGGCTACCAGACACGTGGGATTGAATACTAAGTGAGATTCAGTTTCTAGCTCTGAATCTGCCCGATTACTAATGAATGTTTGCAATGGATAAGACATTATGGTTGCTCAATGCTCCCCCACCATTTACAGGTAAAGAAAATGAGCAATGGAGATGTTAATTGACTTTTCAAAGGGCACACAGCCAATCCACAAGGATTTTTTTTCCATAGAAAACTCCAGATTTTTAAAATATTCTTTCTTGGTATGATTTATACCATTGAGGACATATACAGTAAGTTTTAAGAGTGAAGGGATTTGAGAAAACTATTTCAGTGTGTTCTGTCAACCAAGGGAAACAAACAAAAATCCACCGCACAAAGTGTAAGGAGAGCTACAAAATCACTCTCCACCTTGAAATTTATGCAAGAGGATTAGCAAAGCTTACTACAGACCCCTATCTCAGGTATTATTCGCCTACATCAACAGTTTCTGGTATCACTTGCTGCTTCATGCCAGAATAAAAGACAATGCACGAAGAATTACCTCTAGAGAAAGAGAGTGCCTCTGTTTGGCCATTCTGGGCTCACAGACATTTACCCCATGGTCACATCTGACCTCCCACCTCTCTCCACAGGGTCCAAGTCACTGGGGGCTCGGTTACCATCCAAAGTCTGAGGTCACGTTTTTAAGAACAAAACAAAACTTTTCCAGGCCCAGTTTAATAAAGATTATTCTGTGTTGTTGGCTTAGTAGCACTGAAAAATCAACAAGAAGTCCTCTGGGAAGAGAGAAAATGACTATGAGGCACTCAAAACCCTCATCTACCTTCCTTCTCTCTCTCTCTCTCTCTCTCTCTCTCTCACACACACACACACACACACACACACACACACGCATGCACACGCGTGACCCACCATCTTGGGGGCTCTCTAAATATGAAGAACCCCTTGGGAGAAATGCATGCGCGAGGACAGGGGAAAAGAGTGGCAAACTGCTAAGGCTGTAAAAGCCAAAAGCCTCCAGCAGGTTCTGGGCGGTGGAGGAGACACAGCCACGGGGAAGGGCTTCCCACAGGGAGCCGGGGATGGTGGCAGCTGGGGAGGGGGTGGAGGTGGGTGACAGAGACGCGGAGCCAGAAACGGAGCTGTGAGGAAGAAGGGGAAAAAAGGCTGAGCAGCCGAAAGCTGCTGGTTAAAATAACTCGTGGTAACAGAGTGTTCTTTGTTACCACACACTGCTCTTTGTTATCACACATTACGGAGAGTTATAAACAACAGAAGCAGCCACGCACCCAAGCCGCTCTCCCAGCCCCGGGCTCCCCGGTGACCTGACAAACCCCGGGCGTCCCCCCGGGGTGCAGGCCGCTGCCGGTTCCAGAACACCCGGCCTGGGCCGGGCCAGCAGGCTGCGCGGCTCACCGCACACGCGGGAACCTTCGAGGCTGGCCGCGGGACTCCTCTCCGAAGCGCCCTCTGCCTCCCTGTCCACGGGGTCACGCAGGTGCAGCAGGGCTGCTCCGCCTACGACGGAAGGGGCCTGGGCGAGCTTTACAGGCGGAGGGAGGCAGAACGTTCCTGCGGGAGTTCAAACAGCCCAGAGAAAACGAGCTCGTGTGGGTTTATCCATAAAATGAGACGCTCAGCAGCGATGACAGGATGGCCCGGGGTTCAGCGCCCTGAAGAACCTTCTCCCCCTCCCGGCCTCCGTCACCACTTCCCCGACGGCCGTGCTTCCCTGCAGCTGCCACATCTGGCCTCCCATTTACCAGCCGTTGGGTGGAGGGGGATAGAATGCACAGAGATGGTGGCGGGGGAAGGACAGACCGACGGCCCATCTGCTGCCCGGGCTGCCCATCACAGCCAGCGGGGCCAGGAACTTCACCCCTGCTCCCTGCAAGGCCTCCCTCTCTGACCTTTCTTTCCCCGCCACACTGGTCATATTTGCCCTTACAGAAGTCAACACGACCTTTGGGCCTGTGTCTAACTCACTTGTCTCTGAGTTCCTCTTAGCAGGTGCACAAATCCTGAAATAGGAGCGTGCCTGACCCATTCCTGTTACCATCAAGGCATGTCACTTGTCCCTCTGTGGGATCTCTCAGATCTGCTTCCTTGTCATTCCCACTGCCACCTTCTCGTTTCATCCTGTCCAGGTGATGGCCAGGGTCATAGCCTAACTGACCCCCACACCTATACCTCCTCCCCTGTCTGTTCCATGCGTCAGACGACACCAAAATCGTCCTGCTGAAGACACGTATGCCTCGGCTCCCTACCGCTCGCTCAGCCACGTTGCTTCACCCTTACATGGGGTGATGCCCAAATTTTGCACGATGAGAAATTCAGTGTTCTTGATAATTTGGCCTCAACCTCCAGACATAATCCACCACAGCATCCATAGCCCACACCCCGCCCCTGCTGAGACAAACTCAACGTGTGTTTCCAGTCTTCTCTTTCTTTGAGCATATGGTTCTTTTGGCCAAAGATTTACTTGCCTACCCCCAGTGGCCACATCCCTGAGTTTCATGGTCTCTGTGAAGTGGCTCCAGCCCCACCCTAGAGCAGTGAGGCATTCATTCCCTCCCTGAGTTATCGGAACACTCACCCCATGTCCCCAGTATATGACAGAACATGTTACAGACTAAGTGATATCTTCATGAGCACCAGACTGAACTGTCACAGGTAAGGATCCTAGTCTTGGTGTTCTGGGTACTTAACCCAGCACCTGGCACATTTGCACAATGTGGGTTGAAGTCCCTGAAATTTCAACAGACTCTATCAGCAGCAAATCTTCAGCCATTAATCAACACAGGAAAGCGTGTTTCTAGCGAGAAAAAAATGATGGAATGTGTAGAGACAGACTTACTTTCCACTGCATGTCCTTTTCATGAGTTTTAGACTTTTTATCACACATGTACTATTTTTCAACACACTCAGAGGCGATGTTACAGTATGTGCCTGGCACTGTGCACAGCGGGGACGTTAGGCTCCTGGAACAACTCCACTAACCGATGAAATTCATGAACTTGGGGTAACTTCTGTGTAGATTTTCTGTTTGCCCCTCCACGCCCACAGAGCTGTGCTGTTCTTCAGTTGCTGAGTTCTGTGCTGCCTGATAACAGAAGGATTCGTGGATGTGTCCTCCCTCCTGGATCATGAGCCCCGGGAGGCGAGGACCCTCACTCCTCACTTCCGTGACCTCTACCAGCTTCTAGTGTAGTGCTCTGCACATACTTGGCCTTATAGCAAGGTTTGGGGCGCCCGGGTAGCCATGCGGTTGAGCATCCAACTTCGGCTCAGGTCATGATCTCACAGTTCATGAGTTCGAGCCCCACGCCAGGCTCTGTGGTGACAGCTCAGAGCCTGGAGCCTGCTTCAGATTCTGTGTCTCCCTCTCGCTCTCTGCCCCTCCCCTGCTTGTGCTCTGTCTCTCTCTTCTCTCAAAAATAGATAAACATAAAAAAATTTTTTAAAGAAAATATAGCAACAATTTCAAATCTGAAACAAAAAAGCAACAATTATATTGGTTTGCAGCTAATAATCCATGTGGAGGCAAGGAAGAGAAAACCCAAAATACTGCTAACAGGTAACAGCAATAAATATTAGGTTTGCTACCATCAGACTGAGTATAGAAGTCAGAATAGCTGTAGAGATGTATCATATTTTGTCATTCCTTATTTAGGTCATGGATTAATGTACATTGTTCCTTCTCCACTTTCACTAGTGAAACAAGTATCATCCTTTTATGTGAGAGCCTCGAATATATGCACAGCAACAATCATCCGGAACCGCTGCTCTGAAGAGGAGAAAAAGTTTTGAGAGGAAAGAGGAAAAGGAAAATGGGCTCTGAGTGATATCCTCATAAACAAAACAGGACAACAGTCAGCAATTTCCAGATAGATCTAAAACCTCACTCCCCTGGGGAAAATACTCCAACTAAATCCTTTGGTGCCTGGGAAGCAGTCTGAAAGCCGCCTGCCATGAAAAAGAACAAAACGCACAGGATGCAGACTCTATCCTCACAAAGCCGAAGAGACAGTCATATTGACAATCACATTAGAAGTCAGAAAGCAGGGCTCTATCCGCTAACGCTGGAACGAAACGCTGAAGACCAGCATGGCTCCTGCATGAGGATGACACACAGAAGTCAGAAAACAATAGGAAATTTATGGAAAAAAACCCCACAACAACATAGGATTCATATAACTGAAATGAATATGCACTGAACGCCAAATACAGAAATACATGTGCCTACGTGGACAGCAGATTACCAGTGCCCTAGCCTGTCACACAGCCCAAGCCTCACCATTTCCTGCCCTTCCTTCCTCCCTTTCCCTACACACACACACACACACACACACACACACACACACACACACAATCATTTTCTCTGGCCCCTGCACACACTGACATTGATCCAGCCCTGCTTATCCCTTTTTACCTGTCCCTTCCGTATTATGGTCAGTGACAGCCATGTAATCACCCTAATGAGCCTCAGATCACTTGCACGTAGACTTGGCAGCTCATTCACTCTCTCGTAAACTCTACTAGTTACTGCCGCACGGAACACAGCCGACCAGCCAGACCGTGTTGGATCACAGCATTGTAGATCTGGATTTCTCCTCTCTCCCCACACGCCCTATGTGATTTCTACTTCTCAAAGCGAGAAAGAAAAACTAATACGGGAAAGAGAAGATAATAAAGGAGAGGTTAGTGCCATATAGATAAACCCTTCTCCTTGCGTCACTTGCAATAATTAATTTATTGGCCTGTCTCCTTTTGGAAGCAAGTATTAGATTTTATTTACCTCTGTAGTCCCACAGCTTAGCCCAATCAATAGTATAAAACATATGCTAAATAAATAGTTGGTGACTCAGTTAGAGAAAGGGAAGAGAAAGGTAAGACAAAGAAATGTTCTCAATTAGTAATCACTGAAACGAAAAATAAATAAGGTCAACAAAAGAGAAGCACAATTCTCCTTTACTCTTCCTATACTAAGTGTGTCCTGAAGTGATTCAACATGGTGTCTGTCCCTTATACCAAATTTGAAAGGATATAAAAGTCCATAGGACACACATCAAAGGAAACTATCAACAAAACAAAAAGACAGCCTACTGCGTGGGAAAAGATACTTGCAGATGACGTGTCTGATAAGGGGTTAACAGCAAAAACTATAAAGAAATTATACAACTCAATTTCCAAAAATAACCCAAAATATCCAATTAAAAAACAGGCAAAAGAAAAGAACAGATATTTCTCCAAAGACATACAGATGACCAACAGATACGTGAAAACATGCTCAACATCACTCATCATCAGGGAAGTAAATTCAAAACCACAATGAGATACCATCTCACACCAGTCAGAATAGGTAAAATAAAAAAAGATAGAAATAAAAAAAAAAAACAAGAAACAAGAAACATTGGTGAAGATGTGGAGAAAAAGGAACCCTTGAGAACTGTTGATGGGAATGAAGCTGGTGAACAGTGTGGAGGTTCCTCAAAAAAAATAAAAATAGAACTACCATATGATCCATAATTACACTACTAGTTATTTACCCAGAGAACATGAAAACACTAATTTGAGAAGATCTAGGCCCCTCTATGTTTACTGCAGCATTATTTACAATAGCCAAGATATGGAAGCCACCCAAGTGTCCATCGATGGACTTACTTTTAAGTGAAGAAAGCCAAAGAGAAACAAATACCGTATGATTTCACTCATATATGGACTTTAAGAAACAAAGCAACTGAACAAAGAAAACTAAAGGCAAATAAAAAATAGACTCTTAAATATAGAGAACAAACTGGTGGTTACCAGAGGAAGGGGGGGGGGGATGGGTGAAACACGTTTAGATTGAATTTACTGCAGTAAATATTTACTGAGGACCAACTATAAGGTGTGTTTCCAATGCAGGAGAAAAGAGATAAATAAGACTTGTTCTTTCCCTCAAGGATCTCACAATCTAGTACCATGTTCCTTGAAAACTGCAGGGCCTTTTACTGTGATGCAAAAACACCCAATGAAATTTCACAATATTTTATAAGGTCGTAGGTCTTTAAAGCCATGGCCAAAAGAGACAGATAGTATTTCATTTGAGAGAGCCCAAATAGTTTACAGCCCAATCCTACACAGCCTGCCAGTCCAGAGGGCCTCATCCCAAAAGGCCCAAGGCTCATCTTCATTCCTCTGAGACAAAATGAAACAGACCAGTCTTCAGAAGGAATTTACCAACGACTTAATTCTGACAAAAACATCCAGGTCCATATGTCCATGTTAAGAAAAAAAAAAAAAGCTTCTGGAAAGGCTATCCCCCACAATTTCCTTTCAACAAAATGTAAATGTCTGCTTTGCTTTTATTTTTATGGCCTGCTTTCAGAGATTTTGATCTGGGCTGGTTTTTCATGTCTCTTAACCCAAGTACTCCTGAGTGCCGCGCTGCAGTGCAGCTGAGGAAAATCAGTTATGGGGGATGCATCACTCCATTACATAAGGGAACAAATCCCACCCAGGAAACAGCTCAGGGTAATAAACACATCTCTAAAATTAGAAGTAAAAATGCCTGAAAAGTCTAACCTTGAATAGGCGAATACTATTTTTCCCTTCACAAGAGTTATAAGAGAAAACAAAAATAAGTGCATGTGTATGTTTGTATATTCAGGAGAATACAAAACTACTTGTTTACATATACAGCTTTGAGGATTCAGACATGGGACTAAAGAGGAAAGGGAAACAGATTACTATTTCAAAATTATTGGAGAATTATTGAGGAAGAATATTGGCAAAACATAAAAATATTCAAAACGTAAAACATTAAACTCAGGTGTCTTCACTAATAAGGTAGTGAAGAGAGAACAACCCACACTTCCCTGTGACCACAAAGAACAGTATTTCTTCTCAGACAAAATGGCACCTCCCCTTATGTGTCATGTCTGTGGCATGAGGGGTGAGACGTCCGTCCAAGGACGCTGCTCTTTGTCTGGTCTCCGGTGCCCTGTGTCAGTGAGCGTGGCCCTGTCTGGGCTCCTGGGGAATTTAGGATTTGTATTTCCCATTCCCCCCCAACCTGGGCCAGAGCATTTCTTCCGAAAACACACAGCAGGCAGAGCTGTGATGCCGACCATCCGTGCCGCCACCTCCCTTCTGCAGAGGCCCAGGGCACTCACCCTCTTCTGGAAAACACTGAACTTCTCCTTACGCTGGTTTCCTGCCTAAACTGCTGCCAGACCCAAAACTGTGGTCCTGGATTAATCAATATTTTATCTGAGTTTAAGAAAACCCCTTAAATTCATTCATGTTGAGGATCATTAAATTGACCCACACTCAACAACAACAAAACAGGACATTATTATAGCTCCTGTGGTATGTCCCAGGAGAATTTGTATTTTAACCTTCTTTGGGACTTAAAGAAAAAAGAAAAAAAGGAAAAAAAAATTAAAGTCAGGTGAGAGAGACCTAAGAGCAGAAGGCAAGAAAAAGCTCCCAAGTCCACCGAAAGTACAAGTCTGTCCTGCCTGATGCACTCCGGCTGCCTGGTCCAGGACATGGCAATCAGGCTGGAGGCATTCAGGATGGCTCTCAGGCCAAGGACACTGGAATCGGGCAAGTTTAGGCTCAACCCATGGTTCAGTCCCAAGACAGCCACCATAGCAGTGGTGTTTCTTGGCTTCTGCATCTGTAGGGACTGTAATACTGCCTCCCTCCTGAGGCACAGGGAGTGGCAGGCAATAGCAGGGGGCACACGCCATGCCCTCTCACTGCTCAGTGGGGTTATTACTGTCACTGCCACTGCTGAGGCCACCACTATTACCACTGCCAGCCAGTTAAAGCCACTAGATTATACTTTCCGGGACAAGTTTCATGCACAGCACAGCGGTTATAACCAGAAGCTCTGAAGTCTGAGTTTCTTGAACAATTTCTTTAAGCTGAGTCTTAGTTTCCATGCATAAAAAAGGGACAATGGCATCTATGGAGTTATCATGAGTGAAGGCAATATGTGCGAAATGTTTGCAAGAGTTGCACAGAGTAAAAGCATTTTTTCCGCTTAACCTTAGAGTGTCTGAAACTTTTTTTAAAAAATGATTTATGATAATAAGCATACTGATAACTTACCATTAGGTAGGCATGTTGGTAAGCTACATGCATAAACACCCACATAGATACATATATGTGTCTGTATGTGCATTTAATGATCCTCATTTACAGATGAGAAAACTGAGGCAACAGGGTATGTAAGCAACATAGTTGAGCAGGAGAGTCATGATTTAAACCCAGGCAGTCTGGCTCCAGGCCCCATGTACTTAATCACTATGCTGTGCTGCCTAAAACAATGTTAAAGCAATGAATGAATGTTCCTGCTGGGAAAATACTGAAAAAGTCAATGACCTTGACCCAACTGTTTTCAACGAGCAGGGACAGTTCTTGTGTAGTGCACACAAAGGGAGGACCAAGGCATGAGGAGGGCAGAGGAGGGCCCACTCTGTGTTCCCTCTGTAGGGGGGCAGGGGTTTTCCAGCCAAAGTCGGAACACAAGAGTAGCCTCAAGATCCAAAAGAGGACCCAGGCTTTTGGCCCTAAATCCAAAGTCACTTAGTTTAGAGTAAGGTTTAAACTGACAATGAACAAATGTTTACAACAGGCTTGGCCTTCTATGGAACCACAAGGGACTGTAAACAATCAGAAGACTGGATTTGGGTCTTTGAGGAAGCTTACTTAAGGCTAAGGTGTCTTCACCTTCCCTCCTAACCTAGCGGTGAGGTTGACCTGTCCATCTAGAACTTCTCCAGACTTTGGTGGGTATACAGGACTTGGCAGCACTCAACACTCTCCAGTTGAACTTTAGGCCATTTGAGGTCGAAGACATATTCGGTGGTCACTACAGGACAAGGCGACCAGAAGGCCTTGTCAATTCATCAATATCCCTAAGGTCTCACCCCATAAAATCCTACTCTTGAAACCTATGAATATTAGGTCAACTGTGTGTTGAATCAGTGTTGTGTTACTGACTAATTCTTGGGAGTGATTCCTTGCTTTTTCTCAGCCTGTTTGAATTCAATTTCCTGTCAATGTCTCAACTTCTGGTCCCTCTAGACCACATTTTCAGTGGATGCCTCCCAAGAGACTTTAAGCAACCTAAAATCTCAACCCAAAACACCAAAAGTAGACATGAAGAGATGGGGAAGGAACATGGTAGGGAAGACAGAAGGGCTGAGGAACAAGGGAGAAAATCAAAATGGGTCACTGAATTCTTGAAAGGATGGACATTTTTCAGCTCCCAGACAAACAAATCTTGTGTTCATAACGTGTGGGAGCAACTGGTGCCCCCGTATGTGGCTAGTGAGAGTGCCCTTTGGTACAACTGCCTGTGGAGGTGAAAACTGCCAACATCTGTTTGACTTGAAACACACACACCCTTTGGACAAGCCATTCCCTAGACACAAATCTTAAAACTGGGCGCCATCGCATGCTACCTGAAACAGACATCCAAACTGTGAGTACTTCTAAATTTCAGGAGGGATATTAATGAAAGGGTTTCCTAATAACCAAAGGACATACAAATTATATGCAGTATAACCTTATATTAACAAGCAATGTTATAACAAATATGAAATCCAAGTAGATAGAGCTCATATCTGATGATCCCTTTGGTGACTGGCTAAGTGGCTGCCTAAATTTTACAGAATTCAAGAGCAAGGCTTATCACGGGCCAGGCCACACTACAAGAGGAAAGGTCTGAGTTTGATAAAGGGGGACACAGGAGTTCTAATTTCTCTTCTGCCAACAATTTATCCTCTTGAATAAGACACTTCACTCCGCTAATTTCTTTCATCTGTGAATGACAAATGTGAACTAGCTGTAAATTTGCTTCACTTTTAATGATCCATTTATACTGCAACTAAACTGAGCTGAACCTCAATCCACCCATGCAAAAGAAAAAAAAAGGAATGAACATTTGAGAAAAGGGTTCCAAGTAAGTGATTGACATTGTAGCTGTTGGCTATGGTTGACCTTGAACAACGCAGGGGCTAGAGGCAACAACCCCATATGGTTGAAAATCCATGTATAATTTTTGACTGCCCCGGAACTTTAGCAATAGTCTACTGTGGAGTGTAAGCCGTACTGGTAACATAACATAACATAATAGTCAATTAATACATACTCTGCATGTTTTTTGTGTTATAAACTATATTCTTAAATAAAGCTAGAGAAAATGAAATGGTGTTAACAAAGTCATAAGAGAAAATACATTTACAGTCCTATACTATAAAATAGCTGCACATTAGTGGAGCCATAGACTTCCAACCCATGTTGGCCAAGGATGACCTGGACTTCTCTTAACCCCATCAACCACTCCACATAAGGTAAGTGTTATTATCTTCCTTTTTACAGTTCAAGAAATGGAAGCTCAGAAGGGTTAGTGATTTTCTGGATTCCAGAGCCAGCAAGAGAAAGGGCATGGATTTTACCCCAAACCTGGGTTCTCTGCTCTTTGCTCTATTTTCTCTACACCTCGTAACCCAAACTTTAAGAAAAGAGTCTCCATCACTGATTTTGTCAAACTAGGGAACGCATCTGAATGCAAACCAAAAAGAGAAATACACTTTTCTGGGGAAATAAAAAGAATAAAGATAAGTTTGTTCACCAAAGGATTAAATAGCTAAAAATAAAAACTTCTCTGAATCACCATACATGACTTAAAATCTATGTTTCTACCTAGTGCTAAAATAACCAAACGTCTTGTTAATTGACTCTATTTAGACTAAGGTAAATATGAGTGTTTGGTTCTTTTTTGCCCATCAGTTGTGTTACAAAGACATAGACTGAATCACTCCTACACCTAGGCCAGGAATAGTTCCAAGTAAAAGGTCATTTGTATTGTTAACTCATGCCCCCAAAAAAAGTAACACACATTCATCCTATGAATAACTCCAGAACTCTAAGTTCTCAATGGTCCTTTCTTTAATTTGGTCACCATTTCTAATTTTTAAAAAGCATGCTTAGCGGGTAAGGGGGTGGAGCCCTTACTTGATGTAGTTAAATCCATCTAGTGGCTGAAGGACTGAACTAAAAATTAAAGATGAACCTAAAGCCTGAAATCATAACACTCCTGGGAGAAAACTTGAGCAGTGGGCTCCATGACACAGGTCTTGGAGACGAGTATTTGTCAATCTGACATTAAAAGTAAGAGCAATAAACAAGTGGGAGTAGATCAAACTAAAAACCATACAACAAACAACATCAACATCAACAACAAAAAAACTTCTGCACAGCAAAGGAACCATCAACAAAGCAAAAAAGCAACCTACCGAATGGAAGAAAATACTTGCAAACGATATATCCAGTAAGGAGTTAATATCGAAAATATATAAAGAATGCATACCACTCAACACCAACCCCCTCACAACAATCCAATTTTAAAAAGGGCAGAAGATCTGAATAGACATTTCTCAAAGAAGGCACACAAATGGCTAACAGACACATGAAAAGATGCCTGACATTACTCACCATCAGGGAAATGCAAATCAAAACCGCAATGAGGTATCACCTCACACCTGTCAGAATGGCTTGTATCAAAAAGACAAGAAATACCAAATCTTGGTGAGGATGCGGAGAAAAGGGAATCCTTGTGCACTGCTGGTGGGAATGTCAACTGGTGCGGCCGCTGTGGAGAACAGTATGGAAGCTCCTCAAAAAATTAAAAATATAATCATTCTTTAATCCAGTAGTTCCACTTCTGTGTATTTGTCCGAAGAAAACAAAAACACTAATTCAAAAAAAATATGCAAACCTCCATGTTCGCTTCAACATTATTTATAATAAACAAGATATGGAAAAAAACCTGTCCATTGACAGATGAATAAAGAAATCATGATACACACACACACACAATGGAATAGTATTTGATCATAAAAAAGAATGAAATCTTGTCATTTACAACATGGATGGTCCTTGACATTATTATGCTAGGTGAAATGAGTGAGACAGAGAAAGACAATTGCTCATGGGTAGAATCTAAAACAACAACAACAACAACAAACCACCTCCCGAATACAGAGAACAGATTGGTCAGAGGCAGGAGGTGGGGGTGGAAGGAACAGGTGAAGGTCGAAAACTTCTTTTTAAAAAGGAAAATAGTGCCTGGATATTATACATCGGCCGAAGTTGAGGGAAAAGAAACGCCTCGCTGTGGGAAACTTCAAGCGTTGCTCAGGTGCAAACAGCCCACTGCTCCCAGAGCCTGTGGAAAGTGCTGGGGGCCTTACACGTGTTCTCTCTTGTAGTTCTCGCAAGACTGTCCTCGTTTTACAGAGAAATACAGTGAGGCGTGCTGCTGGCAGGTGGCATAACTGAGACGGATACCCAAGGGTGTCCGGCCACAAAGGGTACCTGCCCTGTGGGAACGCCACGTGGTTAAAATCCCTACCACTGGAATAAGGCAGGAGCGCAGGCACGGAGACCCGAAGTCCAACCGAGCATGAATGTAAGGCGAGTTCCGCACTAACCAAGTGTGAATTCTGACCTCCCTCATCCCACTCCTCCTCTCACGCTTCCACTGGTTTAAGAACCATATTGCTTTTAAATTTTTCAAAGAGGGGCACCTGGGTGACTCAATCAGTTAAGCGTCTGACTTCAGTTCAGGTCATGATCTCTGGGTTCTTAAGTTCGAGCCCCATGTTGGGATCTGTGCTGACAGCTCGAATCCTGGACCCTGTGTCTCCTCTCCCTATGCCCCTCCCCCGCTCACACTCTGTCTCTCTCTCTCTGAAAAATAAATTAAGAAAATAAAATCTTCAACGAAAAGAAAAAGGAGAGGAAGGAAGAAAGGAAGGAAGGGAGGCAGGGAGGAAGGACAGGGTAACAAGCTAGCATAGATGCACCTTAAATGTGGGTTACGAAATGAAAGAAGCCAATCTGAAAAGGCTGTGTTCTATATGATTCCAAGTCCATGACACTGTGGAAAAGGTTACGGAGAAAATACGATCAGCAGTTGCCAGGGGTTTGGAGGAGAGAGAGGCAGGCTGTTCAGGGCAGGGGAACAAGTTGAGTGATACTATGCAGGTGGCTCCGTGTCACGATGCATTTATCCAAACCCACAGCACGGACAACACCAAGACTGAACCGTGACGTAAACTATGAACTTGGGAGATTACAGTGTGTCTATGCAGATTCATCTACTCTGACAAGTGCACCACTCTGGTGCAGGAGGTTGATAATGCTGGAGGCAGAGGGTATATGAGAACTTTGTACTTTCCAATCAATTTTTCTGGGGACCTGAAGTTGCTTTAAAAAATAAAGCTCACTTTTTTTTTTAAAGGTAAAAAGGTGATTATGAGCTCCAGAGAAGACAAAATTGGTTTAGAAAAGGACGGGCACTCACGGGTCACCATATGGCTCACATCCAGAGTGTGAGGGGCCTGAAGCTCAGACAACAGAGGTGGGGAGGCGGGGAGAGGGGACTCTTTAAGAAAAACACTAAATCAGAAACAAAATCTGATTAAATCTCAGAGAATTTCTAGCATCGTTGTAAAAAATAAATAATTGAATAAAACTGCAGGGGCCTCTCCTGAGTCTGAGGCTAGTGGCCATGGGGACTACTCTCTCCCTCAGTTGTGAAGTTTCCAGAGCTGGGACCCGGCCTCCTAAACAAGGCTGGAGGGAAGGGGGCAGAAGAGGGGGGATGCCATGAGGGTAAGGAAGCTCATAAACTGACCAAGGAAACAAAGGATGGAATAATCTAGAAGGAAGCTATTCATTGCTCCAAGGTAAGGGCTCTATTTGCAGAAATCTTCCTTCCCAGAGGGATCCCCAGGTTTAGAGGGCAGCCCAGCTCCGATCTGTTGGGGCGGGAAATTTTCTCTTATATTTCCCGCCATCTAGAGCCTCTTGGAACCAAGGCTGTCTCTACTGTGAATGAGGAGACGAAAGGAAAAGATTCTTCCAAGGCTGCGAGTAAAAAGGAACGAGTGAACCTCTGCCTGAGTGGAGCCCAGCATCGCTAACAGGATGTCAACCCCGTACGGGGAAAGCAGGGAGACATGGGCCTACGTGAACCCCTGGGCACGGGGCTCGCCTGCGGGCAGAAGGGCAGACTCACCTGAGGCTTCGTCACTTGCTCCTAGAGGTCACCGAGGTGCCCTTCGGTGAGAAGGGTGGTGGAAGGAGGTGGCATCTCGTGTGACCTCCTCCAGCCCCTGCCCTCTCTGGGGACTTCTGACTGAAGACTTGAGAAGCTAGTGGACAATCCAGAGTGAGATGCCAGGGACTCTACCAGGACCACCCACTGGGCGAGGGCTTCGCCAGGACAAAATGCTTCAGGAGAAAGACCACCATGGACGTGTGACACTCTGCGGCTATATGACGTGAAGCACTTGGCCTGATGCCAACCAGAGTCTTTTCTTTCTCTCCTGATTCGGATCAACCTGGCGAGCTTATTGGGATCGTGTCCCACGAACCCAGGGGCGGATTTGCAGCATCCTCAAAAGCAGCAGGAAGGCCTGCCACTCAGTTAAGGCAAACAGAACAAAACAAACAAATACCACAAAACAATAAAGCTCTGAAAAAATAAGTTTCCATTGATTTGTGGGTCACATCTGGGCTCTCTTCTGTTCCAGTGCTCTCTTTAGATGTTTGCTATATTATTCTTACAGCTTCATGGATATAAGACAAAGTTCATAACTTTTAAAAACAGGGTCCCAGTGTCACACTGAGAAAGCCCACAGATTCTCCTCCACAGCAGGATACTGGATGATTAAAGAAGGAAGAGCTGGTGTGGGTGAGAGATATGGGAATAAAAAAACAACAAATTTCTGTCTCTGGGAATTTGAGTTCTCACTGCAGCAAGGAACGGATCCACTTACAAGACTCGGTAAAACTTTCTTACATGCTAATTCCCTCTTGAGATTCTGAGTCATGACTGCCGTTTTAAAATCCTGCAGCAAAACGAGAGCCATGCCGTTTCCTGACCCTGGAATATCCCTAACGAGGTGTCCCTCGGAGATACAAGAGTTCCTAGTGGGGGGTGGGAACCACGAACAGGGGAGCGGGAGATGAATGATATGCCGGGGACACCGGTAACATTTTCCGTGAGCAAGATCGATCCGCGGTGTTAACAGGAACGTAATAAATGGCTTCATCAACTAACCCTCACCCCTGAAGAAAGCAGCTCATAGGCTTGGCAGCAGAAGCCAGTAAACAAATTACCCTGAGAGATTAATTGGATGTGAACCGAGGTCTCTGTGGCCTTTGTTTCTCCCAACTGTATACAGTACAGCTGTGCCTTAGCCCTACTGGAATATCAGGTCTCACCCCCTTCTAGAACACCATGCTGCACCATTTTACTTTCCCTTCCTAGTAAAAGACCGTGATAAAAGTTGAGACACGGAAATACAGGGATCTCGATTCAAGTTCAGATAAACTCATGACTCAGCCTCCCTCAGAGGCTCACTCACTCGCTTTCCTAGCTCTCACATACTGCCGGGAGACAGGACATGGGCGTGCGTGCTGAGCTCAACGGGGGGATGCGTGTCCAGAACAGAGCGGGATCATCCCCAAGCCCCGAGGAGATGGGCTCAGAAGACGCACTTGCAAGTAGGCTTGGGGCCCTGAGGCATGCCAGGCCAGGATGTGCTCCACGAGACATCTGCTCTACCCTGCTCCGGCCCGCAGGCTGAGAGGCTGAGATGAACATTCTAGAAACCTCAGGAATGAAGGATGAATCCAGTGCCTCCTCACCTTAGGCGGTGCCCTCACTGTCGCTCCAGTACAAGTCTGGACCAGGATAAAACTCTCCTTACTGGTCTGTAGTCCTGCTCCCACTTGCTTCCTACATCCATCCTCCACACGGCAGCAAAAGTGAGAATTTACAACACAGGTGTGATCACTGCCTTGTCCTGCCCAGTGCTTCAAGATCAAGTCCAGGGCCCCACTGCATGGCCCTGATGGAGGAAAGCCAGCCACTGTAGCGCGTTGGCTGTGAGTGGGGGGGGGGGGGGGGCGCGCAAATCTGTACTAGGTCCTGGGGCTGCCGTGACTACCCCAAACGGGGTGGCTTAAAACAGCAGGAATCCAACATCTTACACCCCTGGAGGCTCAAAGTCCAAAATCACTGTGTTAGCAGGGGAGAGGGGCCAGCTCTGTGCTCTCTCTCTGGCTTCCGGGGGTTTGCTGGCCCTCCTTGGCTTCTAGACGCATCCCTCGGGTGTCTGCTCTGACCTCACGTGGGCTTCTCCGTGTCTGTCTCTTCACTTCTTCCTCCTTTCATGCTCGTCCGTCTTCGTGCCTGACTCTTCCCTTTGCACAAGGACACCAGTGTACTGAGTGAGGGCCACTGTAGTGACCTCATTGTAACGTAATGGCCTCTAGAAAAGAGTCTGTCTCCAAACAAGGTCACTCTCTGAGCAATGGGGATAATGATGGCAGCGAACCGTTTTTTATTGGGGGGGTTGGGGGGATACGATTCAACCCGTAACAAAGTCCTGCTCCGAGAGGAGGCCTGACTCTCGGCCTCCAAACCCAGTTTCTCTTCTGCAGGACACAGTAAACTACACATTAAGCACAACCAGAAACACGTGACTTTGCGTTTTAAAATGCTGCTCGCATTTTATTTCGTCTCATCTCATCCCGCAAAGAGTTTAAATTGCTTCAAATGCGTTTTTACCCTCCAGTTCCCCCTCACCTTCCAACATAAAGACTGATGTACAACTGATCACCTTGGGCAAATCTCTCAGGTGACGTCTCTGAGCCTCAGTTTCCCAGCCTGCAAAGTGGAGACGCTATGACTTCCCGTTCCGCCTTCACTACTGAATTTTGCCACAATAAAACGGCATAGACTGTAGAAGGATGATTTGAAAAGGTATAAAATGGCATAAAGGGGAAAGACTGCGGCATTCCAGCTCTGACTTCGTTTTCTCTGTTAGCAAAGGCGATCAGAGCTCTTCCGAGAGAAAGCAGAACGAGAGAGGTCGTGCGAGCAAAGGGGTTTATGCTCGAAAGTCGCGTTCCTCCATCGGCAATGGCCTTGCTCCCTGCTGCGTCTGACCTGTTACACCGCACACCCTCCCTCCTCGTCACGAACTTTTCTTCTCATATGCATCGTGGCCCCACAAAATCGGTCACTCATGCGAGGAGGGCAGATAACTTGTGGAAAACGGGAGTCAGTATTTTAATACGTATTTTCTGAAAAGGACATCTACAGTAAAATAGGATAAAAGACTTGATTAATGAAGGAAAACAAGTAATTTTCTTAAAAACTCACTTCCAATAGCCCATGATAACATGAATCAGGGTTTGCGGTTTTGTATTAAGTGAAATGTGCTTTTTCCAGAACAAAAAAAATTCACAAGTCAAAATTACATCATCTTACACGAAATGAAATGGTTCTGGGTCTAATTAGCTGATTTTAACCAAAGGAATAAAATCAGTGGTGTCTTTTTTTTTTTTAATGTAGCAGGATCTGAGTGACCATTTTCGCAAGTGGAATTATAGAGTTACATGGTACTTAAGTGGTGTAACACGGGGGGAGGGTCTGGGACCGAGAGCTGTGTAAAGCTTCCAAGCACAGAGAGCCATTTCCTCAGTGTACACGAAAAGAAACTGCCCAATGGATGGAATTCTATACATCCTAGACCCCTGGTGCTCCTCCCGGGACCTCTAGTCATAGAAGACCACAGGGCACGCAAAAGGAACTGTGCCCCCGAGTTGTGCAATATGGCGGTCTTAATGAGAAGGAACTAGAATTGGGGGCCCTAAGAAATATCGGGGTGTGGAGCAGAGGAGATACAACCCACAGTAAACTCATGGAAGGGTCTCTGGTCAGGAGTCCAGGGACTTGGTCATGGGTCGCAATCCAGTACTCACTGGCTATATTACCTTAGATCAAGTCATGTGAGCTTGTAAGTGGAAATGAAAACCACAACTACCTTTTCTACCTCAGAGGATTACTGTGAGAATCCAATGAGATCATGCGTGGGACAGTGCTTGGTAAAGTTAACAAATGGAAGATGTTATGATCTCGGGTAGAGTTCGGCCTCCCTACAGTCTGTCTCAAACAATGAAAACTCTTTTTCTTTCGGGGTTCAAAAGTAAATATTCAAATGCAGCTGTTCCCACTTAATTTTATTCTGTCATGAACATAGTGGGCTTTTTATTATTCTGCAGAAACCAGATGAGGCTGCTTTCATTTGTCACTGTCTATTATCACTGCCACTAGTCATTCCGTATAAAATTATCTCCAAACTAAGTCTTGACTCAAAAAGTCTCCTGGGTAGAACAGGTTGACTCAGCAATTGGTGTTTACACCTACTGCCTTCCTGATGACAATCCACAAAGCTGTTTAAACTGCTACTAATTAGAGCTGATTTCAAAAAAAATTTAATCTTATAAGCCCTACTGCCTTGACAAAGGTCCATAAATCTCAAGCTTCTTTTGGCTCTTCTTATTAAAGTCGGGTCATGATATGAAGAAAACTCCCTTTCTTGCTAATGAGTCATTAGGGTCAGTGTCCTCCTGGCTACCAGAAGTGCACCCTTTCTAGGACTTACTCTAAATGGAAGAGGGAAAAGAGTTTCACTTCCAAGATCAAGAGGCAGAACCGTCAAGGGCAGACACTGTGAAACGGCAAATTTAGACCTCTAAAAATTCCCATGTATTTTCAGTACACTATGGTTTCACCATGAGCGCCGAAACTGGTAAGAAGTTAGACATCGGTAGGGATTATTCTCACCACAGGCTCAATCTCTGGCATAGAAGATCACACTTTTATCTGTGTTAGATGCTTCTCCATCAGAAGATGATAAATTTTAGATACAACCATTCTTCTAGGACAAGGACCTAATCCTCCATTTATATCACTATTACTTTAAAGAAAAGAAATCCCAGTAACAACTAGGTACTTGGAAAAATTTACAGCCCATTCGACTACAATTTTGGTCACATAAAGGACTGTTGCTTTATCAACTGACCACCAGAAGTTGCCCAGGCCATGGCCAAGATCGTTGGGGAGGCCAGGGAAGGAAGGAAGAGGCTCTTATAAGCTCTTGGCATTGCCAAGTGACATGAGGTTTTTGTTACTGTTGCCTTTTGAGGGTTTTTTTTAAGCCAAGTATTTGTGTTTCGGGCACTGGCTGTCATCTCAAAATCACTGCCCTGTGTCTGCATAAATAAGCTGATCAATTCAGGTTCTCCGAACTCAGAGGTTCTCACCCAGGGACAGTTCTGCCCTCCCAGGAGATCTACAGCAATATCTGGAGACATTTTTGTCACCATTAGGAGTAGAGGGGGTGCTACTGGCATCTAGTGGGTAGAGGCCAGGGGTGCAGCTGATGAGCCCGCAGTGCCCGAGACGTCCCTCCGCCACAGGAACCACCCGTTCCCAATGTCAGCAGTGCAAGGCTGGGAAGCCATCCCCTAACCAGCAGGACAGCACTCCGTGCTAGACACAGTCAGGCAGATTCCATCAAGTACAGACTCAAGCAGTGAAGCTCTGAATACGCCTCCCTGCACAGTCACTGGACAGAACCCTGCACACACAGTGCTGTTAAGTATGGTTATAATCTCCACTTTCTCGCTGCAGTTACCCTCCGGAGCTCAGCACAGGAAGAAAAAACAAAGGAAATGAGGAGGTGCCAGAAAGATGGAAGGGAGATAGGAGGCAACAGAAGGGAAAATTAAATGTGAAGAGAAAAAAAAGTCCGGATAGCTTCCCTGGACAGAGACGTGACATAACGCTTCAGTAAAATGGAAGAGGCATCGCCTGGAGCCAGCGAGGTTTTAGTGCCATCGACAGGGACGTCGTAACATTTCCCAAAAGCTGAAGGGTGAGGTTTTGTTCCCTGGCTATCCTCATTCACAGTAAACAAACCCAGTACGTGGCACACAGAAGGTTTCCCATTAAGCTGTTTCTATAGTAAGGAGAAACGGAATTGCGTGACCTTAGAATTAAAATCATTTTCGCAGACTCAAAGGGCTTCCCTGGCCAAGAACGGAGTCCCTGAGCCTCTCACACAATGTACACGTTTAGGCCATGAACTTGAGTGAGACCCCGGAGAGCCTCCAGCCGGTAGTCTTTTCCTCCTGCTCCTTCTCAGCACTTACAGAGACCTTCCAGGAGCAGGTTCTCAAAGCAGAAGTCAGCCTAGCAAGTGAGCAGATGCATTCGGGGACACAAGATACCTTCAGATTCACTGAGAAATTCACTTATCAAAAGACAGAACCTCAGCATGTCGCTGTGGCACAGGGAGAAGAAAATACTACCCACTGCTTTCTGTATTCCCTCAACACACGCTGACCACGAAGTCATCTGGTCCATTCCTGGACTCCTGGTCCCCCAATGTCACCGCAGTGGCACTATTCCTCAGAGTGCCTGCTCATATACTGCTGAGCTCCACACGAGCGAAAACACACAGATCCTGTTGCTAACATCCTCTCAGTAGAAACCTGTTTACCGTCTTGGAGCACATCCACCTTGTCTTCCGCCTGCCTCTCTTCCGGGCTGGAGACAAGATACAGGTGTGCCACTGGCACGCCCAGCGGAAGCAGACTCTCCAACCCCGTGCCATCAGTGGTCCCTCCAGATTCTTACAGGCAGGCGGCAGGGGGTCGCGGCAACACCACGAAGCCCGGGAAAGGAGACACAGGTATCTGGGAGAGAGGAGTCCGCCTTTCCTCCCACCCAGCCCTCGGGAACCCAGAGGTACAGACATCAGTGTCTTCATGACTCTGCTTCTCACTTCACTTCGTAGCGGGTCAGCCCGTCTCAGAGCCCTAACTACGTCAGCACACAGGTGACCCCAAGATCAGACCAACGCAGGCTCCTCTCCTCCTGACTCGCCCCTGGGGCTCATCACAGGTTCCTTAAAACCAACTCTGAAACCTCGCCCGTCTCAGTTCGAGGTGACTCCCACCCTTCCAGATGCGCCAGCCAAACCCTGCGGTCCTCCCTGACCCTCCCACCCCCCACACTCCATTTCCAACCCACCAGGAAATCATGCCAGGCCCGGCTCGTTTGAACGAAGCCAAAATGTTACTGCTTATCCCAACTTCCACCACTGGACACGGGCAGGAAGACCAGAGAGAGGGTGACTGCGATGACCCGACTCATGGAAGTCTGGTTTTCCGGTCTCTGCCTCTTGTTCCACTTCAATATACTCTCCACACGGCACCCAACAGCTGTATTAAAACATAAATCCAATAGTCTTCCTCTTCTACTCAAATCATGCTTTTGGTGGCCTTACAAAGCGCTAAACAATTTAGCCCCCATTTTTTCCCTCACCTCCTCTTCTGTCTCCAATTTGCTCACTCCACTCCAGGCACCCTGGACTCCTTCATGTTCCCAGAATTTGTCAGGCTAATGCTCCTGCCCCAAGGCCTTTGCACTTGCTGTTCTCTCTGCCCAAAACTTTCTTCCCCCAGGTCTCCACATGACATATTACCTCCCCCTCCAGAGCGCAAGCCCCAAGGGGACAGGGAGCTTGGGGTTGATCTGTTCACTGCAGTATCCCCAGGACCTAAATGAGAGATTGGCATGAAACAGGGCTCAATAAATAGCTGAATGAGAGAGAGAGAGAGAGAGAGAGAGAGAGAGAGAGAGAGAGAGAGAGACAGAAAGACAGAGAGACAGAGACAGAGAGGAAGGGAGGGAGAGAGAAAGTCATCAGAGAACTTTCTTTCTGTTTTATACCTGAGGATCACTTTTAGAGACCTCAGAGAAGACACATGCCTATAAGCAGATGAATGACCCTTCCCTAAGATGTAAATATAAACTAAATAGTTATCTAAAAGATCTTTAAGTGACATCATTATAAAATAACTTTATTATAATAATTTTTCTATATGAACACAATTTTCTTTTATTGAACCAAAGTCACAGAATTGAGATTCAACTGTTGAACTACATATCGGTCAAGTGAGAATCCAGCTTCAGAAGTTCGTTCCCAGGCACAGGGGCTGGACGAGTGCAGGGGGAGCCTGTCAACACAGCCAGCTGCATCATTCCTTTGGAGCACATGGGCGTTTTCTCCTTCCTTCCTTCCTTCCTTCCTTCCTTCCTTCCTTCCTTCTTCCCTCCCTCCCTCCCTCTCTCTTTCTGTCAACCCCTATTACTCGCCGATGGTAATTAGCCAGCCAATCTTTGGAGAAAATGTATAATCAGGCAACTGAAAATGCCTTTTATGAAACTCCTTCCTGAAAATAAATCATTTACCCTGAACATGGTCAATAGGCACTCTTAATTTTAAATGAAATGCCCATTGATTTACCAAGGTCTGTGTTCCTGACCCTGTGGTCTAGCAAAATTCATTTTCCCCCGATTTCCGAACACAGGAGAAGTGACAGAGACACAGTGTTGGTTTGGATTCACTAGCTCCATGGAGAAAAGCAGTTAGAGTGATTTCTCCATCATCTGCTCAGATCATGCAGCTCCATCCGTGGCTGGTGGCGGCGTGAAAGCCCCTTCCCCAGACAGAGCACAGAACCAGGGTTACACTTGAAAGCTGGCCTTCCCAGGGCCCATGGTGGATCAGGCTCAGGCTGATCCAGACACAGCGCAAGCTTCCAGAGTCTTCCCTAGGGGTGGCTTCGTGGGCTGGGCCGGAGGAGGGACACCTGCTTCACCGGGGCAACTAGAGACCGTGAAAGTAAACTCCATCTTTGTGCCAGAAGCCTAGACACGCCCCACGTCCATTTATGATGCAGTGTGGGGCTCACAGGATACACAAAACAAGAGCGCCTGCCTCACCGACACAGCTCTGTAACAACACCCCGCACACCTCCCACCCACGCCTTCGACAAGTTTCGACAAGTGCAGCCGAATCACTTGAGATGGGCCAAAAGGTCAGGGCCCTGAAACTCCGCCAGCCTGCTAATCTAAAGCCGCTGGAAAGCACTCCGTGGGTTTCAGAGAACAGGCGGACTTTCCACGACACAGAAGCAGCTTTGTTTCTGAACAGGTGACGCCTCCTAATTAGAATCAATGATTTTTTTTTTTTTATTGTCACTCCTGATAAGCTTGTTTGCCTAGCTTCATTTTCCTCAAACACTTGAAACGTTTCTACGAAGGGTGAGTGTCGGCAGAACGCTGAGACAGGCCTTGAACCTGGGCTGCGGTACTGCGTGATGTTTACACCCTGCCATCTTTGGGGGTAACTCTGCGAGCCTAAACACTAAGGGACAGGGTGTAAAGAGCCAGGCAATTTCATTTTGTTTGAATATATTTATGGAAATGGACCAAAAGTGTCCACAGAGGCACACTGTCACTTTTTCCTTGAGCGTGTGCCAGTTCATGACCACAGGCAAGCATGCGGAGAATAGGAGAGCATTTATGACCACACTGTGTGTATCAAATAAGCTGCTTCATGAACAGATGGGAATATTGTATTTCAGAGTCTTCGTAAAATAGCCCTTCACACCAAGCCCTGTTCACAATGGTGGATCTCTTGGTGATTCATCCGTGACCCTGCCCTTGATAATGAGCAGATCTCCCTCAAGGGTGAGTGCCTGTGGGACGTGAAGACATCAGGCATCCTCATGACTTAGAGACACGAGGAGCGGCAGGGGATTATGCACCAGGAACATGTAATTTGGACAAGGTGGGAAACGCTGAGTAATTCACTTGAGATAACATGAGTTTTCCCAGCAGTGGTGACTGTGTGGGGATGGAATCCTTGGAGAGTAAACTAAAAAAATGGTTGGGCTGAGAAAGATCTGCGAAGTTGAAAGGCAAGTCGCAGGAGCCGGTGCCGATAAGAAAGAAGAAATGGCCTCAATTGAAATCACTGTGACCACGCGGGATGGCCACTTATGGGAAGCTCAAAAGTGAACTGCGTCTTCTTTTGAAGGGGATGCAGAGAACCGGGAAAAGTCAGGGGTGAGCACCAAGGACACTTCTGGTCCCCCGCAGAGGATACATATCCTTCTTCGACCTCCTCCGACGCACACAGAGAGACCGTCCTTTCCAGCCTCCCTTACGGGTCGCTGGGGTCGTGTGATTGAGTTCTAGCCAACGGGATGCAGGGAAATGTAAAGTGTGTCCCTTTCAGACCCAGCTCCTAATTTCTGTTTCTCAACATCCTGTCTTTCACATTGGACTCAGACAGCAGACGCATTCGATGGAAGGATCCTGAGTCACTGTATGATCACAAGTTGTATTAGAACATGAGTAAGAAATAAACCTTTATCACAGCAAGCCACTGAGACTTGGGGCTGTCTGTTACAGAAGTTAGGTTATCTTAATATATTCTAACAATGCTTCCTTGTTAGCAATTGCTTTTCTGAATGTCATGTTATTGCCTAAGAGTTGTGTCTCATCTCAGTCTCAAGCAAGGTGATTTCAGAGTCCTGTAGGAGCAATGACAGAAATAAATTTGTTTTCAGATCAGTGGAACACAGGCTACCCGTGGGGGGGAAATGGTTGGCATCATTTACTGAGATGTGAGAGAGAACAAACTATCCTTCTGTTTCCTAGAAGTTCACTCAAAGAATACTTGTTTCTAGCTTTTTATTATGAGAAATTTCAAGTCATCATACAAGTAGTAACAACAGAATAATGGACCTCCTGTATCCATCACCTAACTCCAAGTATATGGAGATAAATATATATGCACATCCACATATCCACACACACATATATACAGGTAGACACACAAGTATGTATGTATATATAGTTGAGGTCTACTATATGTTAATATAATCACTAAGCTGGGCGCTGGACACAAAGGTGAATAATGATCTTGGGGTATATAGTAGAAAGAACAGAGTATGAATCTCGAATTCAATGAATTATTTCACTCTGAGGGCTACAGTGAAGATTAAAAGTAATCTAGCAGAGTTTGTAGGATGGTTATTTTCCTCTCCAACCGATGTCCCTGAAGGAGCTGTTCTCCAAGGGAGAGGTTTACTACTTCCTTCCAAGTGAAAACTAGCTAACCCCTGAGCCTTTCCTTAGCCATTCACGACGTATATTATGAATTTTATCTTTGCTGATATTCTTCCCCAAAGCAAGACTTGAAGAGGCAGAAAGAAAAATATGGCACAAAGCAAGGGGCCCTGATGCAACATGGAAATTCTCAGGGAAGGGAAAAGAGTAGGAGTCACCACAAATGCAACAGAAGACAAATTTCCACTTTTGCTGAAGGTGGGGACCCCCATTTTTCCTTCATTAAAACTGCTCTCCCACCCCAAGTCCACTGTCTCGGCTAACAAAGCACCATCTGATCTTCACTCCAGGCATTGACTGGAAATGGAAGAAAGGGTTAGTAGAAGAGAAAGAGTTTACAAGTGGCCATGTTTTTCATCAAAGGGATCACCAGGCCCGATATCCAGGCCAACTTAAAAATTAAAGTACTTTCAAATAAACATTCTAAAACACAGAAAAGAAATTATTCTGGAGAGAGAAGTCTGCGACACCGCCTCCTAAGTTTTGAGCACGAGACCAATCGGATGCTCTATCTGGACCCCTGGAACACCCGTGCCCACTGTGGTTGGCCCTGTGCTGTGCTCTCTGGTCATATAGGCAAACGGCCCGATCTCTCGAGGTGTGATCCCCAGGCCACTGCTGGAGCAGGAAGCTCGAGTAACAAAAGGCCCATCTCTCCTTCCACTGCCTTCCCTGCTCTACAGGGATGAGCCCTACAGTGTTCCGGCCAAAATCACTAGGAATGGACGCCATTTTGAGGAGAATTGATTTAATTTGTACCCTTCTAACCATCTCAAACCACTGAGCTCTGTTCTGCATTAATTCAGTTTGAGCAGAAAACAATTCCAAAGCAAATCTTAGCAGTGGGGGTAACTTCTTGAAAGGGCTTGACAGGCTCAGCATAATGAACACCCAGCCAAAGCTTTGCTGAACCGGACTTCACTCTCTCTGCAGAGTATAAAGAGGAAACATTTAACTAACAGAAGGCTACTCGTACACAGGATAATGCATGCGGCCTCTGTCCACATCTTAATCATAACTGATCAAATAGCTTTGGTCTCTGGTCTCTCCCAGATTTAAAGTTTTTTATTTCTTTAATGGCCTTCACAGAAAATGCTCTCGGGCTTGTCTTCACTTACGTGTTTCTCTGGCTGATCACTTGGCCTAAGAAAACTTTCTGCTTCATGTGGCAGCAGCCAAGAGATATATTCTAACGAAGTTTCAAACTGGAAACTTTAAGAGACAAGGGGATGGTCTGGGGGAAGGAACAGGCTCACTTCATAAGCATTAGCGCACAGTACTAGCCACTTCTGTGACAATGCCTCCTAAGTTATCTGTGATTTGTTTTGCTTCTGTTTTTTGGATTAACTGGATTTGCATTAGTATTAACTATGTGTGTAATTCTGTCTAATTTTCAAAATATTATCCCTAATTGATAGTAAATGTCCTTTATTATTGGTCCAAGGTAAATTCCCAGCCTCCTTACCTGCTCCTGGGCCACTAAACCACTCAGAAATGGCTTCTTTTCCCAGCTCATTCACACCCCTGCGTTAGCACCTACTGTGGTCCTCCCCTTGAAGGGCCTCCTTCCCTGTCGCTGGTGATGCAAGAACTGCTATCTTCTTTAGAGATGCAGTTACCTCCTCCAAGAAGCCTGCCCAGACTCTACACATGGTTGGAAGCTTCTTCTCCCGTTTTTACATGAAAACAATTTGCGTGGATCTCTATCAAGGCCCTTTTTTCATTACTGTGTAAATAAGTATTTACACAGTTATTACCTCTAGAAGACTGTAAGCTCCTCAAGGAACTGTCTCCCTTATTTCTGTAACTCCCAGATTCCAGGACAGGGCATGACACATGGCTTGTACAAAGTGACCGAACAAATGAATGGGCGCGCATCAGTTGACCGGATACATCCGTGCATGTTCTATTTGGAGAGGACAACTATACGTGTCGCCTTTCCCAGGACGAGCCTGTATGTACACTGACGTTTCAGTGACACAGAAGCCCTTTCACTCTCAAGAGTGCCCCTATTTGAATAATAAATTAGGTATACGGTCACCCTAAGTTTGGAGCATGGTATCATTACTCACGCACATGGCCCCTGCTTGCCCGAGCCGGGTCATCTTATTTTCCAATTTCTCAACAACTTTTCAAATTAACTCCTTTCTAATTCTTCAAAGTTCTCCCTCAAAAGGATTAGTCATTCCCCTACCCAGGTCCAGCGGCTACGGCCCAAGAAAATAAAACTAGATCCTCTGCCACGATGTAAGCTTACCCAGGTTTTACTCCGTTTTCTCACCAAAGTCCTATCCACACCAACCTCCAATGTGAGTGATGACACTTAGGAAACCAACCCGTCTCCCTGTGGGTGAGGCTGCCCATAGGTTGAGCCAATGGGGAATCCAGCACCCCCTCCAGGTCAAGCTCCCCCACCCCCACCCAGGCACCGTACCTGTCAGCCACACATCCAATGCCTAGGGCTGGAACATTCATTGTCTTACTGATAGTCTAGAAATCCCTGCCTGCTAATTATAGTAGAAACTAGTAAGTCTCCATGGAAAGAAAAATAAAACATCTCTTTTTCCACATTCTTCTACCCAGAGCTTCAAGAAAACACTTCTGAAAGATCAAAGAGAATCAGACTACCTCTCTCTTTTTTTTTTTTTTTGGAAAAATAAATGTGTTTGGTCTTTCATTCTACACACTCAGATTCTGTCTGGACTCAAAGATGTCAACGCGACCAAAGGTAATCAAGACATATTCCAAAGGTCACAGAAGATGTTTCTAATAAATTGCCAAACTAATTTTACACTGGTGTGGTCAGAATGAACTAAGAAAAACACACTTTAGAATCTATATAGGAGCAAACCTCAAAAGGTCTCAAATACATTCCCCTAATCAGATCGTTCATGCAAAGATTTACATAATTCTTTCTAATTTTAAAAACATAATTTCGGGGCATGAAATTAGAGAAAAAGCACACAACAAAAATGAACCAGAAGGAACATTAACCATCATGTAGTTAATGATTTTGCTTAATGAGGATAAAGCCTCCAAATATTTAACCTCTATAGGATTCCTCACGTTGTCTATTGTTTTTCATTAATCCTGGAATCGAAGGGCAAAGAACTAGAAACTACGATTCACTTTGAAACGTTGGCCCGAATCTGCTACGAATTTATTTTCAGGACAGAGTTCATGAAAGGCCAGCTCTCCAGGTAAAATGGATTAAATGCCTTCTAAAGGGAAATAAAATTAAACCACTACCAAATGGAAGGCTTCTAAACTGTGTTTTGGGATGTGAAATTCAATTTGACAGACGCCTTACAGACTGTGGTCGATGCCCCATCTGATGAGAATTTCTGTGGTTTTACTTTTACCTGTACTGAGGGGGCTGTAATTTACGGTGACACATGTATGTCTACAGTATGTTGAACATGTAAATATGCCAGCATCTCTGTCTTAGGCAAAATCATTGGAAAAAATATCTTGCGATTTAGGGGTTTTTTTGTTGTTGTTTAATCATGGAGCTCGCATTAACTGACAGACTGATGCCTCGTGGGATAGGACTTGGAAACTACACTCTCTCTGATCTTTACCAGATGTTTCGCTGGTGGTGTTTCAGCCTCAAGAGACAAAGAGGATATTAATGTTAATTTTATTTATTTAATCACATCAGGCAGATTTGATAAAAGGGAAAATTCAATATTTTGGTAATTTACCAACTCTTCAGAAATATCCCTGGTAGCAAAAGTGTTTTGAAGATCATTTTATATTAAAAGCAGAAAGGCTGCATTACCTTAGATTTGAAAATGGGAACAAGGTGGCAGGTTCGTCAGTGACACTTTTAACTCTGGGACGCGAGGAGGGACCAGGGCACACACTGCTCAGCACAGTCTCCTCCCCCCCGCTACCTGACCCTTAACTGTACAGGACGAGGACCTGATACGAGATGGATGCCCGGCCAAAAGCCACCCGCCACTACCAGAGTCACTCAATTTTATTCCCAGGGAACACGAAATCACCCTAATCGTTGTCAGGACAGCAGAGATAATGAAGATGTACTTGCTATAAACCACCGCCTCTCCACACCTTAACTGAAATGACAGAGCAGGTCTTCATTTCCTTCAAGTTCAATGTCAGAACGTGGAAGCGTTTAGAGCACTGGGTCTCACCCTTGGCTTCTCATTAGAATCACCTGGGAAGCAGCACCCCAGACCAGCAACGTCACAGACTCCAGGTGGAGCCCCGGTCTGGGTCCTTTGTAAAGCTTTTCAGGCAATTCTGATGTGGGTCAAGGTGGAGAGCCACCTGTTTGCAGGTGCTAAGCAGGCCACAGGCAAACAACTTAGAAGTCTAAGAAAAATTACTTAATTTCTCTGGCTTTGTTCTTGTCATCTGAAAAAAAAAAAGATACGCAGGGAAGGGAGGTGGAATGTTAGACTCACTGATTTTCTTTTATTTTTAGATAATAATTTATCCTTACAGTTATGAAAGATTTCAAACAGGCAGCATAGCACAGAAAATATTTTAAGATCCCTATGACACCTATATCACTACCACCCAAGCTAAAAAGAACTTCATATTTGTTTCCATTCTCTCACTCTTGGAAAAAAGATGGGAGCGAAATGCCCATCCCATGTCTCCCTACTTCTTTCCTCTCTAGAAGGATCCGCTATTCTAAGGATACTGATTGTCCTGGCCAGACGGATTTTATTGTTTCACCAAGTAATTATGTATCTGCGACAACTCTAGAACACTGATTAGTGTGTGTCTAAACCTATACAAATCGTATTACACTGCATATATCCTTTGTTTTTTGAGATGAATCCTCATTGATGTCTCTCTATCCATCCATCTATCCTATTCATCCATAGAGATTTATACCTAATTCATTAATTTTAAACTTTACATTTTTCATTAGGAATAAACCACAGTTTATTGATTTACTTCGTCTATGGGCAGATCATTTACTTTTATTTTTTTTAAAGAAAGAGGTACAGGGTCGCCTGGGTGGCTCAGTCAGTTAAGCGTCCAACTTCAGCTCAGGTCATGATCTCATGGTTTGTGGGTTCGAGCTTCGCGTCGGGCTCTGGGCTGACATCTCGGAGCCTGGAGCCTGCTTCGGATGCTGTGTCTCCCTCTCTCTCTGTCCCTCCCCTGCTCATGCTCTGTTTCTGTCTGTCTCAATAATAGATAAACTTTTTAAAAATTAAAAAAAAAAGAGAGGTACAATAAACATCTTTTTGCATGTGGTCCTGCCACCATATGCAAGAGTTTCCCAGGGTAGACACAAGGACATGGTTTTGTTGGATATGCTCATGTTTTTTAACCTTTTAAATTTCTTTTTAATTTTAAAGAAAGAGAGAGAAAGCAGAGAGAGCAGGGAAGAGGGTCAAGATGGAAAGAGAGAGAGAGAGAGCGAGAACCTACAGCAGGTTTTAGCTCAGCAGGAACCCAACGCAAGGCTCAATCCCACAACTCTGGGATCATGACCTGAGCCAGAATCAAAGAGTCAGACATTCCACCAACTCAGCTACCCAAGCACCTCTGGAAATGCTCACTTTGACCTTTACTAGAGAACCCCCAATTTTTTCTCAGCGTGGTTACTCTTACCAGCCACATTCTTCGCTTGTCCCCACCAATACTTGACACTATGCGAATTTATTAATTGTTGCCAATTTGAAGGTTGTAAAGTGGTAATGAACAGTTATACTCTGATAATATATTTCTAAGGTCTCTTCTGGTCATTTAATTGTGGCCACCACATCAGTGCCAAGTCTTATCAGAGTAACAAAATAAAGGATGTGATTTAAAAAAAAAAAAAAAAAACTTCTTCCAAAGTTTATAATGGGTTTACTTTTCCTCAAGAAATGTCTTACATGGCTAACGCTGGCCCATGAACCCGTAAATCAGGCCATAAAAGAGGAATGGGGACATGGCCCCAGCTCTGTATTTATTTTCTTGTATTCCATAATCCAATGTTACTTAAAAAGCAAACTGCCCACTATTCTAGCCAAAGCAAATAATCCGGACTCTGCCAGGCAAAATGCCTGTGGAGAAATGAGTCAATTCATACAAAATTCAAAGCTGTCTTTGGTCAGTGACATTTTCGTGAAAATCTGTGGGTGGGTAAAAGTCTTGCAAAATACCTTTTTGCTATTGGATAAAATGCATCCAGGAAAAATAAGCAAAATTAAGTGGCGACCCACATTCCCCCTAATTCCCTTACTAACACTCCCCAGCCCCCCACACAACCGCTTGCTATTGTGAGCCAAGGCCCATCAGTGTTTCTGACGCTGGCCAACAGAGCCCTTTCCCTTTCGCTCTGCTCCCATCAGATAGGCTCTCTCACGAGGGGTCCTGGCAGACAGAGCGTGCCTGATCTCACTCAGAGCACACCTTCCCGGGAACAGTAACAGGCGTTAACACACTCTGCAACTTCGTGGCAAAAAGACCTGCGGTAGAAACATTCTCAGTGGGCGCTCTATTGGAACCATTGCTATGGATACCGTTAGAGCCAGTTAGTATCCATCAATAATTTGGGATTATACTTTATGTTGCCTTTTCCAGACCGTGAAACAGGGGTTTGAGAAAGAAACAAATCCAACTGGAGTATCCGAACCCTTCTCATCTCAGAAAAACGTAAAAGAATTCGGCATAGTGACAGCCAGGAAAGCTCAAAAGTTTTGGTGAATTCTGAGATTCATCAGAGTTGGGATTGGCCTACCATCCGGAAGGTCTAGACAGAATGATTCAGCACCTAGAAATTGCTTTGGTTAGGAGACAGCAATGAGTGGACTCGGGTATTTTTACTATCACACTGCCATCCCCCAGTCTCTGATCTAATGGACGTCTGTCTGTCTGCCTACCAGCAGAGGCCTTCACTTCTCCAGGCCCTCGCCACTGGCTTGGGACTATCTCTGTGATCGGGGCCAGGCTTGGAGAGAGCAGCTGGTCTGGCTTTCCGTGGAAGAACAGGAATGAGATGTACAGGAGGGTGGAGTTGTTTGGGTGGGAAAGAGAAAAGAAACTATTCCCTTCTTCCCGTAAGTGAACCAAATAATAAGTGAGCAATCCTCCCTCAGCTCTGCCACCTCGAATCTGGAGTGATCCGGAGTGATCCGGATCCCAGAGCCCTGGGTGAGACAGAGGAGCTACAGTCAGGGACTCTGAGAACACATTCTCCTGTGCGTGAGCTGGGATGTGGGGTCGAGGGAGCACACGGGGACCCGTCTCTGGCTGTGAGCAGGCTGTCGCTGGACAGCCCCGTCACACACCCGTCTGCCACCAGGACTTCCAGAAGCACAGTGTGCTGCCTGTAGCCATGGTAACCAAACACAATCGGGTCATCACATCTTTCTTGGGTCAAGAAGATAAGTGAGTGAAAATGATGACTAACTCTAACTACGGTGCAGAGAAAATTAATAGCAGTTAAACATACATGAAACAAAAGTGAACTAGGGCCTATCATTTAAGCTGCTCCTAGCCTCTGGGGCAGGTGACACAGCCACAAAACCCCAAAGATCACTTCATGTCTCCAAGAGATGAATGTGGTCATCTGACTTGGCAACGATCTGGAGCTTTGAATCAACTACCATCAGATTTCAAAGCAGTAGGAGATGAAATATGTCAGTGTTAACAATTCTCTGTGTCTGGATTCCAAGAGTGTGAAGATCGGCTTCAGAGGGGCATTCACGTTACGTACGCTGTCCCCTCCCCGGGGACCACAGCTTGAGTGGACAGCTGACGCCACCGCCACTGCCACTCAGCCGGAACCTACGAATCACGCGGATGCCATGCGGCAACCTGACAGCTGTACAAGACCTAATGCTCACGCTGCGTAGGTTTTCTATGAAAATGGGTCGCTTCCTGATAAAAACAGACAGTCCCAAGACTAGGATCACAGTATTAGTCGGCTCCTAAGAAACCGTGTTTTGTATAAATGCATTTGCACTATAACATGTGTGATTTAATGCTCTGCGGGTCTAGAGTTGATAGGCTCTCATCAAATCTGGAAATCTGAATTTTACAGGCTCCATCTAGAAGCAGGAAGTACGCAGACCAGGGAAGAAAGGAATCACCTCCCATACCCACCCTGAATCATACAATGAAAAGCTATGCAGAGGTCTGCAAATACTCACCTCTCAGCTTTTTCTTTCACTGAGAGTATTTATATTCTTAATAGTCATCATGCACTTTAGCAAAAGTCAACTTTATAAAGTTATACGCCGCTGCAAAGTCTGGGAACGGTGGGGAAATGGGGGAATCCTATTGCACAAAAATTAATTTTGTAATGCAAAAAATATTTTTTGGATAATTCAAGCCTTTATGTTTATTTCAGTAAAGCCAAATCCGGCAAACTATTTTCAGCCAGGATTAGTCAGAACTAAAAGGCTGGACTGTTTTCCTTCAGAAACCTAATGTCTTTACTGCCTGCAACAGGCCGGTGTGTTCTAAACGGAGGAAATGGAATTGCCTTCAATTGCTTGTCTCTTTCTGGCATTTTTAATGCAGAACCCTACTGCCTGAAATGTAATTATTCTTTTCACTCACATAACCTGGCATTCTCACAATGTATCAGCTTCTGGTTTTCCCTGAGAAAAATCGCAACATGGGGCAGAAGGTAACAGCAAGAAATGCAATTTCGTTCCACCAGACATTCTTAAAACTCTTTCAAAACGACCCACTGGACGGTGAAAAGGTGCTTCTAAAACCTGCATCACAGCTGTCACCTGTTTGGTTTGCCTTTGCATACATCGGACCACGTGCCCAGTCTACAGTCAAATATAAACATGGCCCAGATTCTTTATCACCGAGACCTACTACGGTGAGGAGCGACTCCGGCCGAGGAGCCGCCATTGGAATGAGGTCCTTGTCGAGATGATTTATACATTTCACACTCTCAGTGAGCTGCCACATATCCAATATCCAGGGAGCACCTACAATTCTCAGATTTTAACTCTGGAAGAAATGGTCCTGCCCATCTAAACTAATATAAAACACATGTCCTTCTCCTTCCAAGAGTCAGGCGAGCTGAGATCGGGCAAGGCTGCCCTGGAGTCCCAAGGGTGATGCCCTGCTTGTACACCCCGAGGGTTTCTGTTAGGTGTGAAATGATTGTGAAATCACTTAACAGTCACATTATTCAAAAACAGTACATTTTGCCAAGAACCAGACACAGCTCCAGGACCGACGTTGTGAGCAGGGGAGGCGGGGGGGGGGGGGGGGGGGGGGGGGGGGGGGGGGGGGGGGGGAAGAGCCTCCATGCCCACTCCCTTCCCTACCAAGTCCTCTCTTGCCTCCTGTGCCTTCTACCTCTCCACAAACTTGTCTCTCCTTAAAGTTCGGCGAGATCCTGGCAAAGCCTGCTTCTGTGGTGCCCCCTGGGTGCCCCTTCGCTGGCTATAAATCATTAACTGCTCTCACAACCCGAGTGCGCACAGTGGGTGTATGCGGCCACATCTTTCCTAGCCAAGTTGCTAAGTGTGAGCTCCTTTCCAAATGTCAGAACCGCCCCTCCTCCAACCCCGATGCCTGCCCAGTTACTGGAGGGAAGGGAAAATCACTGACTGTTTGCTTTGGAAAACAGCTGAAGCTCGCTGGTCGGCAGTGTGTGCTCCTCTAGCCTGCACATTTCAGCAACCCCAAGAGGGTGCCCGGCAGGCGGGGCTTTTCCAGGATCCTGGCCGGCACGGCCCACACCCAGCTCCCCCTGACATTACGGGATCACGTCTCGTTTGCCGAAGAGAGTCGAGAAGTGGAGAGGTACCACCGCCACCAAGAATTACGGAAATCCTCCCCGTCCGCGGGCTGACGGGAAGTCAGCTTTCACGGACCCCTGGACCCGCGTGTGTCCGCATTACTGTAAGAGCGGGGAATTCCAAACGCCGAGGTGCCCTGACGGGTGGCCGGGCTGGGGAAACCCCGCGCACCTGCCGTGACCGTGCGACCCTGAGGCGCCTCACTCACCGTGCACTTGTTGGGCTTCTCCCCGGAGTGGACTCGCATGTGGATGAGCAGTTTGTACCGGGCGTTGAACGGCTTGTACCTGCGAGGGCAGCCGGCCCAGAAGCAGGTGAAGTCTTCCCCTTTGCGCTGGTCGATATGGACCTTCTCGATGTGGCGCACAAGTTCCTCCTGCTGCTCGTACAGCGCGTTGCAGTCGATCCAGCGACAGCAGTGCTTGCCACCCGCGTCGTCCAGCTCGCCACTGTCGTCGGGCGCGGCCTGCGGCGGGGCCAGCGGCGCGCGGGGGCCCAGCTCCTGGCGCTGCAGGTGCGGGT
>NC_043712.1:83930515-83970577 GCF_006229205.1 Suricata suricatta
CCGGGAAGTCGTCCAGGCGCTCGGTCTTGAGCAGGCCACCGGGCTCGGGCAGGCCGAGCTGCAGCGCCGTGGGGGCCAGGCCGGGCTCCAGCTGGTGCGTGCGTTCCTGCTCCAGGGCGCCTTCCTGGCCATAGGCCGGGGGCGCGGGGCCGATGCCCGCCGCCTGCACGCCCTTCTGGCCGCTGGGCCCAGGGCATGGAGCGGGGATGCAGCTGCCGCGCACCCCCAGGAAATGCCCATAGACCTCGGGCTGCGGGGACAAGCTGGCCGGGGAGGCCCTCGAGCCGTTGATGTAGGCCACCAGCGACGTGGGCGAGGTGCGGATGATGGTATTGAAGTCGATCCCAATGCCGTCGGACAGCGGGGACAGGGACAGCGCTCTCTTCTTGGAGCGGGCCGAGTGGGACCTGGCCGCCGAGTGCCGGGGGCTCGGGTAAGGAGAGTGGCCGTTGTCCGCACCGAAAAGGTAGGACGGCAGTGAGTTAGAGACACTGTGGCTGGCCATGGCCGTCCCCGGAGGAAGGCTAAGGAGGTCCCCTAGATCGATGCCATTCTGGGAGCCGTGGCTGGAGGGCAGCACCGGGGCCGCCCTGTAGCCATGAGACCATTCTTGTTTCACGCTCAACGCAGACTGACTTTCCGTCAGACTCAAAGTCGTGGACGCCAAAGACTCACGAGAAATAAGGGACCTGGAACAGCAGCCAGAAGGGGAGAAAAAAGACAAACATTTTAGCAGGATATGGATTGCCTAAGAGCTGAAAGAACACTGCACTGACAATCCCTTAAGTATTTCCCCTAATTACATTCTCGGCTAAACACACATTCTTTGGCTAAGATAAAACCCAAGGCTTTTAGTTCCAGGTAAATAACATTTTACCAAGAAGAACAATAGTGGCTAATGCCCACTGGGATCATAAAACAAAAGATCTATTGTTATAAATAATCTTAATACTTTAATGATAATAAATAGTCCTTGCTTTATTTTTAAATATCTTTTTTAATGTCAGGGGAAAAATTGAGAGACCTGGGCATAATTATGGATGCTTTCTATGGCAAAACCAAATAAGCAAGTATTTATTAAGCACTTACTGTATACAGCACACTACAGATAGCCATGGCAGGGGAAACAAGTCTCAAGAGAGTTCTGGCCTTTGAGCAAAATCTACTCAGTTAAGTAAAACAGAAACCCACGCTTAATTTGAGGTGGGGAAAGAAGTGAATCCTCAAAGTCAAACGGTCGTCCAGGGGACCCGATACTAATTTCACAGCATTTCACTGATGATAAGGAATTCTAAAGATTTCTGTAAGAGATAGCAACTCACTCAATCACCACTCAGGACAACATCAAATCAACCCAGGAAATGAAAATATGCAAAAGACAACTATGTTACAAGGGAATGACAGCCTGAAAAATCAAGTCCTATTTGGAACTATGCACTTGAGCCATGCAGGGTTTAATGGCGCTTGCTAGTCTGGGGCTTTCCCAGCCCGGACTTAATCAGAGCAGCCTGGACCCAAGAGCAGATCTTCTGCATGTAGGAGTCCATGTCTGCAGCAATCTCTCTCCTTTGCAGAACATGCCCCACGGGTCACAGGCTTTACCTGCATCTCAAAATGGCTTGTAAGGTAGTCTGGCCACTTGAAAATTCATTTTGCTTTACTGGGACATTGCTGCCTTAAAAACTGTTGAAAGGCAATTTCCATCTCTTGGATGTAAATTCGTCACAAAGAGGCTAGCTATCACTCACTGCATTTCCCAGCGCAGACATGGTATCTATCGGGAAAACCTGGCTCATTCCTATGGACCTGCATTGTCTTTCTGTAGAGATCTTTCTTCTGGTAATAAAAAAACAGCAAAAAAAATGAACCCAAATGAGACACTAAACCGAGTGTCCCTCTTCCCAGAACGAACCCGCTTACTACTTCCAACTGTGGTACAGCAACCAGCGCAGAGGAACTGGGGGAAAGGCAAGCACTCTCAGCCCATCTGTTCCTCTAGCTCCTTCCCACTAAGTGGAAGCCAGGAACACCATTTCCTACAGGCGCGAGGTGTCAGCAAGAAAACATCTCGACTCTCAAATGCACAGTATAAGGTGATAGATAACACCGTTATCGATGTGATGTTTCCATCGAGTGAAGTAATGTTTACCGATGACAAACACAGCAGGAATTTACATCCAGTTGCCCTTGACACAGATTTTGTTTTCCACCATCCCCATTCTTATATTCGGGCTAAAGTCCTTTTGCAAACCCCAAAGTGGCTTCTGAACCGTCTGGGTTTTTTAATGCCGCTGCTCACCTGCAGCAGACACGCCCTCCCGGCAGAAATCAGCGGAAGGCTCCTTCCTGGTGACTGGATGTCAAGGGCCTTTGGGTCCCTTCCCCAGAGAGATTCAGGGATTGCTTTCTGACCCCAGCCAAATCAATAGTCGTGTCATATATGAGGCAAAGACAACTGACTCTGCTTTACACCCTGAGGTTGAGAAGCTTTACACAACAGTCTCAGAGGGTACATTTGCCTGGTCACTGTCACACTGGAGCAGGTCGGAGTTTTAAGCAGTGACTATGGAGCAGAAAGTCTTTTACTCGCCTGCATATACTTTGCATGTGAAATTGTATTATTTAGTTTGAGGGCAGCCTACAGTGAGACATGTTCATTTACTCCACTGTCGAGAAATAGTTCTTATTTTTCCCAAATTACACCTAATTACGGCATGATTTAAATCTGACTGTAACCCCACGCAGACACATCCCTTAACTCGGTGGACATCTCAGTTTCCCAAGACAGTTACCATATACTTTTCAGAAAGCAGATTCTATATTCTATTCACTCTAGCAAGAATGCAAACAGAGAACTCGCTCTTCTATCTCAAACACCTACTACGAACAAAACTTCCAACAAATGAGCTCTGCCTGGCCACCACTCTGCCTCGTGTGCAATCAGCCGGCTCTTTCCATCATTCAAAGTTCTGATCCCTGAAACTTCTCCCAAACACACCAGCTCTCAGAGGAGACCTCTTTCTGAAAGAAGTTGTACACCGTCTGTACTGAGCTTTAAATGTAACTCCCACTATAGACATCCGTGGGTGTTATCTTTCTCAGTGAGATCCAAAGCCCCTCCACAGAAGAGATCATTTTTATTCCCTGGTACCCACCAGAGCATGAGATATATAGTAACTTTTCTTGTTATATTGTTTTATTTTATTTTAAAAAAAATTTATGTTTATTTGAGAGAGAGAGAGAGAGAAAACATGAGTGGGGGAGGGGCAGAGAGAGATAGAGACACAGAATCCAAAGCAGGCTCCAGGTTCTGAGCTGTCAGCACAGAGCCTGATGTGGGGCTTGAACTCCCAAACCACGAGATCATGACCTGAGCCAAAGTCAGACACTTAACTGACTAAGCCACCCAGGCGCCCCTATAATAAGTTTTCAAAATACTGTTGATTAAGAAGGTGAATAATCAATATGATGTATAAGTAACCATTTATAGCTTACAAAGCATTTTCCCTGCACATAATCACATATGATACAGCCTGTGAGGTCAGTAAACTCGACTTTTAAAATAACTTCTATTTTACAGAGAATAAAACTGAGGTTCTGTAAAATTCCTCCCACTGATACCCAACAAACACACACACACAGAAATTCCTTCCGGAAGGACAAATGATGTAGCCTGAGATAGGCAGTCACCCAGCCAGCTCACACATATCCCTGCTTTCTCTACTTCATGCCCCAAACGTGGTCCCGAATGCTCTGCCTAACCAACAGGCTTGGTCTAACAGGCTTAAAGTCACACAAGCTAGGGTTAGAACCCACATTATCTGTTCTCCTTCGGCAACAAAGTGCTAAATGCCTGCGAAAGTTCCCAAGGACTCTCTCCCACTACCGCTGCTGCTGCGCACAGCCGGCCCACGGGGAAGAAACCGCCAGAGAGCTGTGATTCTATCACCAAGCAAGACAGTCTCCATTTCCATATGTTCGTCTGCTCCTAAGGACACTGCTGCTGGTGACTGGGTAACGTGGAGCTCCAGAGCAAAGAGATACAGCTCAACTAACATAAAGCCATTATGAGCAACTCCATCAGTGAAACAGGTTAGGGTGGCTGGTGAGGCCAGAGCTTAGTAACCCTCATGGCACCATAAGGGGCGTGATGGCCAAGTTGGATGGCTTGGTTCAAAGCCAAGTTCAAAAGAAATGCTAACTTAGAGATCACTTCTTCAAAGAGATCCTCAAGAAAATAGGGGCACCTGGGTAGCTCAGTTGGTTAAGCATCCAACTGCAGCTCAGGTCATGATCTCACGGTTCGTGGGTTCAAGCCCTGTGTCAGGCTCTGTGCTGGCTGCTCAGAACCTGGAGCCTGCTTCTAACTTACTTTCTCTCTTCCCCCTCCCCCCCACTCATGCTCTCTCTCTCTCTCAAAAATATATAAACATTAAAAAAATTAAAAAAAAAGAAAATATATATTATGTACGTCATGGAAAAGACTACTACTAGTCTACTTTAAGTTCTCGTCTGTGTGCATGGACAAATCCCCCGGAAGAATTAGCACTCTATCTGAAGACAGTATGACTTAGTAAAATACTAGAACTTACCAAGAGTCCAGAGTGCATCCTTAATCCCCTTGGTCTCCTCTCAGCTTTGTGGACATATCCCAACCCAAAAGGAAACTCTAAGAAATTCCACCACCAGAAATCACCTCTAAGTATCTCTGGTTTATGGGAGAAAAAAATGTGGTGCCTTTTGACATCTAGAATGACATTATTAGATTGACAGTTGCACTCTGTAACTGACAAGCTAAGTGACACGAGGCAAAGCATTTAGACTTTGTATGTCTTGGGTCCATCACCTATAAAACCAGAGATCACACTTGCAGATGGTCTATGAATATTGTCATAAAATGTAGAATGACAATGTATGTGAATGCACCAGCAAAGATAAACACATACAAGACCCATGCAGGCCATGTGCCATCTCTCTACCTTTTAATACCCGAGTAGAATGGAGCCACTGCAGAGGCTGTCCTGTCCTCCTTTGTCACTTTAGAGTCAAGACACACAAGGGGCGCCTGGGTGGCTCAGTCAGTTGAGTGTCCAGCTTCAGCTCAGGTCATGATCTCATGGTTCGTGGGTTCGAGCCCTGTGTCGGGCTCTGTGCTGACAGCTAGCTCAGAGCCTGGAGCCTGCTTCAGATTCAGTATCTCCCTCTCTCTCTGCCCCTCCCCTCCTTGCACTGTCTCTGTATCTCCAAAATAAATAAAAACCATAAAAAAATTAAAAATAAAAAAAGACACACAAACTCTGTATTAGACTTTTGGCAACGCCTAAACCAAGAATGGCTTCTGGCTCTTCAAGAAAGTAAGGTATAGTTTGCATTTATCATTAACTGGGGCTAGTCAGACATGGTTGGGAAGCTGACAAAGGCAAATCCACAGCATCAGGGCACGTTGCGCACCCACCCTGGATTAAATGGAACCCAACGAAGCTACAGAAGACTGTGTTTTCCAAAATGAGCACTCCAGAAGAAAGGTACTCAAACAGGGACAAAAGAATAAATACAAACAGTAAATCTACGGGGACTGCTCAATATTATCAATAATAAAGAGAATTCAGATTAAGATCACATAACAGTATGCACACCAAATTGGCAAAAGGTATCAAAACAATAACACCTAACATTTAACGGGAAAACAGGAACTCTGAGACTACTGGCGAGTTTATCAATGGGCAGACCCTTCCTGCAGTGCAATTTGGGAATACATATCAAACGCCTCGAAACTGTACACCTCCTTTAACTCGGCCAATTTGCCTCTAAGAATGAATTCTAATAACTAGGGCCCCTGGGTGACTCAGTCGGTTAAGCGTCCAACTTGGGCTCAGGCCATGATCTCACGGTTCGCAAAATCAGGCCCCTGCTTCAGATCGTGTCTCCCTCTCTCTCTGCCCCCCTCAACACGTGGTCATTCTCTGTCAAAAATAAAATAAACACTAAAAATTTTTAAAAATCTATTCTAATAACCAGAGGTATGCAACAGAAGATTACAGAATTGGCTCAATAAAGTATTATTTATAATATTTAAACAAAGGGAACCAGCAAAAAATGCTCAGCAATAAAGACTGATAAAAATTCTAGTTTAAAAAAAATAATAGGGGTGCCTGGGTGGCTCAGTCGGTTAAGCGGCTGGCTTCGGCTCAGGTCATGATCTCAAGCCCCACGTCGGGCTCTGCGCTGACAGCTCAGAGCCTGGAGCCTGCTTCCGATTCTGTGTTTCCCTCTTTCTCTGACCCTCCCTGCTCGCACTGTGTCTCTCTGTCTCTCAAAAACAAATAAAAGACATAAAAAAAAATTTTTTTAATAAAAAAATAATAAAATGGAATCTTAGGTGGGAAGAAACCATTATATGATGCTGAAGATTTTTACTACAAAACAAAGTGTTTTTATTAACTGAAAAAAAAAAGGTGATTATAACACTCTGTAGATAATTATAGATCAATTTGGTGGAAAGGAAACCCTGTGCTTGTTTGCATATAACTGGAAGGGTGTGTATCAAACCCCCCAGGTCTGCCTGCCAGCGGCAGGGTCCAGCGTGACTATCATTTACTACTTTGCCCTTTTCCATATTTTCCATCACGAATGACAACCACATGGATAATCAGGAGAAAACAATAAACTGTACAGCTTTCTAGAGGACAGCCATCACTCTGATCAGTTGATTCCCCGTCCCCAACCACCTCCCCTGGCAGGTCTCCAGTGGACAAAACTCAAGGATGATTCTGTCTGCATCTTCTCTTTATCTCTAGAAGCAAAATGCCTTCAAGTTGAATGGTCGCCTCCTACCCTTTCTCTCCTCTGATGGAACACACAAACCAGTTTAAGGATCACAAATAAATGTGACCATCCCAAATTGCTAAACGTAATTTCCATACTTCGCCACGACACCCCACCTCCTGTTTCTTTGCTCACCCTGCCAAAGAATTATTTCCATAGGAGGACTCACAGAGTACAGAGTCCAAAAACGCATGTCAATGCATCTTTAAGATGCTGTCCTTTAAGGATATAAAATTATGCTAAGGAATCAACTATGCCAGAAAACACTGAAATAACGACCCTTCTCTGGCCGACCCATGAAAGGGACTGCATGAGGTGCGTGGCTGAAGCAGCCTGAGCCCTGCCTACCGTCACTTTCTCCGCTAATTATGACTCTCTGCCTTCAAGGCATGGGCTGGACTTGCTACAGACAGGAAGCTGAAGGCTCCCACGAGCACCGTTAATTTTACATGCAGCACTCAGCAAGTGTGAGGAGCCCCTCGAGGCATAATCATCAATGGGAAAATGACAGCAGCGGCTCCTCATCACAAAAATTCTCAAGTGCAAAACAAGTTTCCATCTCATGAAAAAACTGGCATGACATGAAGGATCTGGGAGCTACGATTCCTGAGTCTCGAGTCGGGACTGGGAGGCAGGGCAGACAGGCGAGAAGGAGGAGAGATGGCGGGGGAGAGGACGGGGAGAAGAACCCCCCCCCCCCAGCGGCTGTGAGACACGTCAGCAGATTCCATCCCAGGAGGAGGACCCGAGGTCTCAGAGTCCAATCCCTTCGCGAAGTCACAGTCGCTGAAGGGCCAGGATTAAGAGGCAAAAACTCTAGCTTGTGTGGCTCTTAGAAGGCCTACTTACGGGAAGAGGAAATCAATCATTTCAAACACAGAAATGGACTTGACCTGTTGCATGGTAGTTTGGTTTTAAGTCCCCTATTTTATCAACCTTGAGACACACAAACATTTACCCGAAGGGTTATTTCCCTTTCGTATTCGAGTCTCTCCCGCAGAGGCTGACACACAGCCTTTACTGGCACGGATTCCGGCACCTGAGGAGGCACTGCGGGAAAAGGCTGTGTAATTCGTACATCGAAGTGCATCTTCCCAGACACATCGTGAGGTCTTGAAATTATAACTTCCATCTTTACTTTCTCTGCCATCTCCCTAAACTTCAACGGTTGCATTGTGCAGACAGTAGGTATTTAATAGATATTCAGGTGGATGCATGGATGCATGGACAGACAAAACAGAGGCTAAAGCAGCCTCGGGACACTGCAGCATAGACAGTGAGCAGGGCAGAGAGATGTACACGGTACACTTGGTTCTCCAGCCATGACAGGGCCCGGCCTCACCAGGAGCTGCCGGATTTACATGCCAGGCTGTAGTCACGAAGGCCCCCAACCTCACACCGGGCATTCACTTCACTCACACTATGAGACAGCAGGCATTAAACCACTCTTCCCAATTAAAAGGATATTATGACATATGCTTAGTTATTATACACATTCCCCTACAGAACTCAAATCCCAAGAGTTGCTTGAGTATGTGTGTGGCAGTGTGTGTGTGTGTGTGTGTGTGTGTGTGTGTGTGTGTGTTCAGGAAGGGAAGGGAAAACACTCGTGGGGTGTGATTATACCATAAGAAGGGGGAAAAAAAAAAGTAACTTGAGACCTGGTATCAGAAGGAGGTATATGCAGGCTGGCAGCGGTCATTGCCCTCTGTAAGCTAGGACTGGTGTGGCTGCGTGCTGTGGAGACCTGGCTCGCTGGAGGTGAACTGGGTCCCAGTCGCTGAACCGTCATGGGACTGCTGGTGACCACTAGATTGTTGCAGCTGCCTTTTCCAATGGACTTGCTCTGAGGCCCAAAGCCAAGAGCCCCTAGAAACAAACGAATCAGGTTAGCTTCCGTGTCCCTTATATCAGAAATCAGTCAACACACACACGTGCACACTTACATAGGGACTCCTGTTTCAACACAGTCCTCGGATCATCTTTTTGTTCATTTTTCGGATCAGTGGTACCAAAAGCATTGTGTATTTCCAATTAAGAAGCCATTACTGCAATAAAGTCCCTACAATAGAAATCGCCACTGATACAAAATGTGCTTACACTTTGTTCCTTCTATGTGCAAGTACCCACTTAGAGCCGAATGCCATCACGTTCTTATGTAAAGGGTTAAGGTGGGATTACTTAGATCTAGAAGTTTCTTCTAGAATAGCCAATGTTTTGGATCACCCACGGAGGGAAGCTGACACTACTTAACAAAACATATTTAACTGGTTTGCTTCTTTTCAATTCTGGCCTATACAACATCTCTTTAGAGGGATATAGTCTGGCTGGTCTTTCCAATCCTGATTTCTCCTCTTCATCCTAATACATTGTCACTAAACATATATACGATCTAAAAAAGTATCAGGATAAAAGAGCCGTAAACAAAACATTCATTCTAAAAACAGCATCATAACCAAATCCAACGCAGAGTTCTCTCTTCATTAGTAACAATCTTCAAGTGCAGTACAATTTGGTACATACCCCAAGGAGAAAGGGGGAAAAAATGAAGCCCACAAAAATCTGTGTCAAAGTGGTGAAGTGAAAAGCACAGAGGAGAAAGTCAAACACCACCATGACTCATTTATTAAAAAATAATAATAATCGTGGTTGGATCATTCTAGACATTCTTTTCACATGGGTGTACTTTTTCGAACATTTTTTGCAAACTACCTGGTCAACTCTCAGTGACTGAACCCTCTGTTCCCATTTCAAACAAAAATTAATATGATGTCAGATCTTAACAAATTAGACTCTAAAATTTTTCTCACCAAATTCCCCATACTTCTCATTGATCTATTTGGGATCAAAGTGAGTAGAAAATCATCACAGTAACTTTCCTTTGCCCTAAGGGACGTAACTTCCTATTTTGTTTTCCAGAAACTAAATCAACAACCAAAAAAAAAAAAAAATGACTGTCATCTTTTGTAACATTCTCTGCTAAGAGCGCACAAAACTAAAGGATAAACAAGACGTCAGGGAGACAAGCATGTTCTCTTCAATGAAACCACACCTCAAAAATGCTCACAGAGTCACAGTGTTTTTCGCTGGCAGGAGCCTGCTTGTTTAGTTCAGCCCTCTGGGAAATCCCAGGGGTAAGTCACTTGCCCAAAGGCCATGCAGGGATTTCATGACCGAGCAGAAATGGATTCCACAATGGTGTATTTTCATGGCACCTTTAAGCTTAAGTTTAGGTACTGGATGCTTAGTTTCCTCCTTGGATACGTGCCAGGACCATTAGCTCCAAAAGAAATTTCTCTGACTTTTTTTTCAGACACATAAACCAGATCCTTTCTCTCCACCTCACCCACTGCTGCTCACACCTGATGTAGCTTTTTGTGCCTCGAGAGACCGACCAACCACGGGGAGTCTCTCTACTTGCATCACTTGTAGAACACGGTGCCCTCAGGGCCCCATCTTGATGCCACAAGTAGTAGACTTGCAATGACCATAAACTTACTATCTTTATAACTTCCAGAAAGCTGCTTGCCATTTGCTTTTCAAACTCTCTCTTTACCTCAAAAAGAGGCAGTGGAATGGTTTGTGGCCTGGCTTACTGCAGAAGATGCTAGAAATGGCTCCCCAGGTTCCATCAGTACCAGCCACTGTTACTAAAAGCAACATCAGATGTCAGGTATGCAGTCAAATTCTATGCCATACAACGTCTGATTCTTTCTCAATAAAAAGGTAGTAATACCTACCTTTAGAACAAAGACATATTAGCAAGTAAAACAGCCCATCCAAGAAATACGACCTGAACACAAAGGATGCTGATACGTTCTTTCATCAAGGCTGAGACGCCACACATTGTGAGGCACAGGGTTCTATTATAGGAGGTAAGAACACACCGCCAGAGAACCTAGTGCATGGTATCGAGATTTCAGAGATCCTCCGATGTGGAAATATGTACCCTTAGTACCAATAAATACGAATGTGATCGCTGAAAATTTCCATTTCACCCTTGTCTTGTTCATGCTCTCCTCTCTGCCTGGCACACCCTCCCCCTAACTCGTCTACCTAGGGAGCACCCTCCCTCTTTACCGCCTCAATTCAAAGGTCACCTCCTGTCTCCCTCCCCCTCCCCCACTGTCCTCTGGGCCGATGTGACCAAGTCTTCTTCTCCTTCCCCTGCCACCTCTCCCAACACATCTGCCTCAGCACCTTTCGGGATCTGTGATGTTTACGTGCCCGTCCCCTCCTCCTCTTTTATACCGCGTGGCTTTTCAAAGACAAAAACCTGATGTGAGGCAGTTCTGCTGCTGCGACACCTAGCGAAGGGCCTGGATGACAGGACACCCGGAGTCCGTCAGGGTAGTTAAGAAGGAAGGAAGGTGGAGACAGAGAACAGCTTAGTGGCCCTGGGGGAGGGGCAGTGAAGGGGGCCGAGGGTTCCCGGGATGAAATAAGCCACGTGTCCCATACAGCACGGTGACTATAGTTAGTAACACTGTATTGCAGTTTTGAAGGCTGTTAAGGGAGTAAGTCTTAAAAGCCTTCATCATGAGGGGAAAAAAAAAAAGAAAAGCAACGTGCATGACTACGTGTGGCTGGTAACTGGCCCTCCTAGGGGTCACTTCCGGTGCGTGTAAATACTGAGTCACTGGGTAGCACACCTGAGACTAATAGAGTGCTGCAGGCCAATCACACCTCGATGAATAAAAATTTTGATGAATGAATGAAAATAACAGACAGTTGCACATGAATATTAAATACACATTATTTCCACCAAAACCCTCCTGGTTTTCAAAAACAAACTCCAACTAAGTCAATCCCCTTGGTGCTTTTCCACAGAACTGCCAATGAGATCTGAGTCCAAGATGAAGCCGGTGGGAATCGTGATGATAAACACGTCCTCCGGGGCTAGAATTCTACAGGAGTCAAGGCTGCCTTTGTAACTCTCTACCCTGGCTCCACACACCCAGACCATCTCCTCGCTCTGTAATACAGAGACGTTAACCCTCCCTCCTGGTGTCCCCAACATTATTACTACATCACCTCCTCCTTCCAAACTCACTGGTCACCTTGAACCTCATCTAACTACAAAGGAATGACAGCTTCTGAAAGCATGAGGGTGAACAGCAAATGCATTGGAAACAGGTCACGTTTGTGGCTCATCTGTGAGAGTGTTCTGGAAAATGGTACTGTCCCTCTCACAAGTGGAGGCAAGTAATACTTTGACCAAGACCCACAGTGCTCAATGCAACCATCCGACTCTAATTTAGTTTTTTCATGGTGCCCCACGGAACGACCACCCCCAGACTACTCAGAACCACATTGTGCCCTCGGGTCTGGGCTCTGGAGGTAGCCTGCCCTGGCAGCGCCCTTCTCCACCCCTGCTGGTCACGTGACTTGGGCAATGACTGCGGCATTTGTGAACCTCATCCCTATGTCTTCTCATCTGTACAACGGATATAAAAATAACACCACCTCACAGGATTGCTGTGCATCTAGCACCGATTGCGCACGTCTTCCGGCACGTAGTAGGTAGTTGGTGGAGGCCAGTGGTCACTGTCGCTGCTGCTACTGTTACTGTTCATGACTCACACTGCCTTTTTGTTCCCTTCTCCTTCTTGAAGAAGGAAACGCTTCCTTCTAATTCCTTGTGCAAAACCAGAGAGTAAGTGATGCTATTTCTCCCCCCACTTCCAATAGTCTCTCCGCTTTGAGGCTGGAGCCAACTTCTTAAGAACCAGGTGTCACCACAGACAGAAGAGAAGTTTGCAGCTGGCCAAGTTTGAATGTTCCTTGGCTTGTCGCTCCCTGAAAACAAACCGCACAACTTTCTGTCTCCCAGATGTGCCAACTCCTTGTGTGCTGGTTTTCATTTTGAAATACCGCGTATTTTTAGAGACTGCATGATGTTTTTTAAAAAATGTGTTTACTGCTCAGGGAAGGATCCGAGGAGATGGCACTCGGAATACTGCATGCATTCCAGCCGAAATCACTGTGGGCTGGTGGGGAGCGCAAACGCGCGGCATTTCTAATCTCGGCCCCGAGGAGTCATCTGCGTGGGGCCATGTTTTTAATTAACGTCTTATTAGTTAAAAGGGTTCTCTTGAAGTCCAACAGTTGATTGTGTGGCAATTACTCCTGCTGAGGCTACAGCCCTCAGAATGATTCCTGTTTACCCACTGGGCCCTCTAGAAATGATACAGCTGGGAAGCGGGGCAGAAACCGCACATACACAGGAGGGCCTCAGGGAGAGGCACCCACGGTGTTTTTGGTGATTCTGTTCCTTCAACTGACGCTTACTGAATGCCCAAGCCAGGGAGCCCCTGGAGACAGATGGGCAGAGTGCTGGCCTCCAGGAAGCCCTCATTCTGGCTACAGAGATGAATACTGAACCAGCTATCCATTGCAAAGGAGGTGACCCCTGTTTCTCAGCTGGATCATACGAAATGGCTTTCTTTACAGGTCAAACATGATCAAATGCAAATAATTTCTATAGGGTTCAACCTAACACACATGCAGGGTGTTATGGAAACAGAAATACTACTACACATCGGGATGTGAGTCCTGCCTCCCCAGCCAACTGGCTGCGTGACCCTGGGCAAGGGCTCTGACGTCCCTGCACCTCGATGTCCTAGTCCCTACAATGGGGACAGTAAGAGGGTAAGTATATATTACTATGTGCCTTCCCGTCTCTAAGTAAGGATCAGGGTTTCCTTCCCAGCCTTTCACTTAAAAACATTTCAAAACCATAGGAAAGTTGCAAGGAGAGTACAATAAACTCTATCTGTTTTGTCTACTGATAAACTGGATTTACCGCTTTATCCATCCAACTTCTCTATAAGCTGTTATTATTAATTTGTTTAAAAATAAGTTATAGATTTTTGTTCTTCACCCCTAAATATATAAAACCATAGCATAATCATCAAATTCAAGACAGTTGGCAATGACATAATATTAGCATGAAATATACCATTTATATTCAAATATTACTCCCTTCAGAGCGATTGTTTTCCAATCCAGGATCATGCATTTCAAGGAAAGGTTTTGAGACTCATGCTGAGAGAGGTTAATACAGCACTGCACATCAGGGCACTGAAGGCACATGGAAAAGTGGAAAAACAGAGAAAAAACAAGTGCAAATTAACAGCACGTAAGCACAACAGTACGGTTAGCACCTCAGGTCCACCATGGACTGCCTGTGTGACCCCAGACAACTTACTTAACCTCTCTGTGTCTCTAAAATGTGACTAATACAAGTATGTACCTAACTAAGTTGTTTGGAGGATTAAAGTATCTACAATAGGCCATATATATAGGGCTTGGCACTTAATAAATGCATTGTATTTATTAAAAAACTTGTCTCTCGTACCTTTCTGATATTATTTTTAGCACCTCTTCTCTTGGGAGTGACAGACTACAGGCTGGCACCCCCTTTCCAAGACCTTCCCAACACACAGTAGACTTCCCCCACTGTGGATGGGCCCAGGCTTCGGGGCTCCCTCTTTCATTCTGATTCCTCCCTAAAACTGGAAATAAGAAATGCTTGCATACTAAGCACATTTGCTTGCCACGTAGTGTAGTGACAACATAGCGCTCATATGTGATGTGTGGTGCGTGACTCCAAATACACCGAGGCGTGGATAGATGGTGAACATCACCAAATGATGAGAATCAGAACGACGTAACTGGCTTTTCTACTCAGGGGCAAAGCATCTGACGCTAGCAAATGTTACAAATGCTCAAAACAGCACGAAACCCTAAGGAAGGCGAGGAATACTGGACGTAGCGTCCTGCCTCCATGGAGCTTCCCATCTGTTGGGACCAGACATTCTCACCTGGGAACAATCAGATAAAGAGTCTGGACTGGATAAGATTAAGCGGGAAGCTGAATTTCAGAGACAGGAGGTTCAGAAGAGGGAGAGATCTCTGTGCGCCAGACAATTCATCGAAGAAGAGTGATTTTAACCATGAAGGCATTTCCCAAAGTTCTTCCGGAAAGTCCAAGGTATTCGATGGTAACAAATATGGCAAGGTCAAGGAGAGAGACCCACAGGCAAATAGCTTTGGGAAGCCCTAATATGGTGAAGTTAAATGTCTCCGTTAGAGAGCCTTTACTCGTAGAGCTCTGAGAAATGCACATGCATGTAATAAAATTCCCAGAGGAGCAAATAATGGGAAGAGTGAGCCCACGGAGGAGATGCTCGAGTGTAGTCATGGAAACAGCAGGAGCAGGTGTGGCGTGCCCTGGGGTGAAAGGAAGAGGGAGTCAGGGCTGCCTGTAGGAGGAGGCTCTGTCTGACCACGAGAACGGGAGGCGACAGACGCGGGACTGCTCTGTCACCTGCGGAATCTGCTCTAACAACCGGCCAGTACGTGGTCACCAGCGGCTCCAAACCCAGCTGCGTATCAGGGTTAGCAGAGAAGCCTTTCAAAACCGCAGATTCACAGGCTCCCCCTCCAACCAAGGAGGCCAGAAGGTACTGGTGCAACCGGCCAGCCGACAGGCACCTGGACCCAGCGCCATGGCGGTGCGCCTGCCGGAAGCCAGGTCTGCCGGAGAGTCATTGGGAGGCCTTGGGGACAAAGCTGGAGGCCCCCGTGAACCAGAAGCCACCCACACGCTGGTCAACGATGCAAGTAAGAAGGCGCCGCTCATGGAAGCAAGAGGTAGGCGGAGGCTTTCCTCACTGGTGGACGAAGGTTCAGGAGATGGGGTTTAAAAAGGAGGGGGAAATCACCGGAGACTATTTGGGGAGCTCCATTCCAGAATGAGGTACTTCATCCCACCCACTAAGCAGGCCAAACCTGCACCCGGATTAACGAGGATTCCCACGAGGGCACGCGTGCCTCCCGGCACCCCGCCCTCAGGCGGGCAGCTGGTATCTACCCAGCTTACCCCACAAAGAATGTCACTTTCACACCAACACTCTGTCAGCACTCAGGAATGTTGGCCCCTAAGTATGGAATCACTAGCATTACTCACTGCATTTGATCCCTGCATTAAATGGGATCGTATTTATACCCCTGAGAGATTAAAAAATATCATTTTCCTTTCTGTGCCACTCGGGGCCTGGGTTCCCCGATAGGAAGCCTCAGCCTTGCTCCCCACCACCAGGAACCCCTGATAAGATGTTATGAATACACAGCTCCAAACCAGCTCGTAAAGATGTAAAGATACGTTAGTCAACATTCCCCAAGTTTATATTCTAAAGTCCCATCAGTCAGCCATTGTACATCAATTATCAACTAATTAGTACAGAGTGCTTATGCTGACCCTCTGTTCTCCCTTGTAATGATTTGCCAAGTTAACTGAAAGCCGCTATGCTCCACAGAGACTCTGACTTTAGCAAGAGTGTTAAATAAAGTTCACCAACAATTAGCCTGGAAAACCAAAGAGGAAATTTAAGCACATTTTACTGCTTTTCCCTCGACAAATTTTCTAACAACCCCATGGGAAGAAAGGAAATATATTTGTTAAATAAGCAGATGATTACTCTGAAAGATGGAAACAGTGGCGCAGGCGCAGTTTAGAAACGTTCTGCTCCGTGACCAGGTGTTTATTTCCCGCGTCCACGCACTGCGCTGGAGTGCTTACTCCAGAGAGGGCGGGTCCACAGAGGCGTGAGGCGGGTCCAGCTTACGATCTACTGTAACGGGCTTAGACCATGGGAGTCATCTGTGAAAATAAAGGAGTTGAAGATGAAACAGCTTTACTGACTCTATGAAGAGAGGCCTTCCAAAAACAGTAAGAAAGCCTGGAGGAGAGCGGGAAGGGCTTAGACATTAATGGGAGGAAAGTGCCTCTGTGTCCCTTGGGCAGGTCACGTTTATTAAGTGCTATCCGAGGGCTTGGGGCCGGGCTGTATCGAAGTCTAGTGTTGGGTTAGCCCTCAAAGAGCACCCGACCAGCTGGCGTGGGTGGTAACTAACGTGTGAAACGATCAGAAACAGCCAATCTTAACTTAGCTGCCATCATGCCCAGCACAAAAGTGTCCAAACAAGAAACACACCTGCATAAACTGGAGGGGGCGTGGGGGGGGGAAGGCTTGGTCTCAGCCTCCTGATGCTGGAGGGGAGAGGGCAGCACAAAGCGTGGGCGGGCCACAGGGAAGAGGGGAAGTGGCATGGCCAAGCAGCAAAGAACGGAAATGCTAGGGCCACCTGTGTGACGTGGGTTGGGCAAGCCCCTTACACTCTCTGAGCCTCGGTTTCCTAATCTGAAGAATGGGGATGGTAAGTGTACCTACCTTCATAAGGCTGTCTGGAGAACTAATAAGTCAGAGTGTGTAAAATACTTAGAATAGTGCCCAGCACACAGGAAGTGCTCTTTAAGCTGCAGGAATGCACATTCTTATGAAAGTATTATCAGATTATATGGGACCTCCTAGGCCAGCCGCCTGGCCCCCTCAAGAAAGCTATAGTAGGGGTCTGGGCACATGTGTGAGGTGGTGAGGGACTATGAGGGGACAGTCTAACTCTTCTCAGCACATATGGAAGAAGAGCAAAGACTGAAGACAGGAAGCCAAGCTAGGAGACCGTGGCTACGATCCCAGGGTGAGTGATGAGGCCTAGGGCAGGTCGGGCAGAAGTAGACTGAGTAACCCCAAATGAAAACAAGAAAGAAGGTTCTTGAAGGGCCCGTAAGAAATACTAGATTACACAGCCTTCTCCAAAAGTCAAGGTCACGTTCTCCCTGAGCTGTTTCCACCCCACCCCCACCCAAGTCAACCCATAGCTAAGATGGAAATGGGAAATGGGGCCACTGGTGAGGCCCCTCCCCGTATGGACCAATGACTGGGGCTCTTCCATCAGAGAGCAGGTGCCCCCACGTATTTATGGGACGGAAGAATAAAGAACGAGACCTGTAGGGCAACCTATCAGACAAGGAGGGTTCAAGCCACACATGGAGTTGAAAAGTTCACACTTAAATGTATCATAATATGGAAGAAAGACAGCAATCCGTGGCAAACGCAACTGTTGTTATGCCCTGGTCTCTAACATACTGAACAGCTGGGAATATTCCTAGTTTGCCTCCCTCTCTCCACACTCCACACACACACACACACACACACACACACACACACATACACACACACACACACACTCAACATGAAGGGAGCACAGTCTAAATCACTCAATATAAATCAATAGAACTTTTTTTTCAGCATCTAAGAGCTGGTTCAGAGGAAATATCCCATTTAGTCCTTCACATCAGAGACAACTTCTTGGTTCTAAAAGGCAAGGCTAACATAGTCATCACGAAAGCTGCTAGGCTCTCTCTGTTTTCCCTCAAACCGTAATTCCTCAGAACTGTCTGAAGAGACACACACTCCACCGTAAATACTTTCCGGTCCGTATGCTAGCTGGACCTGCAAGTCCACAGGGGGTGCCCAGAGGCGCCAGACCAGACCCAGAGAAGAGGCAAATGGTTATGGACGTCGCACTTTCTTACATTAAAAATTCAGTCACCCATCTTCTAAGAATCAGACAGCACCCAGCTTCCTGTACCCATAAGTCCCCAGGGTTGAGAGGCTGCCTCTAGGCTGTAGGCTCTGGAATCTGTGCCCAAAGGCCAGAGCAGCCCAGGTGCATGGCCAGAAGGTGTGCTATGATTTATCACTCAAGCGCCTCTGTCCCAAGGGTAAGAGAGCTAAGTGGAGATGCTGGTTCCATCCTCTCTCCTAGTCAGTCCTGTGGAGAGCCGGAACCCCCCTGAGAGAAACACCCAGGTGCTGTGAGCACACACAGGGTCAGGGAGGACCGCCTCTGAGCAGGAAGCCAGGGGAAGGGGAGGGCGCCCCGAGCCGAGGAAGGCAGTGGGGGTGGGGCTCGCGGCTTCAGGACCAGATTCCGGGTCTGGGACCCTGGCCCCTGCAGCTGTCTGTGCCCGAGCAGGGCTCAGACCAGCAGTCTTCTCGAGACCCCATGGGCTTGGTCAGTGGGCACCTCAGCAAGAATCTGTGGACCACGAACCAGGAACGCTCTTGGAATGTTCTGCTCTGTACAAAGATCCTGGGATCTTGGTCACCTTGGGAGAGAGTAGGCACCCCAGGTAACCATGACTGATTAAAGTTCCTGCTGACCAACAAGATGGGGTCTTGGAGGGTGATGTGTTTTGACACAAGAAGCTCATTCAAAAACCATTTTTTGTACATGCATTGGTAAAATAAATTATTAAGGCATCTCTAAAATATTTTCAGTATGGATGACTTAGACACTAATCTTAGCAAGACCATTCTACCTCTAAAGTCACAAAATATAGTCCATATAATTTGCTTCCAAATAAACCTCCTCCATCTAAGTATATAACGTCACTTAGCACTTAGAGATAGGCAGGATTCAGTCACAGAAACCAAATTACGTCTTTAGGCTGAGGAATTAGTGAGAAAACAAATCGCTTCTGCAAAATTTCTCGGGGTATCCCTTCCCTTTCTTCTCACTAGCCAAACTCGAGCTCTTAGGTATTCATCTTGAAATGATGGCTACATCCAGAAAATAATAATAATAAAAGGGATGTACACCTTTTCTTTGGTCTCCTTCCATCAAGCACGCCGGCTTTCAGTGGTGAACCACCTCAAGGTTCAGGAGCGAATCTGCTCCCTGTTCGGAATTCTAGGACCAAGGGAATGGGCAACTTCTTCCCTCGCTGTTTCAACACGGTGAATGCCTGTGTTTGGAAAGACCTTCCCACCACCTTCTTTCAAAAACATGTCAGTCAGAGTGCTCTGGCGGGGGAGCAACATGGCGGCTGGGATCCTCCTGTCACACCTTGGGGGGGGGGGGGATGGAGGCTGGGAAATCTGGCTCCGTGGACGCTGGCTGCTCCGTCACTGACACCAGCACCACAGGTATGGCAGTCACACCCCCGTCCGGAGGAGGAAAAAACAGAGTCAGAAAGAAATTTGTAAAGAAGACATACAATTCAGCTCGACTGATTTGTTTTTTGACACGCAGCCTTGAAAAGAACAATTCTGCCTCAGATTCTTGGCAACTGCAAACTGATTTTTTGATAAGTTTTAACATGCATTTCACTAAATGCGTGAAGAGAGAGTGAGGGAGAGAAAGGCCAGGTATCCAAAGACAGGGAGGCTGTCAGACTTCTCTTTTCTGTGTCATTTTTGTTTAGTCGGTCAAATGAAAATTCAAAACCATATAATTAGATGGCTGTTTATACATGATTAAGCATGAGCTCACTGGACTTTACATGCCAGAAAGTCAGAGATGTGGTTAAGGGCAAGAAGGAACTATTAATAAAAGGAAATAAAGCTGTAATACATTTTTCACTTATGAATAAAAATAATTCAAAGGTCTCTAGATGGAAAAAAAAAAGAAAAATCAACCATGAGTAGGGGCAAGAAACCAGATAATTTTATAAATGGTTAGAATTCATGTGATATAAAACATAAGCCACTGGTGTGAAAAAGCTTTTCCTCCTCTCTGATTCTAATCCTATTTTTGTTCCTCGTAAACCTAACTCACAGTGAGAACATAACAAAACTTACCTGTATAACATTTCTCTAGAATTGTTCTGGGAACTATTTAAGCAAGGACACGCCATGCATTCCAAAGAGCTGCTTGCTCTCTTCATGACTGGCCCCACCAGTAAGTCTCCCTGGAGAACCCAAAAGTGTCTGCTTCTTTTAAAAGGCAAGTGTCCTTCCATTTATCACAAGGGCAGAGTTTGTCTTCTCCAAATGAAGTGACCCCACAGAAAGCATGGTACAACTGGCCATAAACTTCATACACGGCCGAGAGAGCCCCCAGAGAACCAGGGGTCTTAGCTGGGGCTTTCAAAGGTGGTGAATCAACTGCTCACAGAGATCAAACACCAAGCTCTGGATGAGGTCACTGGGCACATCTTTCAGATGACAGAGAAATGAACTGATCCAGGATCAGTCTGCTCATTCCACCTTGGGTAAGGCTTTTGAGCCACTGGCACTAGCTCTCCCTACTGCAAAAATACACCAATCCAGGTCCCCCCTGGAGGTCAGCTAGGCACATGCAAAACCTTGAGACAGTCTCGCAGTGTGTCCTATTTCCAAAAAGACTTTTTGGGCTGCCAGTGACTGGGAACCTGGCACACGAACGCTAGGAGATACAGCAGAGCCGATGATGAGAATGAGCAAAGCCCACAGGAAACCCAACGTACAGTCCTTAAGACTGAGACTGAAATGAGTCTACTAACATCCAAGGAGCCCACAAAGCCTAAGAAGCATAACCATTGACTTTCATAGACTCTGACAGCAATGTCCTCCAAGTCACTTTCATCCCCAATCTGTCAGAGGGACCTTCCATCTCCACTTCTCTCTCTCTCTCCCTCTCTCTCTCAGCCCCTCTTCTCCTCCCCTGCACTGCCCCCTACCTCACGCACACAATACGAACACCAGCCAGCTGTGGCCCCCAGCCCTGTCTCCAATCCTGCGCACACACCTGCCAGCTGAAATCTGAATGGAATATACTTCCTTTAAAGCCATGAGGCAAACGACACAGGACAGCAACTCCTTCGAAGTTCATTTCCAAGAAACTAAGATGATCACAGAATACATACCTAAAAAGGCACAGACACTTGAGACAAAGCACAGTACTCGCACCTAATTGGGCCACGTTAACCTACAGACCCTTATGTATTACCGATGTGTCTTAAAAGAAATGGTAGTCTGTTCAAAGATACTTTTTAATTATTGACCTAATTTGGTCAAATAAAGTTCTTAACAAATTCACTTCTATGAGCTAGAAATTCGTGGCTTTTTGTCTATAACGTTGAAGGAAGAGGGAAAATCTTGCTAAATTAATGTACATTGATTATTTGAAATAGCTTCACATCTACCACAGTTCCAGATAAGAAATGTGACGATTTATTTCCAAACAATGTGTGGCATGTAACTCAAAACCGCTTTTCATCAATAATTAATATTAATAATTAACAAGTCTGAACAACAAAAATACCTCTTGGAAATGTTTCAACCCGGCCCTTTCCTCATTCCACAGCCTGCCTACCGCCCCCTTTACCCTCAGCGCGGGGTTAATAACTAAACTCCCCTCCTCCCTGACATGCAACACTGCCCAGCAGCAATCTTCCCAAGAATGTGTGCACAAATGCGCAAGCCTGAGAAGAATAAAAGTCTTATCAAAGTCACCTGGATCTGGCAAACAGCTTTCTAAATTAGCATCTGCAGTTACAATCCACTCAACGGTGAATTAGATTTTCCTCCAGTGCAGAAATTCACCCCAAACATCGACGCCCCTGCTTACAGATGGAATGTCTTACGTCTTTAATCCAGGGATTAGCCTAGTAATAAAAATTAAACAGTCCTCTAGATAAACATAGCGGAAGGGGGCCATAATGCAAAAAAAAAAAAAAAAAAAAAGAAGAAGAAGAAGAAGAAGAAGAAAAAGAAAAAGAAAAAAAAATAAACTTGCTCATTTTAAAAGAGGACCAGAACCAAGGCATCAGGATTTTACTTGGCGGTCATCCTGGAGAACAGTCTGTGTGACTTTTTAAAATGACACAGTCGTCCTTCCCACATCTCGACTGTCTGCAGAAGAGCATCTTCAGTGCCAAACACATCTCTTACACCAAAGGTGCTCTTACCATCTGTCTCTTAAACCTTTCCAGCCTCCTGCCCTAGCACTTGGTGTTTGAATCTGTCGGCGCCCTGAAATCCCCCTCCTCCGGCCACTCCTTCCTTCGCCAGACTGAACACTGTGCAGGTTGGACCCGAAGTTCTTGGCAGCACAGACAAACTCCAATCCTCTTCCTCCACACGCCTCCCAACCTCCACTCCAAACGTGACCCGTTCCCCCTGGAAAGGGGTCAGAATCCTCCACAAATCACCTTGTGCTTACATTCTTCATGGTCCCAGGCTGTTTGGTCACTGATGGTTAAAAGGGCTGGAAATACCCCCGCCCCCTGCCCCAAACCACAGGCAGCGTCTGTCTGTGTAAAGGTGCGGGGACAGAGGTGTTTACATCTCTTTCTTGGGCTGGGGGCCGCAGACAGCTGTGCGGTGTACCCTGCATCCATGTCCAGGGCTCCCTGCTCTGGCTTCACACTGTACTGGCGGTGTGACATTTAACAAAGGCTGCTGTGCCCAGAGAAAAGCATCTGACAAATGCGGCCTAAGAAACAATGTCTCAGGGTGGCTGGGTTCTCAGGCGGTTGATCGGCAGGCCGACTTCGGCTCAGGTCGTGATCTCACAGTCTGGTCCGTGAGTTCGAGCCCCGTGTCGGGCTCTGTGCTGACAGCTCAGAGCCTAGAGCCTGCCTGGGCTTCTGCGTCTCCCTCTCTCTGTGCCCCTCCCCCCTTGCACTTTCTCTCTCTCTCTCTCTCTCTCTTTCTCTCTCTCTCTCTCTCATTCTCTCTCAAAAATAGACATTAAATTTTTTTTAAGAAAGAAAGAAAGGAAGAAAAGAAACAATGTCTCCCTTCAAGTGGAAACGCTGGTGAAGTCAGCCAGCCCAGCGCACAAACAATGCTGGGCAGGTCATTAACTTGCCTGCTTCAGCCGGAGGCGATGAGCTCACCCACCTTTCTGAAAGTGCTATTTTAGCTGCTGAGTTTATACAAATAAAACCCATAATTTTCTAATGGCTAAACTAGGAGTGTTCGAAAACAGCTAACTCCAGAGAACCCTGAAAAAGCCACACGGGCAGCTCATGAAGGTGAGCCTGCAGTCTGGTGATCAAGTTCACATACATCTTCATAATTGCTACATATGTATTACCTTGAAAATAAGCAACCACAAAAGCAAATGGGGAATTTTTTTTTAAGTTAGGTGGTTAACTGCTGCATTGTGTTTTCTCCCCCTCTTTTTTTCCTTTTGCAAGAGAAAAAGTAAGTTAGTCGTTAACTACACAAAGGAGTTAACATTTAACTTGAACACTGGGAGCACTTTAGCTCTCCGTCCCTCTCCCCTCTTTCTTACTAGAGTGAAAATAGGTTCAGGAAAACTGTTACTAATTGTCACAGATACTGGATGAGATGTGACTACATCATTTTTCTGGGGCCCTCACGGAGACGCGGGGTCGTTCATTCACACTCCCCTCCCCCCAGGCTGCCCAGAATTCCAGCCTGCCCCCTCCAACCCCACATCCCCCGCCAGGTGACGGCGCTCTGCCTCCCCTGTAAATCCTCAGGTAATGTTACTTTTGCGTCTCCTGCTTTACTAATCACTTCTGCCTTATGTATCACTTCTGCCGCTCCCCTACAGTGGCGAGTCTACAAGGACAGAGGACATGTCTTACACGCATGGCCCACCCCTCACTCCCAGAGTGCCAGGCCTCAGTGCCCCGCACAGGCTGCACACTCACGAAATGCCCAGGGATAGACAGTGCCCACACCACATGCGTAGCTTTTCAGCACAGAGCCTCTCCCCGCAGGTGAGTGGGGGAAAAGCGCCTAGGAGAGTGGTGTTTTAAGATTTAAAATAGGGCAGATGCCGGGGCGCCTGGGTGGCTCAGTCAGTTAAGTGTCTGACTTCAGCCCAGGCCATGATCTCTCAGTTGGTGAGTTCAAGCCCTGCACTGGGCTCTGTGCTGATGGCTCAGAGCCTGGAGACTACTTTGGATTCTGTGTCTCCCTTCCTCTCTGCCCCTCCCCAGCTCACGCACGCTCTCTCTATCTAAGAAATTAAAAATAATAAAATAGCATGGAATGCTGGAGGCCCAGACTTAGGGTGACAGATAGGATGTCTCTTTTCTGTCAGCCCTGCATTCCTAACCCGTCCCCTCTCTCACTCCCCGCGGCCCGCCCTATGGAGGCTGCGAGCTGTCGGACGTGTCACTTTCTCCGCAAAGCCTCTATGGAAACAGGAGTCTAACACACATCCCCCCCCCTCGCTCTCCCTGGCCGCTGAGAAGCACGGCGAGGGAGGTGCGCGGGTGACCTGGATACCCACACGTGGTCTGAGGTCCTCCCCAGGAACTGAGAACACTCTCACTGCAGCCGATTCTGTTACACTACTGCTAACGGTAACACGCATATCCGTTAACACACGGGAGCTAACGCTAACGGAAAACGTTAGCAGAAAGCTCTCTCGGCACAGGGCTCTCCGCTGGATTAGCCCGTCCGCCTCCCAGAGCAACCCTCGTGACCACCACGCCATCCCGCGGAGGAGGCAGACTGGAGGTTCAGAACCACAGTAGCCTGAGAGAAGGGAGGCTCCAAACCCGGGGGTCCCACCCCAGAATCACACAGGGACGTCTATGAGCTCACACGTTCTTGCCCGTCACCCTCCGCACAACTGTCCAAGTCCTACTCAGCGGGGAGCAGAGCGGACAGTCGGCCACTGATTCTTCCCCCAACGCTAGGACACCCACCCGAACATCTCCGTTTCCACGCCTGGGCAAGAGTCAGGAAGGATTCCGTCGACCGTTCCAGGCAGGCGCCACAAATGGGGCCATGTGTGCAAGCATAAGGAGGGAGCGCTCTTCCGACCTTCACGGCAGCGGCTAAATGTCTACGATGCGACCCCCTCCCTTTCAGGAATTTTCAGTAGATCACGTCAGCTTCACATGTTCACGCGTTCATCCGGCGGTTGAGCCGTCTGGTAAGAACGACCAACACACGGACCGCCAGGATTACAGCGCAGGCGACGTCTGATCAAATGAGGGAAGATCACAGGGCCGCTGGGACACTGAGGAGGAGATGATGATGACAGTGATGGTGGGAATGAGGAACACGACATGAAAACACTGCCCTGCACAAGTCTCACCACAGGAGGGAGTTACTCATTCTCTGTTCACTGAACAGTGTTGTGTGCGTGCGACTCATCAGGACACATATTAAGGATATAAACATGACAGGCGTGTGCGTACACACACACACAGACAAGCACAAAAGATAACTGTATCATGTGTCAGGTGCCACAAGAGGTAAATATGAAGTGCCCTTAGGGACAAGGTACTACACAGTCCAACATTTTACAGGGACCCTTTCTACTAGAAATCAACATATCCTTAGAATAATACAAGTCACTTTAAAGGGGATATTTTCTAAAATTCTGCCTCAGTAGAGGCACCTGGGTGGTTCAGTCGGTTAAGCATCTGACTCTGTTTCAGCTCAGATCATGATCTTGAGGTTCCTGGGTTCAAGCCCCTCATCAGGCTCTGCACTGACAGTGTGGAGCCTGCTTGGGATTCTCTCTCTCTCTCTCTCTGCCCCTCCCCTGTTTGCTGTCTGTTTCTTTCTCTCTCCTCTCTTTCTCTCTCTCAACACACACATAAATAAAACATTTTAAAAATCCAAAATAAATAATAAAACTCTACGTTGGTAACACAAGATTTTATCTATCAAAACTGCACAGACACAAAAGCAGAGCCTAGTCAGTCATCAAGTGTTCCCAGGCACAGGGCTGCTCTCTGCTTTCACTCTGCAGTAAAACTAGTCACAGGAGAAGGAAAGACCTGGGGATGTGCGGATGAGTGTGGTCAGTGGTGAGGACAAGAGGGTGTAGGCCAGAGTCGGGTCACAAGGCCAGAAAGCCAAGTCTCGTCTGTGGCTATGCAACTGTGTGAACTTGACCAAGCCACATGGGCTAAACCTCCCTGTCAAGTCTAGTTTGGTGAAATCATAATAAATTATCTAGCCCCTGGTAGGACACAAACCAGTACTCAGTAAGTGTTTATTTTCCTTCCTCCCTACAGATCACAATGAAAACCTTTCATCTCTCGTAATCTGAAAGACTGACTAACTTTAAACCAGAATAAAGAGTAAAATCATTCCGAAGACTTCCCTCTTGAGAAAAGATGCATTGTGTGCCCACCGTGCTTTGAATTCAAAGATTTACACACCAAGAAAGAATAAGAGAATCCATGTTTCCAACCTCCTTTATTAGACAGGGGGTAAAATTCAAGTCCAAACACGTAAAGTGACTTCCGCAGGACACGCAGCTAGTTAATGGCAGAATCAGGACAAAATCCCAGTAATCAGGTGCCCAGCCACTCTCCCTTTCTGCTCTATCCTTCACGGGACCGTCAGTTATAAATGATGCTTAATGGTGCAATGCCTCCGAGGCAGTTAGAAATGCCTTTCATCTTCAAATTAGAATGAAGATGGCAAACGTTAAGTTCCTCCCACACAATGGGCATTGAATGTGGGACAGGAACATTCATGAAGAGATTGACAGTTGCGGGAGAAAAGGAGCACAGAGAAAGGGGTCAGGAGTGAAGAGGGAGGGACACAGAGACCCCTCCCCCCACTTTACTACTGTGCCTCAAGAGAAGCCCCATTTCAGCCCATAAATTGAATCTGAAAACGCCCCCAGACACATTTCTCCTCTCCTTGGTCTAGAAGCCCAGAGGACACAAAAGACATCACTCTCCCAAATTAGACAAAATCTATGAATTTTCAGGCGGAAAGGGAAACGAGACTGTTTACCTTCAATAGTTTAAAAGGCAGGTTCACTTGGAGTTTGCTTGAACCTCTTAAACCCTAGGTGTTAGCTGAGCCACGGCCTTCAAGGGGAGCCGGGCCCTGCTGGTTTGTCCACCAGATGGAAATCTGCCTCAGACCCAGCCCTTGGGCTGCTCTGGGACAGCAAGCATCCCATTAAGGAAGGGGGGGGGGATCTAATTCCAAGTTATCAAACTTGATAGCATAATTTTTAAAAAGATTTCCTATCTCAAAGGAAGTTTACAAGCAAGGAGTGAGGCTACAAGGCAATGATCATGTCCGGCATGATAACTGCAGAAGAACTGTCCAGTTGGCAATCCCGCACCCAGCGAGGCCACTGCGTTGCGGCCTGACAGCCCTGGTCTTTGCTCTGGGGGTAAATTCTGGCTCTGGGGGTCCCGAACCATCAAAGAACTCTTCGCCACGTCAGTGAGTTCGGATGGACCCCCCACGGCACAGCAACCACGCCTGGTCTGGAAGCAGAGAGACCACCTCTCCTGCTCCCCATCCCCCGCCCCCTCACCGCGGCCAGAGGAGGCCCAGGCCAAAGTCCCCAAGCGAAGGACGGCCTCTGGAGGGGGACCGAACCAGAGGCCTTTGGGGTTAGGAGCCTCAGTCCTTCTGGTGCCAAAGTCTTACCTACAGGCCTCTCAAAAACAGAAAAAATCTAGAAAGTATAGAAACATCATCTAAAACTCTATAAAATTCTGTTGCGCAAGCAGTTATGCGGTGCCCAGTTCACACAGGCCTTGGACACCTGGAAACGAACTACGAAGCCCTCCAGCCCGGTATCTCACCTACTCAACCAACCAGTGCCTCAGTTTCTCCCCCTGCCCCTCAAACCTCCGTTAGTTTCCACTTCGAGGCGGGAAAACGCCGCTTCCTCCAACACCACCCCGCTGTAAAGGGCGTGGGGGCCCCTGGAAGGCAGAGAACGGCCCCACGGCAGGAGCAGCTTTCTAGCAAGCGGAAGTGACTGGGGAAGGCAGCGTGGGGCAGTGTCCTGGGCCCTGGAACGGGACACGGAGGGGCCGCCAGGACACTGCAGAGAAGGGACAGGGACGGGACTAGGAGAGAACGTTTCTCAAGTCATTCCCAACGCACCAGTGTTCTGAAAGGCTTTGAGATCCAGGGTCAAGTTCTCAGTGTTTATGTAAGCTACGAGAATTTTCAATACTCTCACCCAAAGGCTATTTGTGTGTGCGTCTTTCCTCTCTAGCCTCCTATGCTGTGTGACATGAGGCAGGGAAACTACCTTTTCTCGGCTTCTGATTTATCGTCACTTCAAGGAAAGCAAGGGACTAAGTAACCTCTCCATTCCCTTCTAGCTCCAGCATTTCCTGAGCAGCCTGGAGTTTACTCTCCCCACTTTTTACCAAATTAAATTTCAGGAAGTCCATCTACCTATAAACTGCAATGGAATCTGCTAAAAATCTCTATATGTGAAAAGAAAGTACGGTGAAGAGTCACTGGCAAAAGCAACAGATTTCTCCTATACGCTCTATTATGCGTTTTAACGTGTAAAGGAAAAAAATAGGTTAAAAACACCTAGGAATAGCATGTAATATGAAGAAAACTCTTTTTTTCTGAAGACATGAATAAATACAGACACATACATGTTCCTAGGTGGAAGAAAAGCTAAATACAGTATGTTGACTCTTCCAAACGCTTTCATAATCTCAGCTTCTCATTACTGACATTCTGTGCCAGATAATGTGTGTGTGTGTGTGTGTGTGTGTGTGTGTGTGTGTGTGTGTGTGTGTTGGGGGTACCCTGTGCATCACAGGACACTGAACAGCATCTCCAGCCTCTACCCACTAGGTGCAGCAGCCACTCCCGCCCCCTGGCTGCAGCACCCTAAACTTAAGTCTGTCCAGACGTAGCCAAGTATCACCGGTGGGCACCATGGTGCGGGGCAGGAGCCATGACTGCTAAGTGCTCATGCGCTCCTCCTTACCCATCACCTTGACGACAGATTCTAAAGTCCATCTGGAAGAACAAACTCTACTCCCGGTCCAAAAGGCTTTGAAAAAGAAAGTAAATTTGTTACAGAGCTGGGAAAGCAAAACATGTGGGACACTGAAAGAAGACTCCAGGCCAGGGGAGACACAGAGCAGAAGCAGAAGATGCCGGCCTCAAATATGTAACGATACTCAGCATATAGCGGCATTACAGCCGAGGGGGGGGGGGAGGTCATTCAATAATCAGTCGTGGAGCAAACTATTCATTGTTTGTTGGAAAAAATCAAAGCTAAGTCATGATCACACTATGTAGGTTCTGATTATGTATTTACTACATAACACACAAGCCCAAGACCCAGGGTCTTGAAAACAACAATTTATTATGCCCTCGTGTGATTCAGAGCCAAGGTTGACTGGACTCGGCCACGTGCTTCACGCACTGTTAGCCAGATGTCAGCGAGAGTGGCAGTCACCTGGAGGGGAGAGCCCCGAGACCCCTCACAGGCTGGCCGTCCATGGGGACACCTCCACACAGCCACTGCACAGGACGTGGGCTTCTAACGACATGGCGGCTGACCTCGAAGAGTCTGCTCTCAGGCTGTTCAGGACCATGCCTGCCGCGGGCACGGGGCACTTATGCCGCACATCACTGGCCAGAGTAATCTTGGGTTCACCCAAATTCAGAGGGTAGAGAAAGAAAGTCCACTTTGTGAGAAGACAGCAGGGCAAAGCCACATGACCAAAGAACATACGGAAGGGGAAGGATGATCTCAGTTGTCAGTGGGCGATGCAATCATTTAATCAGCCAAACTATAGCAAAACAAACGCCAAGCAAATTCAGAGCTAACTACTGAAATATAAAACGACTAAAAGAAAATATATGAGTTTTTCCTAAATATCAGGATGAGAAGACAAAGATAAACAGAGGTAGCTGCAAAAAATATTTTAGCTCAAAAAGCACCAAAAGCAAAATGAAAAAACAAACAAAAGACTAGTACTATGTTAGCTTTCTATGTAACAAAGGGGTAGGAGCTTAATATACAAAGAGGCATTACTAATCAATAGTAAAGACAAACATTCCTATGGGGTGTGGGGCAAAGGACATAAACAGTTCACAAATGAAGAATCCAGCAGACAAGACAAAAAACAGACACTTTCGGGGCACCTGGGGGGCTCAGTCAGTTAAGCATCTGACTTTGACTCAGGTCATGATCTCATAGTTTGTAGGTTCGAGCCCCATGTCGGGCTCTATGCTGACAGCTCACAGCCTGGAGCCTGCTTCAGATTCTGTGTCTCCCCCTCTTTCTGCCCTTCCCCTGCTCACTCCCTGTCTCTGTCTCTCAAAGTTAAATAAAAACATTTAAAAAAAGAATTTTTTAAAAAATAGACACTCTCAATGTTCTCCTACTAGATTAAATATAGAATGTGATCTAGCCCATTTCATAATACAGCAAGAGTATTTAAAATGTTCATTTGACCCAATAATGTACCAACATTTTAAAGATGCTTGTGATGATACAGTTTTAACAGCAGCAGCAACAAAAAGCAAACTTGATTAAATAGAGTACGCTTCACATGCACATAAAAATGTCTGCTGTCCTTAAAAATCGTATTTTCAAAGAGTACTGAAACTCGTGGAGGAAAGTCCGCAACAATGTGGAGAAAGAGAACACAAATCTTTATTTAGATACTAATCATCGCCATTACCTATTGCAAAATCGCCACACGTTTATCTCCTAAGCTATTAACGGGATATATCTGTGTCTGGGGAATACTGGAAGGTAATTTTATTGTATTCTCTGTTTTTTCAGTATTTAAATATTTTTCCACTGTAAACATGTTTATTTTTATACTCAGGGGAAAAAATTGCTACTTAAAGAAAAAAGGTGGGTAAAAAAAACTGAAAAGGTCACCTGTTACGAAGTTATTTGCTCAAGATTAAAAGGCCAGTTTAAAAGCAGACTAAGCCTGACAGGGCGGCTAGTGACATCGGGGGTGATCACACCTGAAAACTGCTGACCCATTCCGTCCACACCCCAGTCACGTTCTCAGGCTCCAGATCCGGTTATGGCCGACATTCTCACGTGTCTGTTCGGTGTTACTGGTTGATACATTTTTTCTCTTTCCTTTTCAATATTCAGCCCATTTGCTTTCTTTGCAAAGCGCAACCGTGTCTCCGCCTTCAGAGGCCTTTCAGAGGATGAAACTCGAGGAAGAGTTGGCCCTCACACACAGGACACGTGCCCCCGCTACGCTTCGGGTCAGTTCGCCCTCCTGAACGTCAGAGGGTCCCGGCCACGTACAGTCTGCACTGCCCCTTCATCTCCCAGAGGAGCCGTGCAGAGAGGGACTCCCTGGAGCCCTGGTCCTCAAACCTGAGCTTGTAGCAGAATCCCCGGGTGGGCCTGTAAAACACAGAATACTGGCCCCACCGCAGAGTTCTTGGTCAGTAGGTATGGGGTTATCTGCAGTTCTAACAACTTGCCAGGCAATGTGATGCTTGCTGGCCTAGGGACCCCCACTTTGAGAACTACATACGGCTCAGGATCACGTGACCAACGAAGCATCTTCCCACCGTGTGCAACTGCTATTCATTTGTCCCTAATTATTCACACTAAGAATTTTTTTGTTTGGTTGGTTTTTTGGTGTTTGCTGACACAATGAATCACTCCCAACCCAAATAGATTCCAGGGCACTTCACTCCACATTCAGATGGAGGAGTCCTTTCAAAGAAACAAACTTCTGGTTTAAGTTTATTTACTTGTGCGGGGGCGGGAGGGAGAGAGAGCGAGAGCAAGAGCACATACAAGTAGGGTAGGGGCAGAGAGAGAGAGAAGGAGGGAGAGAAGCCCAAGCAGACTCCGCATGTCAATGCACAGCCTGATACAGGGCTTGAACTCACGAAGCACAAGGTCAGGACCTGAGCCAAAGTCAGACGCTTCACCGACTGAGCCATCCAGGTGTCCCCCAAAGCCACAAACTTCCGCAGTGCATATAAACATCCCCTCATCTGCCCCAGCTGCCTGCTGCCCCCCTTGACCGACAACTCTCGTTCGGACTCCAAAGCCCTCCTTGACCGTCACGCTCCCCCACAAAACAGAACCAACTCTGCCCAGGGTTCCCGCAAAAATAAGGTTCTTCCCTCCCTTCTCTCCCTTCTTCTGCTGTTCTCTCTCAACACAAGTTTACCTGCTTCCATTCCTGCTCGACGCCCCTTCCTATGTGCTGATTAAACCCCCAAAACAGGTAGAGTTGGGTGGGGGTACCCTGGGAACCATGGGATTTCTTTCTTTTCAAGCAACACTACATTTTCCTTAAAGATCCAGAGAGGAGAGACGCACTCAATCACATAAGAAATGAATCAGTTTTGTCCCTGTCACATATCCATCCTTCCGCCTGTTCAATATGCATGCGCCACGTGTCTGCCGTGGGACAGGCCCTGTGTCGGGGCGTCGGAGGACCCGCAGGCAAAGGGGGGCTCGCTGGAGAGCGCCCAGAGCCAGAGGGTGCTTCAGGACAAACCGAGGAGCTGGCCTGAACGGTGTGAGTTCAGACCTGAACTTTAGGTCCCTTAAAGCCCACTGGCAGATACCTGAAATACCTTCCCCAAGAGCTTAATTCCTCTGACTTCACTCCATTAAAAACTACGCGTCCTTGTTAAGGGTGGGTCCTTTAAGTCACTGAGGGCCTCATCTGAGTGTGAGTTTGAAGCCCTCACCTGAGAAAAAGGGCCCTGCATCTCTGAAAGAACAGACGTGTGTTTGTTTTGCTCTGAAGGAAACGAAGACCCCAGGATGGGAATCTAGAGGGTGCCTGAGGCAAACCACATCCTTCGCTGGTCGTGACCTCTCAGAAGGGTGGCCCTTCCACACCCTGGCCTGGGTATCGTCCGCAAAGGTTCCCCAAAGGTGACGTCTGGGCCCACGGCACCAGCATCACCAGGGACCCTGTCAGAAGGGCAGGTCTTCGGGCCCCACCGCAGCCGTGCGGAATCCGAACTCCGGGGCCGGGCCGGCCCCTGGCACCGCCCCAGGCCCGGTGCGACCTTCTGAGGCGCGCTCACCGCTCTGACACCCGGCGGGGCGCCGGCCCCTCTGCCATTAGCACGCACTGTCGCTGCAGGTCTAACGATGTGTCAGACCCCTTCTCGAGTGTCAGAACCTCACTGTCAGAGACGTGCGTGAGGAAATTATCAACCGCTCTGAAGAGCCAAGCTCTGTGATCAAGGGGCAGAGAGCAGGTGCCTGGGGCTGAGGCCAGAGCCAGGGGCGGAAAGGGAAGCCGGTCACTGATCAAGGCCAACGTCAACAGCACCGTTAGGGGAAGGCGTCTGCCTCCCACACCGGGCCGCCTGTGCCGACCCCCAGAGCGGGCACAGTTTCGCCTTCTTCCGTCAATTCTTAGAGCTCTCAACTGGGCGTGTCTTCACACACAGTTGAAAAAGGCCCAGAAGAGTCCCTGTTGCACGGAGAAATGCTCCACTCGTGCTGCTTAGCATCCCTGGCCTCTCTTTGAAGAGGAAAGGGGAGGGGGAGGATGCGTATTTTTAGATCCAGGGGACGATTTATCATTCAATGAAACAGCACAGACAGAGGCTTAAATCAAGTGTGTGGAAATAATATGTTGTTATTACTCATCTTAACTCTGCTAAATTATAACCTATAAACCCTGCAGCGCTTGACTTAAACATCCCATCCGCGTCCGCAGGAAATCTAAAGGGTTATTTCCTTCTTTATTGCGTGCATCACGGGAGGATTTACTGTTGCTTGCACGGAGCCGCTGTGAGGAGCGTGTTCTCCAGGATGCCCGTGTGACCAGGCACGATGCTTAAGCACACAGCCCACATCGCGCCGTTATGTGCATGCACTTAATTAGTTCGGCTACTGCTTTCGTGGTTCATTTGCAAGCTTCATGCTTCATTAAATATCAGTAAGTTTTACCCTTAAAAAACCTTTTCAATCAAAATACGATTGTCTCTCCAAGTGATAATCTTGTTAATGGATGTATATATTGCAAGTATGTCTATCAGAACCGACCAAATTCTGAATCACCATGCTCGTGGTATCCTGAAGCAATGCGCAAGTTGCATTCTAGAGTTTAAACCGCATGCCTTGTCCACACATAGTTTCTTACAGTAGGGGAAAAACGCTTTTTTAACTTTCCCCCAACGATGTGTCTTTTAAGCTTCTATTTTTATTTTGTCAAGAATGCCTACTTCTGTTTCACGAGTTCCTTTTATCTGTTACATCAATTCCAAGTTCTCTTTATTGGAAAGACAGCTTTTAGCAACTTTTCATAGCATGAAAGAGAAGTTTTCGGGAAACGTGTGCTCCTTGCTTCCCCAATACATGTGTCCAAAGAGGGCGGGGGGGGCGGGTCACAGTGCAGGGCTCACCCTTTCCGGCATCACAGAGTGGACTCTATCAGTGGATCATGTGGGACCTTCACGGAAAGCCAGGAGCAGCAGGGTCAGGACGATCAAGGAAGAGCTTTCCCCACCTCAGCAGAAATAGCACCTGCTGATCCCCCCCCACACGCCACACGCCAGGTCCATCAGGTCTTCTCTGGGGAGACATGTCCACCTGCTGAGGTAGGAAAGCTGTCACCCACTTCCTCATTTCCCTAGAGCGCTTTGTGAGTGCGCCCATGACAGAATATATTATAATGTAGTATAGTTATCCACTCATTCATCCATCCATCCATTCAACAAAAATTGTACTTCTCAGGATACAATGGTAAACAAGACAAGCACAATCTGCTCTCTTGGGACGCGTCCATTCCAGTGGGGAGGGCACGCACGATGACACGGGAATACGTCATTGACCGAGGTCATTTCAAACGAGGGTACGTGCCACCAGAGAAAAGCAAGCAGGAAGGTGGGATTGAGAATCACACGAGCCAGGGGGTGACTCTGGACTGAGTGTCAGGAAGGCCTGGGGAAGAGACAGCTCACAAACTGAAATGCAAACAGCATAAAGAAACCAGTCACCTAGCAGCTGATCTAGCTGGCCGTGCTGGAGGAACAAAAAGAAAACGGGCTGGCTGCTATGGACTCAGCAAAGGGGAGGGTGATACCAGATGAATTCGGAAATGACGTGCCAATTTTTTGACTTGAGACCATGAGCTCCTAGGAAACAGGGTCTGCGTCTTACTGCAATCTACACCTCTGGTCCAACTTAGTCATGCGTCTGACACATGGTCTACAAGCAGGTGTTGAATGAGGGGACTGAATGAGCCACTTCCCAAGGTCACATACAAAACACTGAGGATAGTTTTCTGTCACTCTGCATAATCTGCCTTCTCTCAGCCCTCTTTTTCAATGTGGACGATCACGTTCTAGCCTTTCTGGGCAAAGATAACATACCATGTGCTCTTACTGCTGGGGAAGGCCCTTTCAGTTGTTTTTCCATCAGAGATAATAAATTTGTGCCTAGAGGTCCATGTGGTTTCACTAATGTCCCTTGTGGCCAAGAGTGAAATACATTCAAGAGGGGAGAACCAGGAGTTGAAAAGGACAGCCCAATGGGGTTTCAAGAAGGAGCTCAGATGAGTTCAGACTCGCCTCCTAGGTCCAGTTTATTTATGCAGTACTTCAATCCGGCCAACAACACACAAGTGAGAGTGAGCATTAATATTAGTGTCACCTCATATCATCATCATCCTCTCTCTGAACACAAAATAATATAAATAAACTTTCCCAGCGAACTCTAGTATCATGATGGATTAGAAGAAAGAGAAAAAGGAGATGGCCTGCTAGAAATACTTTCATTCCCACCCTGAAGAACATTTTTGGTCCTTCCAAAATTGGTTTATTTTGCCTCCTCTGTTTCTTCCTCGCAACAGGCATGGTAGATGGGAGACGGGTTCTGAATAATGGACAAACCGATGCCTGGTTTTGTTTCTTCACAACAGCTCCCAGTGGTGATGGGGAGTGGACCGTGTTGGCACGGATGGGCTTCGAGACCACCACAAATCCAGAAAGCCAAGTGTGGCCACATTGGATACTTGTGGGGAATGCAAACTTGCTGGGTTTATGCACACCAGTAAAAATTCCAAAGAGGCCGGATGCCAGGAAAATGCCTTCTTTTGTCAGAGAGGACATCTCCCACACAGCAGCAGGTCTGGCATCGCTTGAACCACATGTTAAAAACAAAGCAAAGTGACATGTGATACGGGCCTCACAGCTTGATGACAGAATTCACGAGCTGTCTTCACTCTGAACTTTTCTGGAACAAACTGAGCCTGTGTGATGGCTTTGTCTTATTGTCATGCTGTTTTCTGCCAAGTTCTTGCCTTGTAGAGGTAACTAAGACTTATTTTTCATATCACAATTTCAAGGCTTATTCCTAAATTGTTGATTATTAACTGATCATCTAGTTCTAAGGAACTCTGTACTTTCCAACCTATGCCATAGCCATGTTTGTGCATCGAACAGGCCGGCCCTTTTCCAACTTCTGGAAGCAGGTACCTGACTTCAGAAACTAGCCACGTCTACTGGTAAACCATGTGGTGGCACCTCTCTGAATACTGACTGTGTGGGTGACCCCTCAGAACCCCCGCGGGCAATCATCAGAATCTATAGTATATACTGGTTTTAAGAAAATCATGCTTTAAGAGAGTTTGGCCTACTAAAAATCTGGGGGTTTTTTGGGTCAAGTTCTTTGGTCACTTCTGTGACACCTGTTCTGACCTGGATCGTAAGAGTAAAAAGAGCTTTCCTTGGACTGGACCGAGGAACCGTAACGATAATAAATGGCTACCAGAACACCCTTTACGGAGTCGCCGTGTTTTCTTTCCCCCCTTAGTGTCTATTTGTCTCTCTCCCTCTTGTCCAACCCTGACTATGATGGCTTAGGAACAGGTAGCTTTCTTGCTGAATTAGCTTCCTAGGACCACCTCAACCAGAGTACCACAAACCGGGTGGCTTCGGACCACTGAAATGTATCCTTTCACAGTTCCGGCTACAAGTTCTAACCAAGGGGCTGGCAGGGCCGTGCTCTCTCTGAAGACTCTCGGGGATGATCTTCCCCCACCTCTGCGTAGCTCTGGAATCCCTTGGCTTGTAGAAACATCGCTACAGCCTCTGCCTCTGTCGTCACTTGGTGTTCCCCCATGGGTGTCCGGGTCCAAATTTCCCTCTTTTTTTAATAAGGAAACCAGTTATTGTGTTAGGTCCCCCTCTAGTCCAATGTCCTGGTCCCTTTCAATTTGATTACATCTCAAAACCCTATTTCCAATTAAGGTCATATTCTGAGATTCCGGGTAGGTGTGAATTTGGCGGGGGACAGCGTTCCACCCTGGACAGTTACTGAGCCAGCATCCTTTCAATGACCACCCGCTCCCCGAAGTGTGAAGAACACTGTCATCTGAGGGACATTTACAGACAAAAACCATTACTCAGAGAAGAGCAAGGAAAGGTCGGTGACACAATTCAATGCAGAAGTCTACCCGGAAAAATGCCGGCAGCCTGGTGGTTTCAGGAATGAGTCATTCCTACCTCTGAGGTCAATTACCAACAGATCCATCATGGGGAAGTCCCCTCCGAGCATCTCTTCAGGAAAATATCCCTTCTGGCTCAACCAGCCTCTTCTCTGCCGCCAGCTGCCTAAAGGGGGCATCTTCTGTCCACCTCGCACACCAGCTCCAGGAGGACAGGCGGCAGAACTGCCTGCTTCTCGGGCATCACATGAGGCGCTTGGACATGTTAATATCAGTGCCTCCATCAGGGAACAAAACAAATTAAACTTCACAGAGATCAGCGATCAGCCAGGTCAGACCGGAGAGTTAGGGTCTGAACACACACACCTGCCGACTCCAAACCTGATGCCCCATTTTTTATGTCTGAGCAGCAGCGCACGCACACTTGCCCACACAACACTCAGAAATGGCCACTCCATTTACCCTGCATCTGAGACGCGTCATTTTCTCAATCCATAAAGCCCGAGACGCCGAAGACACCTTAGATAACACCTAATACCAAAACTTCGTTTTACAGATGAAGACAGTGAAGAGCAGAAATAATAACTGAATGGCCTATCCACGATCACAGGAATAACCAAACTGGAACCAGAGCCTCAGACCCGGGCTCCCACCTGGCCTGGCACCACCGGGCCTCCCCGGCGGCAGGCCGCAGTCCACACGGTAGGACTGTGCTCCTCAGACAGGCAGTCTGGGGACTGGACCCTGGGAGGACACTGCACAGATTCCGATCTCGGCTCAGCACTTACGTACGCGCACCAGCCACTTCCTATCTTAGCCTCAGTCTTCTGAACTGTAAAACGGGGGTAATAAGGACAGGGGTCACACAGTATCCAACGTCTACGAGGCTGTTGGGAGAATTAAGGATGCTCGGAGCTGGGCCTGGTGCACCGTGAGGACTTCGATCAGGCTGCCTGCCAGGAGCAGTCGCGCTGCGGTCTTATCACTACACAATTTCTGTGTTACCCTATCGGCACCGTCCAATACCAGGCTACAAATGAGTGACTTCGATGTTTTTTTTCATCACTGAACGTTTCTGGCAACCACATGGGTTGCCGGTCCTCATTCAAGGACACAGGGATACGGTGATTTCCTGGTTCCTCCTAATAATTAACTTCAACCTCACTTCATAATCTACTCTCTGTCCTGTTTTCTTGTAAACACAAAACGTGCAAAGAGTCTATATCCCGGCTTTAATTTCCCCGACTGTCTGAGCCCACATTTAACTGCCTTGTTCCAATGACGAGGGATCATTTAAGTGTCCTGAAAAGCCAACAGCGTTATTACATCCTGACTCTGGACTCCGACAAATCCTTGTTCCCGCCTCTCTCGTCTTACCTCTTCGGGTCTCAGGAAGGCAAACCCTGGGAAAATCATACAAACAGCCCCAAATATTTGAAATCGGCATTGTCTTCACATGCGTATGCTTCTCCAAAAGCTTAGAGCGTTTCTCTTTCAGTTTTATTCTTTCATTAGCCCAAGGCTTGCTAATTAATTGGAATTTTCCAGGGCTTTTGTTGCTGTGACAAAGGCGAACAATGCGAAAGCTCATTCCTTCTTGTTAAAGGGGTCTATCCACCCTCCAGAGTGTAGCATTGCAGAGGGAGGGGACGAGAGGGAGGATTAAGTCGACTCTGAAAGGGTCGGACTTTGTGGGTTCCCGCCCCACCCCCACAGCTGCCTTCATCTTCACCAAACCTGATTTATGGGAAGGGACATCTTAACCGCGGCTTTTATCCCCCCAAAGGACAGGCTGCTTGGAGGGCATTATGTAGGCTCTAAAATTAGATGGCAAAGAACATCCTATAAGCTGGGAGCAAACAATGTTGGGAAGTGAAAGATACTGTGTTCGTTGAGAGGACTGTGCAAGAACAAAAATCCACGGAGCAGGAAGCGACCAAAACCTAAATGAACACTCCCAAGCGAGGCGCAGACCAGACCTGAAGGAAATAAAAAGATGCTTAATCTTGGCAAAAATAGCACTGCTTAAACCAAAGATAGCAGAGCAGCTGGGGGCCGGGCGTGGAGACGGGGAGTGAAGAGACATTAATTCTGAATTTTGTGCCTGGTTTCCCTTCCCACGTGTCACACTACAGTTGATCCACTGGGTCCCTGGGACTCGCGGAGACACCCATGGGCTGTGTCACATCCACGGTGTGAGAAGTTCTAGGGAGGCAGGGCAATGATGGCCGTGGGGGCCCCTGAACACGGTGATCGGGCCACTTCCGACATTGCCCCGGCAAGTTCCTTCTAAGAGAAACACCTATTTGAGGATCCAAGGCAAAAAAAAAAAAAAAAAAAAGAAAAAATTATCCTATGCTTTTTAAACCCACATGCTTTTCCATCGAAGGAAAAGCTGCTCTAATTTACTTGTTTATCGGTAAACGCTTATCAGAAGACATTCTGTAATGCTG
>NC_043712.1:83970677-84073973 GCF_006229205.1 Suricata suricatta
TCTCACTGTTCATGGGTTCGAGCCCCGCGTCAGGCTCTGTGCTGACAGCTCAGAGCCTGGAGCCTGCTTCAGATTCTGTGTCCCCCTCTCTCTCTGCCCCTCCCCTGTTCACACTCTGTCTCTCTCTGTCTCTCACAAATAAATGAATGTAAAAAAAAAATTTAAACAAAAAGGCACTGATGAGAACATGCTCTTAAGGCGCGGCAAGCAGGGGAGGAGCTCACTGGCCTCCTGAGATCCGTCCCTATCCCACGGCAGTAACGTAACCGGCCTGGGCAAATGTATTCCTTCCTTCCCTTCTGGAGAGCAGAGGTGCAACTTAAAAGTCAGCACGCAAGTCAGACCAACTGTGGTCTGTCTTCTCTCTCCCTCTCTTTGTCTGTCTGTCTCCCCTCTCTCTTGCCAAAGCTTCAGACTGTTGTTAAGTGATTGTCTAAAGTAAATCCAAAACTGAAGGTCTTTTTTTTCCCTAATTATATATATGTAAGAGAAGTCACGTCTTTCAGATATTTTTTATTTGAAGCTGTTTACTGGACTCTATTTTTCCATCTGAGAAAGCCCAAAGAAATGAATAATGAATGATCCAAAACAGACTACATTTGAACAGTTCTGTATATTATATGCAAAGAAATGTTCCCACAACAAAGTCACTAAATGAATGTCCCTGTGCCTGAATAGAGGAATAAAATTAAATTGTGATAAAAGCAAGTTGTTTAAAGGATCTTTAGTTCATGTCTACCAAATTACCCTGAACATTATGTGCTGAACAAAGGCTCTGATACCCATAGTATTAAATAACGGAAACATTTTGAGAAAAAAGCCAACATTTTTACTCTAAGAAAGATTTATGTATCATTTTCTGATTTTATGGGTATTGCAATTGTCCTCCAAACCTTTGAGTAGTGTCAAATTCTTTTCCAGCTGAATATTCTGCTATATTATGTTCTCTTTAATGCTGGAGGCCATGTTAGGATTTTTATGGTAAATTAAACAAGGAACTCCATGGCAATAGATGTAAGCCTTTGTCCCCGGCTGGGCCTAATCACTGAAATATCACTATGTTTAATACAGCTTCCCTAACTGTTATATAAGCAGCAGGTTTGGCTAATGAAAATCATGGCAGTCAGGTAGGAATATGTTTAATTTATAAGTGAATGAGCTATTTAAACGAAATCTCAGCATTTGGATATTGTGTCCCCTGGAGTCAAAAATCATCACCGCCATCTTCAACGAGGAGTCCCGTCTCCACATTTCAGGCATTTCCCCCCTCAGCTAACTCTTGGCCAAGGTTCTGCTGCTGTCAAACACTGTCTCCTGGCAGTTCTCTGAATTTTAATCTCACAAATGAGACTTCTACTGCTCGGCTTACACAAGGGAAACATGAAGAATGACATCAAGATTTCTACGCTGCATCCACTGATCTTTAATAAAGCAGCAGCATTGCTGGCCCTGTTTCTGGAAGTTTCTGAAAGTCCTGAGACGTTTTCCAAGGCTTTGAGTTAACTCCGTGATGTCGGAGGTGAGGTCTGAAGATGTGGTTTAGTGTGGACAGGTGGAACACACACAGAAGAACCAGAGGAACGATCTGGCTGTAAGTCTCACATGTGGTCCAGGAGTTTCCTTTGCCACATCAGACGGTGGGACAGTGAGTGAAATCACCAAGGTCTACGTGTGCGATAACAGTGCGCACTGATACTGACTTTCTGATTTTGATACCGTACTATGGCTACACAGAAGTTCTTCTTGTCTTTAGGAACTACACACTAAAGAATGTAGGAGTAAAATGGCACCATGGTTTCAACCTATTCTCAATGGTTCGGAAGAAAATAGAATAATGGAGAAAAGTTAACATATGGGAAATGTGAGTAAAGAGTACAAAGAAATTCTTTACACTACTCTTAAAATCTTTCGGAAAAGTCTGAAATTGTATCAAAAGAAAATTTACAATAAGTCCTGGCTATATAGGTGGCAATTAGTAAATATTCACAGAATACCATTTAATGTCTCTTGCACATTCATAAAATGATGGGGAGCTGAGCTATGGCCAAGCGGTTCTCATTCCATGGTAAGTCCTGGGAATAACATACAGCAATTCTGAGAAAACAGTAACAGCTGTAGACATGATTCCTGCCTTCAAGGAGGCTCAAGGGATAGAATGGGGACAAGAGCTCAAGATGAGCCAAAGCTAGTTGGGAAACCTTTCTAGAACACGTTAAGTTTCAAATGGGATCTTAAACGCGGCAAAGATACGAACCAGCAGTGCGGTGAGAGGAAACCTCGTGGTGGGAGCACTCGTCGGAAGAGGCGTGGAGCAGACCTGAGGCAGTGTCCTGGCAGGAACACGGAGAGAAAGGTCGTCGGCCAGGATGCGTGAAGCTGGGCGCGTCAACAGGCCTGCACGTTTTGGATCAGTTTTGCAAAACCACGAGTAAGGACGCATGCAGGCATGTGAGCTGGTGCTCGGGCACCCTGCAGGCCTGGCGGGGAGCCGCCAGCCCTCTGAGCCACGAAGAGCCCATCAAAGTCTCGGAGACAGGTCTCCAGGAGCACGTGTCCATCTTGCTCTCCCAACACGCTCCCAGGCAGACAGCCCAAAGATCTAGCACCGGGGACAGTCAACACGCGGTCTCATCCCAAAGTGGGCAAGTCTCATTCAGGACTACACCGTATAGTGGGACTCCGTTCCCTGCCCTGCAGTCTTCCGAAAGGTATCTGTGTTCTGTCCAATGGCTGCAGGTTCTGGGAAGCAGGGGGGGGCGGGCGGGTGGAGGGATATAGCCGCCACCTAAATTCACATAAGCAGGGGCGTTCCACAAAGTTCCACTATAAATACTAAGTAAAAAATGTCCATGAACTTCTCACAACTGGGGAGCACATACAGAGGCGGGGAACACGATGAGACAGAAAAATGAATTACTCAGGCGCACCTGGGTGGCTCAGGTGGTTGAGCGTCTGACTCAGAATTTTGGCTCAGGACACGGTCCCAGGATCACGAGATGGAGCCCAGTATTAGACTCTACACTGAGCATGGGATCTGCATAAGATTCTCTCTCTCTCTCTCTCTCTCTCTCTCTCTCTCTCTCTGCCCTTCTCCCCTGCTCACACTGACTCTCTCCAAAATAAATAAAAATAAGTAAAAATTTTTTAAAAACAGGAATTGGTTAATTAAAATGATTTAACTAAGAGGGCACCTGGGTGGCTCAGTCAGTTAAGCATCTGACTTCAGCTCAGGTCATGATCTCTCAGTCTGTGGGTTTGAGCCCCGCATCAGGCTCTGTGCTGACAGCTCAGAGCATGGAGCCTGCTCAGATTCTGTGTCTCCTTCTCTCTCTGCTCCTCCCCCACTCATGCTTGGTGCTCTCCATCTCTCAAAAATGAATAAACATTAAAAAATTTTTAATAAACAAATAAAATGATTTAACTAAGAAATCATGTACCTAAGGGCGCCTGGGTGGCTCAGTCGGTTAAGTGTCCAACTTCAGCTCAGGTCATGATCTCACGATTCGTGGATTCGAGCCCCATGTCAGGCTCTGTGCTGACAGCTAGCTCAGAGCCTGGAGCCTGCTTCAGTTCTGTGTCTCCCTCTCTCTCTGACCCTCCCCTGCTCGTACTGTCTCTCAAAAATAAACAACATTTAAAAAATTTTTAAAAAAAAGAAAGTTATAAAAAGAAATCATGTACCTAGAACTGTGCTCATGATCACTAGCACTTACAGGTCGCATAAAGGGAGTCATAGGAGAGTGACTGAGCTTCCACAAAGATGAGATTTATCACCACCCACATACATGCTTAATGCACTTTTATTAGAATCACCTGTAAGTCATATTTAGCATACCAGGCACTCACTCCTGAAATGCTCTGACTTTCCATCATGGAAGGAATATTTATTAAATTCAGCTCTGCAAGGATTGGCAGGACAATATACATATAAGTACAATATTCACCCAAACAGTATGGAGATAAAAGGTGGGGGGGGGTTGTCCTTTTTCTTTCACTGAAATAGAGTCTGGGGACTAACTTAGGTTAAGCCTTCAAAAATGAAATGTGTTAGATCCACACCTCATAAGAAAGATCCCAGCGAAGCTGCTTAGAGAGAAACTCGATGACAATCAACCTATCATGGTCTGGTCTTCACCTTAAAAGAAATGATAAACTCTCTTCAGGCTTCTATTTTTATTGAGGAAGTTCGGAAAGGAAGGAAGGAAGGAAGGGAGGAAGGGAGGAAGGAAGGAAGGAAGGAAGGAAGGGAGGGAGGGAGGGAGGGAGGGAGGGAGGAAGGAAGGAAAGAAGGAAGGAGGGAAGGAAGGAAGGAGGGAAGGAAGGAAGGAAGCTGGAATAAACCTCATTTCACTAAATCTGAAAACCAGAGGCAGACTTCAAACTTTAGAATAAGGAAAGAGTCTCACTGGGTGAATTCTTTAAAGAATTTATCTTTAGCTATCTGTGAGGGAAGTGCTTACATCATCCAGTGTGACCTTTAATGGGCTGGTAAGTCAACACATGATATAAAGCTTTATGACAAAAACAGTCATATGGAAGGAATCTACCTAAAACGGTTTGAACTCTTTTTCTTTCAATGTAGATTAAGCTTAAAATTGGGTCTCCAGTGTTTGGACGCCCCAGATTTTCAATAGGTGTGAGTAGAACCCAGCACCACACACAGCATGAATGCCCCCATGTCAACTGGCTGAAGAGGCTCCTAAGGAATATAATTTTCAAAGTCATTTAAAAAGAAACCGACAACCCAGGTTGAAAAATCATGCTATTTTGTTTGTACGGGAGACAAGAGTGACCAAGACAGTTGATGATGTTGTTGTCAATCCCAACAACTAGTAGATTTGCTGAACATTTCTTTTTTGTAAAGTGTCTTCTTTATGCTAGGTACCTTGTATTTAAGGGTATAGGAAACCTGCTTCCAAATGCTAGGATCTGAGAGGGGAAAAAAACAAAAACAAAAACGTATCACCCAAATGAATCACATTCAGGCTTGGAATAAATCCACATAATTGTCTTATTTACTTGAAAAGTCTTGTATTTACGTCTGTCTTTCTCACTGTCGATGAGCGTTCTCTTCTGAGTGTGGCTCAGTTCTAAGCCTCAATCTCTACAGACTCAGCTCCTCCGTCCCGGAGAGCAAGCTGGGCACTGACAGGAGTGGGAGGTCCTCCAGTCCACCGAGGTCATTAGGTGCTCGTGCTGAGTAAATGGCACAGTTTCTTCCAAGGAGAATGCAGAGTTGTTTCTAAGCATCTTGGATCATCCCTAATCCTGATGTACACTATTTCTAAAGCACTGTCTGAAACATCACAATAAGTAGCACCACCCGGACCTGAGCTTCGATAGTAAACATGATATAAAAGTTTTTGTAATAAATGATAAATGAAAGAGTGAGTGAATGAATGAATAATGAATGAGGACGCATCATCCGGGACGAATTATGGCACAAAGAGCATTGTGTGTGCTGCTCCGCACAGGTGGGGGCAAGGGGGGCCTCCAGCAAGGCTGACGCTATACGGAAATCTCTGGCCAACACGCTCGATCTGTGCAGTGCTAACCCCCGACTCCCTGGTAGAAAGACTGCCAGCTCTCTGCAAGCCGGCTGTCTGAGTTGGGGGTCTAACTCACAAATGCCCTCCATGGCCAGGCAGGTAGAAGAGCGTAAAATACCCAGAGGGCAGCGGCCGACCGCTGTCCTGTACACTGGAAGGCTGGCCGGCTACTCTTTCCACTTTCCGAGAGAAGTCAACAGTCTGAATTTTCACGTGCCGTCCTCTCGCTCTGAAATGTTACCTCTGTGATTTTGTCCTCACTCTACATGGACTTGACGGAACCCAGCTGCCGGTGGTCGCATTCTGCCAGGGATGCCGCCCCCTTACCCTCCCATGGAAGTCTTTCTACCTATCAGCAAGAACTCGTTGCTTATTCTTGCCGCATCTTGGGTGGTGGGAGGGACAAACCAGTATCACTGAAGAAATCACCCAAAATAGAATGGGGAAGTCGAGGATAGCTTTTAAGCGGCCAAGTTCCCGTAATGGCTCATGTACTACGAAGCCCTGAATGCCCTCAGCAATTCTGCTCAACCCTCAGCGAGTGATCTGTTTCCTCCTGTTTTATCACCCATATTCTCACCCCATTGGTTTGCCCCTAACTCTTCATATTGATAAATCGTGCTGTTTCTTTTTGTAAATAGCTTCAAGTTCTTTTTTGAAAAGAGGTCGGGTATAAGTAAATTTCAAAAATAATAATAAGTCTTCCAGATGTTCATGATATTCTAATTACGGTCAAATGTACTCCTGTATTTAGGAGCGATATATTTTTAACACAAGGAATGATTCCCAAAGGGTGAGATTTCCAATAAATGTTATTGAAAACTTCTATATTCAAATTTATCATTGGAAAATAGTGGAAGATCCTCATTTCAAATGGTTTACATTCCTAGGCCATTAGCAAAAGACAGAAATGTTAGTCTGAGTACTCAGTTAACACACACACATATTTTCATATAGAAAAATCACCTAAGCGCTCCTATCAATTCAAAAATCAAACACTTAGATTTCCACAGCTCTATCTCAGTTTTATCCCTCATATTCCAATATATTTGGACTTCTGCAAGGAATTCTACGTAAGGATGTGAGACCATGAAAAACTTCTGGAGAAAGGAACATCTCTCTAGAAGCAAAAGCAAACAATGGTGCATCCCTATAAAATAAAGGTAAATACAAAGATGCAAAATTTAAAGCAGTGACATGTGGATTTCTTCATACTACAACTTGTTATCAGGAAGTGAAGCAGTCCTCCTGTGTTGCACCTACGTAGAAAAACAACGTGGCCCGTGAACCTCAGCTCAAATATATTGCTCGGACATGCCTAGGAAATTACACAAATCGACAATTTTCAATCCACTGATTTAAATTTTAAAAAATGAGTTCCAGAAATCCTGATGACAAAATGGCATGCAAAAAAAACATTTATAAACCCTTTCAACTTAGAATACTTAATTCCTAAAAGACATAGAGTACACGTACACATCCTGTTCTAGAATGATACCTCAGTGAGGCTCAAAAGAGAGAAAAAAGAACTGGATTCTACAAAAAAGGTCAGTACATGTATCATAAATTATCTAACTGACATCTTTATAGATCTACCATTCCTTTCCTTTTAGTGTATTTGCTCCACATACAGATGCTGAGTCTATAAACCGTGAATTAAGCTCCCTTTTAAATTAATTGTTTCTTTGAATTAATGGCGTTAAATCCGTGCCATGGTTCCTTCGTCCTATAGACGTGTGCCCGGCTCTCATCCGGTTCCCAGGCTGTGATCTAGGAGGTGGTAAACATCAGTTCCGTTTCTGATTATTTAATGGGCTGTTTGCATTTTATTTGTACATTGGCATTGACCTCCCTTCACTTGAGGTTCTTCCAACATGAGCCCTTGGGCCTACAAGGATCCGTATCTGACCATCATGTCACAGCAAATACGGCCAGTGACACTTGCAGAAGTGAGATAACCTGGGAAGAGGCCAAGGGCAGGAAGGAAGGAGCCAGAGAACAGCAGCGAGAGCCCTCCCTAAGCACTTGGGACCTCTGAGACCTGCATTCCTTCCTTCTTTTAAAAAGCCAAGAGGCCAAACAGGAGGCTTCCTCTGAAGTTAATTCAAGCCTTTCTAGAGGGTCTCTCTCTCTGTGTCCAACATCCTCGCCTGCTAACTAGACCTTAGAATTCCTCCATCAGAACCGCATCTCTTAGCTGCAAGCCTTCTAATTAAAGGCAAATCACCCAAGAAAAGTAACATCAAAATCTGTCGATGGTGTCCCTCTTTCCAACACGGAGGATGTGTATTTGGAAGCAGAGGGGTGGAGGGGGAGACAGATTTAGGGCACCAGGCACTGGGTGGACAGAAATGGTCCCTCGGAAGCTCTGGAACTCGGTGGGTGGGGCACCTCCTCCGAATAAAAAGTGGACCTCCAGCTACTGAAGACAAATGACGGTAATTTCTATGTATCCTCTGAGATACGCAATAAATACATGGAATGTTCTTAACCCTGGTGGTCCATGGCCCCTGAACACGCAGGAGCCACTGCTTGTTATTACCCCAGAAGTGTGGAGCATGATCTGCCCATCTCGGACCATCCTTCGGACGCTTAGGGCTCTGTCCACCCAGGCCTCCCCTGTATGGGATAGCGAGTACATTTTCAAAGCCCAAGAACCTTACCCCTTAAAGAACCCCCATGATAACGGGAGGGGGCCCGGAAGGAGTCAAACAATGTAACAAATACGAGACCGAAGGCTTCTTTTACATCAACCCACATGACCTGTCTTTCCTTGCTTTAGTAACACCGTAAATGAGGTCTCATCATTCTCAGGTGGCAGACAGAAAAATGAAAAGGCTCAGAGAGTTTCCAAATTTGGTCACAGGTGCACAGATAGGGAATGATGTGGCCAGGGCTGAACCCAGGGCTTGCCCTTTGTGAGCGAGAAGCCAGCGGCTCTCTGGTGACGAGTCCTCTTTGAGCCCCAACACGGCCACTGCACTTTCCCGAACACAGAGCCCGAGTTCCTTGATGCTAAATGCGAAGACTCAGGGGCACCTGTTGCCAGAAGACAGCTCTAAGTTTGCTGAACCACAAAGGACAAAGGATGTGTAGACCTCTCTCTGCTCACCAACCAAAAGAGGGCAGAGGAGGGCAGACTCCGGCCCTGTCCTCAGGCTGGGGACGTGTCAGAAAACACCCCAGAAACCTGGATTTGGGTGGCACGTTCAGTGGGCTTGTCAAAAAGAGAGAAAAAAAAAAAACGGCATTCTCCCTTTTACAAAGAACGCATACCCCACGCAATGGGGACACTGGGGCAACATTTTAAAAGTCAAAGAAGAAATTAATAATCACGCGAAAGCTCATTGCCCAGGGACAATCACAGCATTTTAGCCTCTTCTCTCTAGACTTCCCTGTTTCTATTCACACTTTGAAAGCAATTCAGCCTATACTTTATATGAACTTATGCAATTAGTTATTTTCACACTTCTCAAAAAACTCTTTGTAAACTTAATTTTAATATTTCACCATATAGACATTATCAGTTGTGCATTTGGGGTAGAGATGATTTTTCACTAAAAAACAAACAAAATACTGTAAAAAAAAAAAACCACTTCTATGCACATTCACTTTACCAAATTCCCAATTATTTTCTTAGCATCAATTTCTGGAAGAGGGGTTGTTGGGCCCCTCTTGAGGCCCTATTGGGACGACAGCCAACGCGTTTGCTCCTGCACAGCACGGACACCCCCCCACCCCCAGCCAGCAGACACACGCAGACTGGTCCACAAAGACGAGGCTTATAAAGGTAAGCTAGGATGTCCCAGTCCGTCCCAGCTGATAGGGTGAGTACATCTTAAATATTCTGCAAGCTTTCTATGTAAATATTGCCCCCAAAACTCACGCCTCCAAAAGCACACAAAAAGAACTCCAATCTCAACGTATTCTGCTTATCCACTGAGTGTTACATTCTTCCCCAATTTGACAGGCTGAAGCAAAAAAAAAAAAAACCCAAAAACCCACCAATGTGTTCGTTGATATTCCCAAATTCACTGAAGTAGAGCATTTTCTAAAGAGGCCTCCTTGTGGTTTGTTCTCCATATTGGAGTCTACTTCTGTCTTTCTTTTGTTTGTTCATTTGTGTTTTAGACTGCACATATATGCAAAATGAGATGGTATTTGTCTTTCTGTGTCTGACTTATTTCACTTCGCTTAATACACTCTGGTTCTATCCACACTGTTGCACATGGCAAGATTTTGGGGTTGTGTGTGTGTGTGTGTGTGTGTGTGTGTGTGTGGCTGTGTAGCACTCCATCGACTTCATCTGCCACATCTTCTGCATCCATTCATCAGTCCGTGGACACCTGAGCTGCTTCCAAAGTCTGGCTGTTGGAAATAATGCTGCAATGAACACAGGCATGCATGTACCTTTTTCAACTAGTGTTTTTGTTTTCTTCAGGTGGCCGCTGCAGGGGAGGGGCAGGAGAGTGGGCAGAATAAGTGAAGGGGATCAGGAGGCACAAACTTCTGGTTATAAAATAAGTAAGTCACGGGGATGAAATGTACAGCAGAGGGAACAGAGGCGACAATACCGCAATGGCCTTACATGATGACCGATGGCGACAACGCTTCCCACGGTGAGCCTTTCATGATGTGTAACATATTTAACTGTCGAATCGCTGCATTGTACACCTTAAACTAATACATGTCAACTGTACTTCAATTAAAAAAGTTGTAAAGGCTCATTTCTGCTTTGTGAATGGTCTCTTTATGATTCTATTTGCCTGCTGGCTGGCAGCTTACGCCTTGGTTTCCTTTTCGTAAGTTGTAACAATAAAAACAGACAGGAGGGGCCCAGGATCAGGAGGCATATTCCAGCACTAGTCCTTCCTGTTAGCTAATCAGAGCACTTGGAGCTAAACCCTTCAGAAAGACCAAAGCTCTCCAGTTTGGGCTGACATGGTTGAGAGAAATCGTACACAGAACTAAACGTACAAAACAGACAAAAGTGAAGGTGCAGGCACCGATGGAAGGGAAATAACCATAACGATCCGACCCCCCACAGCCTCCAGGACACCGCGGAGGATGCTCGTGTCCTGAAGAATGAAATAAAACATCACGGAGGGCGCTGTGTTGCTTTCTAAGATGTCTTTCGGCTTCTAGGAGACCAACCTTGCCCAGGATGCAAAAGGAAAATAACACTAAGATTTGGTGGGTCCAGGAAGCCAGCCCCCCAGAGGCATCTGAGAAGACTTCACATGGAAAGTATCCGTGGTCAGTCTGAAAGGTTTTTTTTTTCCTCTCTCTCTTCCTCTGTTTCTCCAAGTACAGTTGGTACAGAGGAAGGAGACAAGAGCGACTAAGCTCTGGGACACAAAGACGGGAGCATTCCAAACGCTGAACGTTTCCAACAGATGTGCCAGCCATTCTTCAAAATTCGCTAACTCCCGCCACAGCGTGGGCCCTGCATGAGGCAAATCAATGTGAAATATTTCCTTCTCGATTCTTCCTGCTGATGCTGAGCGTCAAAGCGCATTGATTATCACTACCTTCAGGGAAATACAGTGATTTACGGAGCGAAGCTAGCAATTAGAGTCCTTTCTCAAAAGCCCCCCGTGTCAGTGAATCTTTTCATGGGCCTGTTTCTTATTCTTAAAGCTATGCTCTTGTTCCCGAGTGAACTAGAATGACACCGGTCAGTTGCATAATGCAGGATGGGTGGACACTCACACAAGGAGATCTGAGGGGTGCTGAGAAAAACACGCCCACCCCCCAAATTCCTGTCTCATGACTGACTTCGCCTTCGCCGCCGTGCCTGAGAGAACTGCTTACGCTAAGTGACTTTGCTAAAAAAATAGCTAACAAAGTAAAAGAAGAAGATGGCATGGGAGATACTGGGAATCAGCATCACTTACTCACAGCCTTTAGGCTGAGCAGAGGTCAGAACCCTAAGGTGAAGAGACGGGGTAAGGAAAAGTTGAGGAGCAGAGGGGAGATGCCCAGAAAACCTGGAGCGAGAAGCATCCACGGACAAGGGTGTGAAAACAAAGAGCTACTGGGTGTTGCTGCATTTTACCTGCTCCACGGTTTCCCGCACAGCTTGTCCTACACACACCTTACATATTCCAAACTCGTAAGCGCATATAATTCTTGTCAGAGGAATCAGAGTTTAACTGCGATTAAAAACAGAGAAATGCAAATCCAAACTTCCTAAAGAGATTCAGAAGGTCTGATGCATCATGGTCTAGTCTACAGAGTTCTTCCTGACGTGTACTGATTTATCAGAAGTCTTTCGCAAAAGACATGTTTCGGTTACATGACCCCTGCCCGTTACCCATTAATACTATTTCTTAAAATCACAAAGACAAGAAACAAACATCTTTTAGGCTATCTAGCATAAATACCAGTTATTTAAATAAATTTAAGAACTTGCAGACGAGGGAGGTTCTACTATTTGGGTTTTTATTTTACAGTTTCTACCAGCTTAAAAATAGCCGTTTAAAGATAATATGAATAATATTGAGGACTGTAATTACCAAGGTGTTTTGTTATACGACTTGGCAAACAGCCACCCTGCGTCACCGAGAGCCACACTTCAGTCTGAGTTACGGATGGAGCCATAATTCACACCTTGGACACTGTTGCACCCCGGTATCTTACTGCCTCACTAAAGATGTTTATATTTGGGTAGTTTGCAAATGTTCAGTATGAAAGACAGAATCCAAGTGTGTGAACCAGACAAGAGAAACTTACTGGCAATTTGAAAGCAGGGAGGCTATTAATAACAAGCAAGCCAGAAAGTTACTTTTCCTTTGGCTAATGTTTCGAAGTTTGCCCCAGAGACAAGCATGTATTTTCTCTGAAATTATTAAGATACTACCTAAGACAGCTTATAATCAAATTATAAAATATGCCTAAGGAGTCCTTGGCTTTCAAAGGTGTTCCATCCTAAAATTCCCTTACATAGGGTCACTGTGCACCTCTGTTCATCCCAGATAGTCTGGGGCATTATTAAGAGCACCCTCATCCACTCTGAGAAGTGCACGGTTTGGATGACAAATTACTTGGAAACCCTATTTATTAAGTCTCTCTAGTTTTTAACCTGGGCTACAACCTCCCACAGAGAGAGAAGAAAATATAACCTTGTTTAAAAACCATCATTTTAAAAATTAATTTCTAGCAACAGAAATGAACTACGCATGTCATAGCATTTCTATAAGAAAGTAGGCATGAAACTCAAATGACATTTGTCCATGAGCCCAGGTCATTTTCCTGGACCTGCAACAACATTCTTTTTGCCACTTGGCAGACACCTGATTTAGAGATTCCTTCGGCTCCAAGTTACCAACAGTTCCTTGCTCCAGGCTGAGTTGCCGGGGTCAGTGGGGAACAGACACAGAAATCCTGAGACAGGGAACAGGATGGGGGGGGTCATGGGGACCATGCAAAAGGAGAGGGGGTGCAGAGAGGAGAATTAAGGGCAAAGACTTATGGGGGTAGAGCCCCCTGTACTAGCAAGATGCCCAAAGCTACTTCCGTCCTAGGTCAGCATACACCCACCCTATCCAGTGCCTCCTCCCGCCTTGGTCTCGGAGTAGAGTATAGTGAAAACCTGACGCCTCCTCCCCCTCCTCACCCTCGTTCAAGGAGTGCGCTTGGGGTGCTTAGCTGCTCTTAGCCTCAGTTTCCTCACCAGTAATGAGGAAAACCCTGATATAAGTCTTTAGAGTTATTTTGCAATCAAATGCAACAGTCTTTGCTACATACTCCGCAGTATAACACAGCTAACACTCAACCAATGTCAGGCCTGTCACCGGAAATCTTTTCTTTTCCCCTTGGAAACCTTTTCTTTCTGATTTCCATTAAGGAAATCTTTCCTTCCCACCCCACCAGAGATGCCATTTGTGTAACTTTTTCCCACCGCCCTTCTCTGAGGCACACTAGCAGGCTTAAAAACAACAGCCACACGTTCCTCCTGTCTCATCCGCAAGGCGCTGGGGTTGGGGGGCAGCAGGAGGCAAGGAGCCAGTGAGTGAAACCTCCGTCGGATTTGTTCAGACTGACCCAAGTGCCGGCGCTGGGTGGGTGGCATCTGCCCCGCTCCGTGAGGCCACCATCTCCCTGGCTGCCCAGAATGCCACTCTGTCGTTGAGCGGGGGAGCAAGGCGGCTTACACGCGCCCCCGGTGCTGGAGCAGGGTCTGCACCCCAGAGACGAGCGAGTGCAGTCTCCGGGCACAGGAGGGCGGCAGTCCCGTCGGAAGATGAGCAGAGGCCTGGCCAGGAGCCATCTGAGGCTGCTTTGCCTGATGGGAACGAGAAGGGCCTCATGGCTCTTCTCTATAGACATCGTTCAACAACGCTCCCCTAAGGATCTGTGGTGCTGTCCGGGCCCCGCCTCGCTCCTGACATGGGCTCACCGTGGACAGCACTCATGCCACGCACACCCCGTTTTTCCTCTGGTCCTACCTGGCCCACGAGGACCACCGTCACCATCCTTGGGCTTCCTCCAGCCATCCAGGTCCTCTGCCTGCTCCTCTCAGTCCCTCTGAGCTCGGACAACAGCCAGGGACCCCAGCATGACTGTGCACCGTGGCCCCTGGCCGCTGTAGCCACGCTGTGCCGGAAAACATGGTGACGGACATTCGTCCTCCCTGCTGGACCACCAGCCACATCTCCTTCATTCATATATATGTCGGAATATATCAACAACACCCACAAGCGTATCCACTTCCGAATCCACGCATGGTGAGCTGCTGTGTGCCAACAGGAAGACAGGAAGGGGATAAAAAGGTTCTAGGAAGGACCAGGTTTGTCAACACGGTTGTTCACTGTCCCCAGTTGTTGAATTGGTACCATCTAAGCGCTTTGTATTGAGCACTAAATCTCTTTTCTCTCCTTCTTTCTCTCTCGCTCTCTCTTTTAGAATGTGGTTCCCTTGGGACGCAGCAGGTGCATTCAGCCACAGTCATCACAGTTTATTACAACACACCTCCTGTGACACATTAAACTTACATGCCTGGCTTCTGGAAACGTTTCATTTCCCCCCAAATTTTGACCATTTAAAGTGATAAACTATGGGTCACTGGATACAACTTGAACCTCCTCCACACTCTTGGGGACATTTTATCATCAGTGACAGGACAAAGCACAGATATGAATTAAAAAGCGAATTAAAAGTGACGAGAAGTCATAGAGACTGTGGGAGAATGTCCACCAACTACCAACTGCAAGAGCTCACTCTTCACGTTCTGCTTCGACTGTGTGTAGTTCCCCAGACGTCCCAGTTTCCCCAGTGAAGAAATAAGAATCAGAACAGTGGACTGGATTAGCTATCTGTTCCCACATGACAAACTACTCTAAGACAGCAACCGCCATCCGTTCCCTCTGCTAGTTCCATGGCAGGAACCTGGGAGGGCCCGGCACCGCAGCTCTGGCTCAGGGTCTCTGGTGAGGCCGCAGTCAAACGCCACCAGACCTACGGTTGTCAGAAAAGTCATCTGAGCTCGATCGGCTTCTAAGGGAACTCACTCACACGGCTGACACACTGGCCGTGGCTGTTAGCAAGAGCTCACAGGTCCTCTCCTGAGATTCTCCAACATGGCTGCCTGGGCACCCTCACAGTGCGGTGCCCTCCTCCAGAGTACGTGACCAAGACAGAGGCTTCTTCGTCTTTTTCAGTGACCTAACTTCAAAAGTCACACACCATCCACAACAGTGTATTGGTCACACAGGCCAGCCCCAACTCAATATGGAAGGTGACAACACTGGTGTAACGCCTCAGGGGCCCTCATGGAGGCTCGCCACCACTAACGCGGTAGTGATGATGAGGAGGATCACTCAAGAGGGACAACAAGGGCTACCATTTACTGAACACCCACAGCACATGACAGCATTGTTGTAAAGTGCGCTGTATCTGCCATCGCACCTGGTTCCTAGTTTACACACAGGGGCGCTAAGGAGCGCAGGTGAATGCAACTCGCCGAAAGCCACACGCAAGTTAGCAACTGGCTCCCAGTGCCCCGCACTGTGATGCCTTTGTCAATCCCAGTGAGGAATGGGCGTGGGTGGCTGACACGGACAGCGTTCAGGCCTGTGTGTGGTCTGGAAGGCTCTACCAGCGCGCTGTTTGGCCCGGAGAGTCTTGGGCTAACAGGGGACTGTCTCTGGGTTGTTAAGGCACTGCTTGATGCAAGAACGGTACGTGACTTCCATGCTACTCCCAAGAAACAAAGCTGATACCGGGTGGTAAATGTCTTAGGCCAAAAATTTAAATTCAACACAGAACTTTTAAAGATGTATGAGTGGGTGCTGGTGGTTACTTCAACCATGAGAGTCTAGAGTTCCGTGAAAGCAATACTAACCAAAAGCTCAGCAATTCTACAAGGAACCCCCATTTCTACACCGAGATGTGTCCAGGCCATTCACCGTTAGTTTCACAGACTTCCTGAGCAAAGTACTCCATGTCTTTTTCATTCACCTAATTTAGCTTCACATACATGGTCTAGCACACATGGAGGAAGCAACAGTCTTAAAAATCTATAGATTTTCATCCAAGTCCTGGCTCCTTTATTCGGATCCGTGTGACTTATACGTCAATAAAGTTGTTTCTGGAAAAGTGCATGTTGGGTATTTTTTTATGTCAGTAGCCATGGCTGTAACTGTAACCCATATGTTTAATGGTTTTGTGTATAATTTTGTTTTTCTGCCACACGATACAAATGCACAGCCTCGGTCTCTTTCCGCACTCCTAAATCATCCACTTGCATAAAAGCACTGAAAGTGCTATAAACTCCATCAGAGATCCTGGAGGGGAGAGCTAGTATCCAAGCAGAGAGGTCTGCGGCCCCAAGTCATTCTAGGCCTCTCATCCAAACAGGGGCTCCCCATCCATGAAACACTGCTCCCCATGCTGTGCCAACTTGGGGTGCTCTGCCCTTCCCTTTCTCCCTGGCTGCCCCTCCCCTGCATCTGCCTTCCTCCCTTCACTGCCTTTCCCTTCCCTCACTGTCTCAGGCAAAGATCATGCTTACTGTAGAACAGTCCTCTCTTAGGGGCCGAGGCATTTTAATAAAGTTGCTAAGAAAAATAAGATTATGTTATTACACTTCTTATTCTGTTTTAATGTTTATTCATTTTTAAAAGAGAGAGAGAGAGCGCACATATGCATGCATGAGAGTTGGGGAAGGGCAGAGAGAGGGAGGGAGACACAGGATGGAAAGCAGGCTCCAGGCTCTGAGCTGTCAGCACAGAGCCCAACATGGGGCTTGAACTCACCAACCTGGAAATCATGACCTAAGCTGAAGTCAGATGCTTAACCAAGTGAGCCACCAGGGGCCCCCGCCTAGTTTCCTTCTGAACAAGTTCCTTGTGCAATCCTGTCTCTTCACGTAAGAATGTAAGGAGTCCCTTACACTTTAAAATTTAGATATAGATGAGATAATATTCATCCACACAGTGCTTACCCCATCTCCTCCCACACTGTAAGGATAATCCAGAGTTGGCTGTAGGAACGTCTTCTTTGATTTGGAATGTGTGGCTAACTGTATACAAATGTTATTTCCTTTAATTGATGTTTTTAGTATAAATGACCTGAGTTAAAAAAATTTTTCCAGGGGCGCCTGGGTGGCTCAGTCGGTTAAGCGTCTGGTTTCAGCTCAGGTCATGATCTCATGGTTCGTGGGTTCAGGCCCCGCATCGGGCTCTGTGCTGACAGCTCAGAGCCTGGAGGCTGCTTCTGATTCTGTGTCTCCCTCTCTCTCTAACCCTCCCCTGCTTGCACTGCCTCTCTCTATCTCTCAAAAATAAATAAAAAAAACATTAAAAAAATTTTTTTAATTTTCCAGGGCTTATTTTATAACCAGAAGGTCAACTTTTTCATTTTCCCCATTGGTTTCCTATGGCAATAAAAATAAAGGTATTGAAATTTGTCCTGTGAATTGAAACTGCAATTAGACTCAATGTAACTAAGTAGTTTAAGTAAATGCCCACTACGCTGGGCAGGAACGCTGCATCAGAAGAATCATTTCCAGTTTTCCGCCCCCAACAACTTGTAAGGCTAATAGGAAGCCAGACATGTAAGAAGAAAGAAAAGGAAGGAAAGGAAGGAAAAGAAGGAAAGGAAGGAAGGATGGAAGGAAGGAACCTAACTTATATATGATCCAAAGTAAATGTCAGGATCCTGACAAGGCAGAAAGAAATAGACAGAACTTCCAAATCAGTTGGCATGTAAAGCTAGCCCAGTTAAAAGTGATTTGGGAAGTATTATTTTTAAAAAAATTTAAGATAAATTAACATCACAAGAAGAAGTGAGATCCAAAGAGACCTTTGAAACAAATCTAATCAGCGCCATTATGCCATTATTTTACAAATGGAGACACTGAGGTGGAAACTGACTTTATAAGGTCACGCAGATTGGAATAAAGGAGCCAGGACTCAGATGAAAATCTTTAGATTTTTAAGACTATTGCTTCCTCCGGTAGTGTGCTAGACTACATACATGAAGCTGAATTAAGTGAATGCCTGGCTCCTTACACTCAGGATAATTTTTCAAGGTTTACTTACATAAAGCATGTTTCAAAATTCCTTTTTATTACTAAATAGTGTCCTGTTATATGGGCACATCACACATGGGTTCATTCTCCAGCTGATGAACATTTGGGTGGTTCCAACTTTCAGCTATTAAACGTGCTGGGAACACTGCGGGCAAGTCTTTGTGCTGCTACTCCAACACAGATGTTACGGTGAGCGCCGACACGTTGTAGAATCGCATCAATTCCAAGAGCTTCATCTCAGAAATCAGGATGCATCTTACAATCAATCATTCATACATCAGTCAAAGTCCCAAAAGGAAACAGATGGCACACTAAAATTAGGATACTTTGAGGAAGGTTTAATAAGGAAATTAAATGTAAAGGTAAAAACGGAACCAAAGGAGAGAGTCAGTCATGACTCTGTATCTAGGAGTCTCTTATGGTTTGGCCTCCCTCTGCTTTTATCTTTTTCCTTCCCTTCCCCTATGTTCACCTGTTGTTTCTTAGGTTCCACATAGGAGTGAAATCCTATGATATTTGTCTCTCTCTGGCTGACTTATTTCACTTAGCTTATTACATTCATGTTCCACCACATTGTTGCAAATGGCAGGATTTCATTCTTTTTGGTCACTGAGTAATATTCCATTGTATAGCTACACCACATCTCCTTTATCTTTTCATCAGGTGATGGACGTTTGGGCTCTTCTCATAATTGGGCTATTGTTGATTGTGCTGCTCTAAACTCTGGGGTGCATGTGCCCTTTTGAATCAGCATAAAAAATACATTTTAAAAAAGAGTTTGCCATCTTGAGGAAAAAGCACCCTTCTATCAAGGAGCACATTCAGCATGAGTGACGTGAATAAATCCTGCTTCGAGCAGGGCTCTCCACTGGACACACCCAACTGGAAGGCAGAGAACAAGGGGCCATTGGCAGGGTCCCTAGAGACCAGCCTTCTGGGACAGAGTGCGGGTACAGAAGGTAGAGGATGGACATGGAAGGGTAGCACACATACCTGGCAGCGTGCTGAGTCCAGTCGGCAAAGTTCTCTTCCTTTTTTAGCAGTTCGCAAAACAGTGGTGCCCCTTCATTTGAGAACATGAGGCTTGATGAAATAAGATATGATCCCAATCTGGCAAGAATCATGTGTCAATAAACACAAGAAGAAAAGCTGGACGTAAATATCTCATGTTAATGGGGGTGTTTAAGAGGAAACCTTCTTGTCTACATTCAAATGTTCTCCAATGTTAAGGTTTTTGTTTTTTTTTTTTTTACAACGAATATATCATATTACTGAGACTTAGATCTTCATGGTTTCTGAACACCAAACTTTGTTTTTGTTCTTCAAGCTTTCGTTCATTCCTACTAACTCCCCTTCGTCCGCACTGCTTTCTCCGATACAGAATATGGCCTTTTGCCTTATATTTACAAAGTTTTAATAATAATGTGTCACAGAGAGGAAAGATTTCATAAACAACTCAATTAATAAGTGAAAGTGACGTGAAGTTAGTTGTCTCATCTTTGATCACACTGGTGATCTCTTAGCCAAGTCACAAAGAAATTCAATACCACATGAAAAATACTGATGAATCAGAGAGGAAAAAAATGAGGAGAAAATAGAGGGGAAAAGGAGAAATAAAATTCTAAAGCAAGAGAAAAGGTTAAGATAAATGGAATTTTTCTGAAGAAGGTTCAAGTTTTTATTTTGTTTTATGGCTAAGGTTTTTTTTTTTTGACCTCTGAGATGTGTATCGATTATATCTAAGTGAAAAAATGGACATAATCTTTTCTGATGAGCCCAGAAGAAGTTCTAATAATAAACATTTATGATGCCAAAGAAACCAATACGTTTTAAAGGGCTAATGAACAGTCAAGAAATGCTACTCTTGAAAACATTCAGTTTCCTGTAGGATATTTTAGAATCTCTCCACCTGCCTCCTTTATCCACACTAAACCTTCACCAGCATCCAGTGTTGTTTTATTTAGAATATTATAAAATGCCAAGAAACACCTTTTCAAGTTTCTTAAGAGGAACCCTGTGCTCATAATATTTTAATAACATCTAAAGGTGACACATCAGTTATTTTCTAATTTATGAAAATTTCAATTCCACTGTATTTCTGTGACATCTTTTGTGAACATGGATGAACAGTTAAGCATAATGTATAACATCATTTATATGGGAAAATGTGTTCCAGGTTCTGAACAACCAACTTACAAACAAACTTTTGGAACCTGACCCATTTCTCTGCTGAGAACTGCCTGATTGGTTCCAACCTGTGAACTCACCAACACGTCGGTCAGGGTTGTTAGCAAAACAGCTCAGTTGGCTCATTTAACTATTCCATTCCACTTACTCATCTGTCCGTGCATTCGTATGTGCGTGCGTGGTGCATGCGTTCGGCAAATATTTACCGGGAGCCTCCTGTACCAGCGCGCTGGGCGAGAAGTGCGGTGATGGGGACACAGAGCAGAACGACACAAGGTCCGGCCAGCCGGAAACAAACTTCAGGCAGACCAAGCAAGCCAACGCCCCTAATACATTGTGAAAAAGGACGGGAAGGAGGAAGGGAGGGAAAAAATGTAAAGGGGAAGACATTCCAAGAAGAGAGGTCAAGGCCCCAGCAAGAGACAGGTCTGTGTGGACGGGGAGCCGCCAGGGAACCAGTGCTCTGAAGAACACAGCGCCCGTCAGACCACACTCGCTAGCTCGAGGGCCAGCCTGTGATCGCCAAGGAATTAGTAGACTGTTTTGAGGAAGAAAATCCTTCATTTATGGCCCCTGTTGGCAAACCTCTGAGGATAGGTTTAAGCACGCAAACAAAATGTTTAGGTTGTGGTTAGCTTATTCTGTAACCCTCTGGAACCTGGGTCAGCAAACTATAGGCTGCACAAGTTTGTGGCCTTCAAGCTAAGAACAGATGCTACATTTTTAATGGCTTTTTAAGGATCAAATAGTAATATTTTGTAGCACATGAAAATTATATGAAATTCAAATTTCGGCGTCCCTATGGTTTTACAGGAACACACACATCCGTCCAGGTACACAGCATCAGTGACTGCTGTCGCAGGGACAGAGCGGAGCCAGAAACGGTGGGGACCGTGTGGCCCACAGAGCTGTGGGATTTACTACCTGGCCCTCTACAGCGTGCCGACCTCTGACACGAAGACGCTGAGAGAAGGAAGGCCTGAACAACGGCCTCTGTGACTGAACAAGTCCGCTGGAAGGTGGCCCGGGGCTGAACTAGGACAGGGGCAACAGGGCTGGGGAGGGCAGGGCAGGTTCGGGACACGACCTATCAAATCAGCAAGGTGCACAAAGGAAATCAAAGGTCGAGTCAGGGATGATTTCGGGTTTCGGTTTTGAACAAGGGAGGGGCCTGTTGTCCCCACCCGAGCGAGAAGATGCAGGGCAGGTGCCGGGGACACGGGTCCGGGGAGAGGTCTTGCAGACAAGCTGGATACACACGGGCTGGAAACGGAGGCTGAAATGAACGCCCACCCGTTTCACCTCCGTACACTAAAACCACGAGTCACTCTTCAGGTGCCAAATATGGACTTTGTTTCCACAGCAGACGAATGAATATTCTGAGCGATCGTGTGAGGACACGGCTTATCAGCCAGAAGTTCAGCTCTGGCTGCAGTGGGGACGTATTCACACCACAGTGTGTGTGTAAATGTGTGGTGACTGGGGTACACTGTACAAGGGGCTCACTGTCTCATGAACCAAAAGGGAAAAAAAGGCAAAAAGAGAAAGAAAATCAAGGTGTTGACACTAATGGTAAGAAAGCTGAGCATCATTAAGGGCAGAGATTATTAAGTGTGCCCAGAGAGTCCCTGGATTTAAGCTGATGAACACATGATTCATTATGAAGGCAAAACAGTAAATGAAGGAAAACGGGTAGACGCTGGGGGACGTGTCTTCTCGTTGAAGACAATCCCTAAAAAGAGAGGGACAACGAGGGGCTCTGTAACCATTTTCACACACACATCCCAACGCTCCCGGAGCGTATTTGACTTCTGTGGGCATAACCACCTGACACGTTTTCAGGAACTCATTATTCGAAGAGTAGGAGGCTCCATGCATTAATCTGGGAGAGGCTGAGGGGATACACTTGATAAAAGCAGCCAAAGAGAACACAAGAGAAGAAACGGTTGTGTCCTGAAGAAACCAGGTGACGAAGAGCTCACAAAAGAAACTCAAGTTAACACGTCCCGGGAACCATGCCGAGGACCAGAGACACCACCACAGAAGGGAGTAGATGCCCAAGGAGTCAAGTTTCAAGAGGTTAAGTTATGAGCATTTCAAAGACAGCAGCCACTGCTGTCTCTGCCCAAGACCCTCTTTTCTCTTTTTGTTAATAGCCCCCCAGCTCTGCCTTGTGAACCTTTCCCCACTCCTGGTCATGTGACCTGAATGTAGGATCCCACCCATCGCTCCAAAGATGGGCCGTGACTGGCTTCAGCCAGTCCTCGCATTGACCAGAGTGACTGCCTGGTGTGAGGCGGGGCAGGAGCCCCAGCGGAGACACTGGGGTGCAGCGAGGTACTCCCCGGGGCTTCGGAGAAAAATACAATTTCCCTGCCTTTCCTGGAAGGGTTGCCGTGAGGACGTGAAGTCTGGAACGGCTGGCAGACATACTGCCGTGAGAGGGGAGTCTGGAGCCGGGGCGGAGGTGAGAAAAGGGGTGGCGGGGGGCACGGAGAGGTGAGGAACTGCCGCTGAGGAGTGCCAGGGTGAAGCCAAACCACGGGAGGCAAAGCAAGGATGTGGAGGGAATCCAGGTCCTTGGTGGCTCACTTCAGGCACCAGATTAAGCTTCATCTAAGGCCAGCGTTCACTTCAGGATTTGTGGATGCATGAGCCAGGAATTCTCCATTATATTTAGGTCGGAGCAGGTTCAACCAGACGAGAGAACGAATCCCACCTGACCCAGAGGGTCGCTGGTGACCTCAAGGAAAGCAATTCCAACCGACTGGCCAACACGTTAAATGTGAAGGACCTGCCCTAGAAGAAATGTGAACGGAAGAAAGAAGCGTAGACGCGCCCAGAAAAGGAAGATGTGTGGTCCACAGAGGGCCGTGTCTGGCTTTGTCGCTGTGGTCACTCACCGCCTCTCTCATCTGCTGGCTTGCTTGTTCTGAGACGAGAGATACCTGAATCTAATTTGAAAATGAACTGTCAGGATCTAGAACAGAGGAGAGAGTTGAAAGTACAGAAGGGAGAGTCAAGAACAGACACAGGATCCTTCTGCTTCCAAATTTAGGGAGGCAGAGACTTGATGCTTTCTGGCCACTCAACTTCAGGAAATCTCTGGGAAAGGGGACAGACGTGCTCAAGAAAATGTGCAGATTAGTTTTATTTCCTGTACTTTTACCAAAGACATTTAAAAAAAATTTTTTTAATGTTTTTATTTATTTTTGAGAGAGAGAGACAGACAGAATGAGCAGGGGAGGGTCAAAGAGAGTCAAAGGATCTGAAGGAGGCTCTGAGCAGTCAGCACAGAGCTCTACACGGGGTTTGCACCCACAAACTGTGAGATCATGACCTGAGCCAAAGTCGGACGCTTAACCGACCGAGCCACCCAGGCGCCCTCAAAGACATTTTTTTTTAAGATCAAAATCTTCATGCTGCAAAGAAGAAAGCGTGAAGAAGCTATAATGAGGGTCTTCCAAGAAATGTAAGGACTGGCCAAACCAAAATCTCATCCACCAAATTTCACTGTCCAAGGATTCGCTGGCATCTCCAAACTTTCAAAGAGGTTTACTTTCTACAAATAAGTACTGTTTCCAACAGAAACTGTGGTCGAGCAGTGGAATGTCTAAGGAGAGCGCCATATTCCCAGGCCTCTGAGGTCTCCAATACAGGACAAGGCAATCTCTTCCATGGCACGTTGCCCAGCAAGGAGAGCCCGGGCCTCACGCCTCACATTCTCAGGTCTAAGGAGGGGTTCGAACCATCTGCAAATGAAATGATATATCTGTGAAAAATGCAGGACTGTGGTAACTGCCTGAATGAAGATCTTAGATAGATATGAACTCCGGGTCAATTTACCCCAAAGCTGAACTATTTAACTGTCCATTGAAATGTGACCTGTCAAATCTGAGCACAATGGAGAGATTAACACAGTTTTCACATTTCAGTGTAGAGACTTGGCATGTTGCACTGGGAGGAAGAGGGGAGGGGCCAGATCCTTGATACTGACAAACAACAACTGTTTGACACCCTCATCTGGACATTCACGTCCGCAGAAACAAAATACTTTGTGTGTGTGTGTGTGTGTGTGTGTGTGTGTGTGTGCACGTATCCAGAGGAACTGGAACTGGTGAAGAAGCCCTTGAAAATGACAGACTCTTAGACCTGAGGTCATCTAAAAGTCAGCACACTCCCACTTACACTTCCAAATTCACAGTGATGCACCCAGTTCAATTTTTTTTAATGTTTATTATTTTTGAGAGAGAGAGAGACAGAGATCTCTAGAGAACAGGCAGAGGAGGGGCAGAGAGAGAGGGAGACACAGAATCCAAAGCAGGCTCCAGGCTCTGAGCTGTGGGTACACCGCCCAGCACAGGGCTCAAACTCACACACTGCAAGATCATGACCTGAGCTGAAGTCAGCCGCTTAACCGACTGAGCCCCGCCAGGCGCCCCCAGCCCCATTCAATTTCATGACCTAATGTCAAATCCTCTCGTCGTGCAGAGCAGCCCTTTGCTGGGGCCGCCCCTTGGTCTCCCCACTGTGGGGAGGGGACACGGCCACTGCCAGCCTTACCTAAGGCACGCTCAGAATGCTGAAGAAACAACTGCAGAATTAAAATGTACATTTTTTTCCCAATATGCCTTTACCTCAAAACAATGCTTACAGAGTGATTTAGAGACAGGTTCGAAATCTGGAGGATAAATGGTTCTTCGTGTTTAAAGTTAATAATAACAGCTAACACATTACTACATGCCTCCCACATAGTAAAATCTTCATGGATGTTTTTTCATTTAATTGTCACGGCAATGCAAGCACCTCAGCATCATTTTTCTCCCTGTGCCTGCACTGCAGATGAGGAAATACACAGAAGGGAGAAACAGGTTCCCCAAGACCACCCGGCTCAGGAGAGGCAGAGGCGGCTTGCAGAGTGAGCAGCCTGGCCCACCGCCCTGTGCTACCTCTGCGCAGGCAGACTAGGAAGCCAGTGGAAAGATAACTGGAGATCGCTTTCAGGTCAGGGAGTTTCTGACTCTACCCTTGCTTTGTCTGGCTAACGCCAAGTCCCTCCACGTCAACTGCCACAGGAATGCCACATGTGCCCTGAGCACGGCTGGAAACAGCAGGGCTAGTGTGTGCACCTGCACAGGGGTCCCGCTCACCAACAGCAGAGTCACTTCTATTCCACCAGCATCACCGGCCCCTCCCTGCCTGCCAAGTGCGGGCCGGACCAGGAACACAGTTTCCATTCTCACTCAGGCCACAGGGAGGGAAGCTTCTACTCGCCAAAGCAGATTTTGCCACACACAGGTAATCTAAGAAACCGGCTGATTTCCCAAGTATGGCTTCTGTCTATGGCCGTCAGCATGCGTTCCCCTCAGCGACTGACGGAAGGAGAACTGATCGGAAGAGGACTGAGATGGGAGCTGGGGGGTGGTGAGGGTTCCCACTTTGAATCCTGGGACTGTGGGGGCGGCGGCCAGCTTCTGGTCCTCAGTGCCCAGTCTCTGTGCCCCCGGCCTGGCGTCAGCGGAAAAAGACTGCGCCAGGGCCAGGCCTCCGAGCCCCATCCAGAGAGTGGCCTTAAGGACATCAAGTCCGTGAAGTTGCTCGCCCCGGGGCGGCCGGAGTGCCTGGACACAGGCCTGCGATCTGGCCGCGCTTGAGTGGGCAGGATGGGAAGGAAGACGCCGGCCCCGCTCCGGGGCCCTTCAGGTGAGCGGCGATCATGCAATTTGGCCGCGTCCCGTGCTCTCTGTAGAGTGGGAATCAAATTCTCTGTCAGGGGATAGTATTTTCCACTCTCGTGTAGAGAAAAATTTGAGAAACCCCCGTGCCTTGCCAGGTTTTCAAAATTCTGACTCTCTGTGACAAGGGAATGGATCGTTTTTGCCCTACGCCAGTCTCCACGGGCCAAGAGACTGGCCTCTGCGGGTGGCCTCGTGGAGACACGGGTGACCATGACCTCGTGTGTCCTTCAGCAGAGGCGAGCCCAGGGCCAGGGAGCCTCCAGAACGTTCCTTCCCGTAACATGGGCTGTCAGGATGGGAAGAGGTGTGGGTCCCCACTCCTCCGACAGCGCCCCCTTCCAGCAGGCATCTCCTGATGACGCCCTTCACAGACGCACACTCGTTTTTACACAAGTGACGCACCCACATCACCGGTCCGTGCCAGCTCCGTCATACAACACACACACACACACACACGCACGTGCCCCTCCGAAGAGGAAATGAAAACAACCCGATGAAATTACAGGCATTCTAAGATACTAACTGGGTGCCCCCACTCCATCTTGGAGACCCCAACCTAACTCAAGCCTCTCGTTTTAGAGATGAGGACGCCCCACTCAAAGGGGTAACACGACTTCCAATGGGAGTCGCCAGGTCCCCAGAGAACCCGCTCCGTCCTCAAGACTGCCAGCAGCCGCAGCTGCCTCCCTGCGGTGTCTGGCTTTGTCCTAAGGCCTGGGCGTGTCATCCCTGGCCACCGATGTGGGCCAGGGACACCGAGCCTCCGCACGCTCTAGCACAGTGCCCCCCCCCCCCGCCGTGGGGAGCCACCCTCTCAGGACAGACTTCCTTTTCGCGACAGAAACTTCGTCAGTGACAAGTCCGTGCTAAGCTCGCTGCACCAGCCATGCACTCGGGTCCTTATGAGTCCCATTAATTCCATTTCACTTTGCTCCACAGTATTCATCACAATATCTGTCAAAGACAGACTTGCTGCCACAGCCTTGGGATGATTCCTGTCATTTTACATTCTGCTCTGCCTGCATTCCCTAACCTCTGTGCTAGTGACATTCGGTGCTGGAAAATTCTTCACTGGGGGCAGCGGTCCTAGGCACTGCAGATAGTCAGCGGCAGCCCTGACCTCTACCCACCAGGATCCAGTAGCCACCCCTCCAGTCATGACAATCGAAATGCCTCCAGGCAGTGCCAATACCACCTGTTACCAACCACCCGCCTCTAAGGCCAAGGCTGGAAATAAGAGCGCGCCACGGGCATAAAGGAGAGGAGGCATCCCACCGTCTCGTCCCTGATTTGTTCAGTCAGTATCAGTCCATGGCGTGGCGTGAAGACGGAATCCACAGTGCACAGAACATGGGGATGAGGCTGGGTGCCCCCAGCCCACCAACAATGCCTGGCATGCAGCAGGCACACCTCAGGTATTTACTGAAAGCAAGGAGCCTCCCTCAGCACAATACAGCCCTTAGAGAACTCAAGCCTTAATAAGTGAGCCTAATTCCAGTAACAGAAGCCCCAAGACCTTCTTGAGAACACACCAGAAAGTACCCATTATGATAGCTTTGCAATATATAAAGGATTTGTGGTGTGATTAATCACTCCATCTTTGAACAACCCAACCAGAAAGTAACCATCAGATTACCTTGCCTCTTGTTATCAGCAAGGTTCGGCATCCAATTGCCTTTCCTATTTTGCGGTGGCCTTAGTTTATCTTAACGTCTTTCGGTATTATCTGGGAAAGCATTTGAATTGCCAATCTGAACACAGGGCTGTGAGCATGCTTTGAATTAGAATAGAATTTCAAATTTGGCCTGCTTAAATTCATATCCAGCAAGCTATTTATGACTGCTAAGCAGGGATTTTTTTTTTCTTTTTTTTTTTTAAAGAGCCAACTTCAGTGAGCTGCCCTGGGGATTTTTTTTTCCCCTTGGGTTGGGATTCTATAAGCCAGAAAACCTAAGTCTTCAGTTTAAAAATAAGCAAATAACCAGAGCCTCAAAATCCAGAGAGAAATGGACCCATTGCCCTACCAGTCCTGGGAAGGAGGGCACGTGCGGCCCCCCCCAACCCCCCCTTCCCACCGGGCTCACCCTGCCTCGGCCTCACGTGCCCAGCCCTATTTCCCGGGCTCTGACCAGGGCAGACTCCTCAGGGTCCCACTGAAAAGCCACAGGCCATCCCACTTGGGGCCTCCTCTGGAGCTGGCCCCCGACTTGGAACGGGCCTCAGCTCCCACTTCCAAGGTAAAGCCCAGCGCTCCTCCGCTCCCCCGTCCGGAGAGCCTCCTCGGACACCTCACACCTCCAGCGCTCTTCAAAGCCACCACGACACTCGCGATCCGGACCACAGCGTTCCCCACTTAACCGGACCCTGTGCTCCAGGGCTTGGCTATGGCTGCCTACAGATGAAGCTGGTCTTCCCATTTAAGAGGAAATTCCTTGGGTGTCCGTGCCATACATGCCTGCCAGCATCGAGCTCAATTCTGGCCACGTGGGCAGGGCCCAATGACAACTTGTTGGCTATGCTATTCTGGATTGTCCTACATGTATGAATCTGTGCTTGTTCATTATGTACAATATTTTTGGATTCTCTGTGATATGTCTAAATGCAAGGTCCTTTCCAGCAGGCTCCTATGACAGAGTGTCCCCAAGGAGCTCCCTTCACACTCGCTGCAGCAAGAGCCCACCAACCGCCGCCACCCCCCACTCATCGCTCGCTCCTGAGGAGAGAGACACTGAGGCACTAACGGCCGGCACACACCACCAGCGGGCGGGATGAAGCGGATGTAGCCTTGTCTGACGCTGGCTCTTAGGAACAAAGGTCACCAATGGTAGGAATGTAATTTTGCAACTTGGGAAAACACTTTGACAATTTCTTAAAAAGGTAAACATCATGCTCACTAGGATGGCTCTATAAACAAATGGAAACACTATAGAGGTTCCTCAAAAACTTAAACACAGAACTACCCTATGATCCATGAAGTCCATTTCTGAGTATACATACACAGAACACGTAAAGGTAGTTCTCAAAGCGAGATCTGTACACCCACGTTCATAACACCATGGCTCACAATAGACAAAAGGTGGAAGCAATCTGAGTGTTCATTTCTAGATGGACAGACCCACAAACTGTGTCATATAGGTACGATGAAATGTTATTCAGCCAAAAAAAAAGAAATTCTGACATACGCTATGACATGGATGATGCCTGACCATGTCACACTTAGTACCCACTCACATGGGCACCAAGAGGAGTCCAATCCACTGAGCCAGAAAGCAGAATGGGGGTCGTCAAAGGCTGGGAGGAAGGAAGGAAAGTTAGGGGAGTTACCTAATGGATATAAAGGTGTAATTTGGGGGGGAGTGTTTTGGTTTCTTGGGTTTGTCTGGGGGTTTTTTGTTTGTTTGTTTTTGAGAGAGAGGGAGAAAGAGTGAGCGAGCACAAGCAGAAGAGGGGCAGAGGGAGGGAATCCCGAGCAGGCTCCATGCCTAGCGTGCAGCCTGGATGCGGGGCTCGCTGAGGTCAGGACCTGAGCCAAAATTAGGAGTCGGACGCTCCACCCACTGCGGCACCCAGGCGCCTCTAGAGTTTCAGTTTTGTAAGATGAAAAAGATACGGGTTGCACAACAAATGTGAATTCATTTAACATACTGAACTGTGTACTTAAAAATAATTAAGATGGTAAATTTATGTCCTGTGAGTTTTACCACAATGAACATTTAAAAAAAATTTTTTTTTATCCAGCAACCCAGCTCCTCATCTCTTCCCAGGAGAAATGAAAGCAGTAACGGTAAAGGCCGCAAGACGGAAATGACCCGGATGTCTGCCAAATGATAAACAGATCAATTAAAAAGTGGTAGGTCTACACAATGTAATACCATCAAATATAACAAGAGTTAAATAGGGACACTTGCCACAACACAGATGACTCCCTGAAACATTTGCTAAGTAAAAGAAGTCGGAAACAAAAGACTGCGCTTTCTGTGATCCTACTGACAGGAAAAGGCCGGAAGAGGCAAATCCACAGAGATGAACACAGACTAGTGGTTGAGGGGGCCTGGCAGGGGGACTAGGCAGCACCTGTGAATGCACATGAGGACCCTAATGGGGGTGACATGCATGTCCCCAAACTGGATGATGGTCACAGTTGCACAATTCTCTACGTTTACCAGAAGTCACTGGATCGTACGCTGCAAATGGGTGAGTTATGTATGAAATTACACCCCGATAAAAAAAATTAAATATAAAAACAAACAGCAAGGCTCACTGATCTGTTTTCTTCATGGACTGATGCCCATCTCTTTTGCCCTGAATGTTTGAGTTTCAGGAGTTTCCTCTAATGGGCCACAGCTTCATTTCAAAACTGTCATTGTGGCTGATCACACCTTGGAAACAGAGATGGGTCATCAAATCCATTCGTCCATTCAAGAAGCAAATATTTACTGAGGTACTATGCTGGGTACTCGGAGCACCACCCGCGAGAAGGCAGCGGTGGCCCCTTGCAGTCCCAGGGCTCAGAGTTACAGGCACAATAGCAGGCAAAGTAAGCCAGCATGGTATGACCTACAATAGGGACACAGAGGTGAGACAGGGCACACAGGTGGGGTGCGTTAGCTTGCTTTCAATGGCAGGGCATCCGGAAGAAACTAACTCTCAGCTGAGGTCTGAAAAGCCAGTATGGAGACACAGGTGAGGGGAACAGTTTTCTGTGCGAGGGGAACAGTTTTCTGTGCGGAGGGAACAGCAGGTGCAAAGGCCTGGAAGGCAAGAGGGATGGAACATTTGGAGAAGGGGTGCTGCTCGGTCCCAGTATGACCAGTGAGGTAGGAAGAGAAATTCTGGAAAATCAAGTGGGAGTCAGACCGTAAGGAGCCTCACAGGCTTATCAGGCTTTATCCTAAGTGGGACAGCAAACAGGTAACAGATCAAATTTGGAGTCTGGTAGAGACAAACTGGAGATGAGTCAGACCTAGAAGCAGGAAGACTCCTGAGGAAGGGGCTGCAGACTGACGGAGACAGAGCCACCGTGACAAAAGTATCTGCCTGCCGGAAGTGGCTTGTTCTGACACACCTTCTGGTCGTTGCTGTGTAGACTCCAGAGTAAGACACCAAGTCTTCCTGGAGGTAATCAGGTTAGGGCATTTATTCTAGGTCCTTCTCCTCTGGCTGTTCCCTTTGACTCAGATCCTCGCCATGCTTTGCTGCCACCCCCATCCTGACCTCAGCCTGCCTCAGCCCTGTTCACTCCTGATGTCCCAGTTTAGAAACCTTCCTCCAGAAAGCCGTCTCAGGCAACCTGGCCACACCCTAGGCTAGAAGCCTGTCTTCCAGGCTCCCTTGGAAGCATGTGCTTAATCCCCACACAGCGTCTATGATGTATCTCTGCAGGACAAGCGCCCTTACACCGATCACTGACTGCACGCTGTCCAAGAGAACTTCCTGTGACAACAGAGATTCTACAACTGTGCTGTCGAGCATGGTAGCCATAGCTACGTGTAAGCACGTGAAAAGTCGTTACTGTGTGACGAAGACACGAAACTTATTATTTCAATTTACTTAGATTCAGATCCACACATCCAGGTGTGGCCACCATATTGGACAGCATGGCGCCAGGCATTATAATCTGTAAACGCGGGCGCCGTTCATTGTTCGCCGCCGATGCCAGCACCGGAGACATAATGGGAACGTGACAAATATTTGTGAATGAATGACTAGGCTACACAGTCTCAGGGCACTGATCATTTTAGTCACTCACTCACTCCATTCATTCGACAACCACAGTCATCGAGCATCTGCAAGGTGCCTGGTGCCCTTCTGGGTACGAGGGGCACACAGCATCCCCTGGCTTCATGGCACTTATACTTTAAAGGGGAAGGCAAAAACCAGTCATGTAAGCAAAACGAACAAACAGCTTCAGAGAGGCAGGTTCTATGTAAAAAACATAACTAGAGCCGAGGGAAGCGGGGAGAGGGTGATGGAAACGGGTGTCAGTTTTAACGGCGCTGCGTCTCATGGAGCGAACTTCCCAGAGCCTCTGGCTGCCCCCGCGCTTAGCAAACAAAACCCACTGTGAAAGTTAATGGAACAAACTTTAACGGAAAGTAAGATAATTGCTCAGAAATAAATGCTGCTCTCTGATCATCTTGTCATAAAAGCTTTCAAGTATGCATTTTTGCGGAGAGGAGGCAGTGGCAAAATTGACCCATATTCTGTTTCAGAGCTATTAACGTGTCAAATGGTTAGCCCCAGCAGGCAGAGGATTTCTGCAAACTTGCGGAGAAAGCGTCTTCTGAATTACTTAATGTCACAACATGTGTCAGAAGCGGTGGCCAATCAAAATCTCCATCTGTGACATGTATCTTCTGTTCTGCAACGAAATTCACCCCACATCTACAGAGAGTCCCCCTAAGTAACATGGCTGTGCTGAGCGTCAGGAAAGAGACCCTCCGGTACCTCCCTTCCAAGAGCTCCCACACTAGGAAAAACAAGAAAAACCATATATTAAAATAAACAAACAGTTAGACAGATACATTTAAAATAAAATAAAAATAAAAAGACCATATGGGCAGAGCGTGTCACACCATTTTCCCTCTTTGGGTTTTCCTGTGGCTTCCTGAGAATTCTTTATCCGTGGCCTTATATAAAGTCTCCAAGGGTGCTGTGTTTTCTCCTAAGACCAAGGTGACTGCGTAATTCCCCCTCTTGCGTACCACGAAGTCTTCCTTCGCTACTGCGGCATCTAACACCGCTGGGATTACAAATCACGTTGCCGGGAAATATGTCAGAATAGAAAGTGCATTTTGTAGGCTGGAAAAAAAAAATTTTTTAAGGCTGGTCCACAGCAGACAACGTATACTAGTCACTTACTCACGAGGAGGCTCCTCCAGTAGGGCTGTCTGGACTTTAAAACTATCGGCCCAGCTCTCCTGGTTGTGAGGGTTAAGGCAAACCGGGTGGGCCAGCACCCTGGGGTTTAAAAGGCCCTGTATAAGTAAATGATCATTAGGATGAAAACGGAGACCACCCTCACAGCGCTAGCTGACCAATGTGCAGACAGGATAGGATTCAAGAACGGAGAAGAGACACTGAAAACTTGGCCTCACGAACATAGAGGCAAATGTGGCTGAGCTCGGCCCGGGGCTCTCGGCTGGAGGAGAGGACCAATATGCGAGCAAATTGTGTGCACGCACGTGCACGTGTGTGTATGTGTGCATTTGGTACAGATCCACGCCCTTGCAGGTGGAAAAGGAGTCCAGCTCCCTTGTTAATTCTGACAGTGAGCTTTTGTGGAGGGTGACACGTGGCTCATCACAGATGGTGAGGAGAGAGCCGGCCTTAGAGCCACTCCACCGAGAAGAGATTCCTGAACGTTCCCATGCTCTGCTTTCGTGGGTTTTTACTCTAATGCCACCACCTGGGTCTATGCCATGGCCTTGTCTCTCTCGGATTCAGTTTCGAAGCAGTGACTGTTCCCGTCACCAGCTGCCCTTTCCAGTACCTACTGAAAGCCCTAGACTCTGAAAACGGTCTGTGTAATTGAACCCCTTCAAAGCTTCCCCCCGACACTGTGTTACTACAAAGTCATGTTCCAGCTTTCAATGTTTGTTTTCTTCAAACGGCACGACAATACTTGGTTGGTATTTGCTTGCCTTTAAAAGAAAGGCAAACTCAGTCATTTAAAATCCTCTTCTTAAAGTGGTTCTGCCATAGAGGGACAGATGCAGGAGAATTTAAAAATCAAAAATCTGCTTCTAATGCAATTCTAAATTCAAATAGAACTCTCATTTTGATGCTGGACTCCGTGTTCTTTGGTGTGATGGTCCCAGTGCGGTCTTCCTAATGTTTGAGAAAATCATGTCCGCATAAATGTATTACATATGCTTCAAGAGGACTGTTTTTTAAGAAAAAGTCTTTGACTTGCCTTTCTATTTAAACAGACAGATGCCAGGGCAGTGTTTCTTTCTGGGTTCCAAATTAATTCCATGTAAGGACAAGATGTGGATTGAACTGTCAAACTCACTGGGCCCCGGGAACCCCACCAGGGCCCTAAGGAAGGCTGGGGAGAGCCGCTGTGACGCGGCCGCCCGTGAGCTCACCGCGACCCACACCCTGGCTCTGGATTTGGTCCTGCCCCGATGTGTCCATGGTCCCCAGCCCACCCAAAGGCCACCGTGGCCTGGGACTCGGGTTTCAGAATGCCTCACGCTTTCTTGGTAAGTTTATTCTTACGACAGCTACGGATCTGTAAATATTCATTCTCTATCTGATGAGCAGGATGTGGGGGAGGGGGCTGTCACAACAAAAAGAGATGGAGCAGACAAGGAATGTCACATGCATTATATTAAAAATCAAAACTCCTCCTCTCCTGAACAGCAAATGGGAATCAATGTGATCTGCCCAACAGTGGAAGAACGGAGACCTCGCTACATTAAAGGGTGAGCGTTCACAGGGGACCGGAGCCAGGCGCTGAGACCGCGTGCGCCAGGCCAACGAAGGAGAGGGAGCCATTTCCCAAGTCCAGTCCAGTCTGCTCTGGTCAGTCCCTCTGTGGGCGCCGTCGCCGCCACGGGGCCGTGGCACAGGGTCTGCAAACGGGCTCGCGCACAAGTGGTCACGTCAACACCCGGCAGCCAAAGACGACTTCCGTGTCCCTCCAGAAGAGCCTGTGTGGGAAGCGCGCGGCGTGGGGAGGGCCCGGGTTTCACTGGGCCCGGACACCACACCTGCCTGCAGGCCATTAGCCATAAACGCACGGCGGCATTGAAAACAAAACCAAACCTGGGGTGCCTCAATGGGTTAAGTGCCTGACTCCCTTCAAATCAAGATCTCACAGCTCATGCGTTCAAGCCCCGCAGCGGGCTGACAGCTCAGAGCCTGGAGCCTGCTTCAGATTCTGTGTCTCCCTCTCTCTCTGCCCCTCGCCCACTCACACAGCTCTCTCCCTCTCTCTGTGTCTCAAAAATAAATAAATAAATTTATTTATAAATGTTAAAAACATTTTCTTAAACAAAACAAAACGAAATCCTAGATCAGCCTCCCCCGCTTCGCTTTAGGGCCTCTACCCTAAACATGGGCAGGCAAGTGACTGGTTTCCAGAAAGGGACACCACTGGCAGAGATTTCTAAGAAGGAAGTGCTGCAAGTGTGTGTACCTACACAGGTAGTGCCCTTCTGGAAAGAGACTAAGAAATGTCATTTGGTTTTAAAGGAGGCCACTTGCTGTAGGCTCAACCCCAGCCCCCCCCCCCCCCACCTTTAGAAGACATGCCTTGCTTCTAGGTTTTAAAGTGTTAAGTTCCAAAAAGGTAAGGCTAGCCCAGGGTGATTTACCTGTCAGAAGTCTGGGCAGGGCCCTCTACCTGTGGTGCCTTAGAAATAAGTGAGTCATCAGCAAATAATCAAGAGCAGACTCCCATTTTCTGGTCACTTTCAGTTGGCATCTCAAAATCACAATTCAAACAAAATTAAAATAAACAAAGGGATTTCGGTGGAATTAAATTTTGCAGCAGCATGAAATAGTATTTAATAAAACAACCAACAGACAATAATGGCCTCTCTAAAATTAAAGCAAGATGAGGACTTACAAACATATGGGACTTATTTAGCATCTTTTATGAGATTGAAAAGCTCATCAAAACGGACTTTTCCTTCTCCCTCAACCTCCGTTAAGATTTATTTAGATTCTGCTCTAGAAGAGACGGCACCGTACGCCTAGAGCACAACCCTCTTGACTCAGACGCGGGCTCTGTTCTCCTCAGTCTGATCTAGTCCACCCTGCTGCTCAAGCAGGACAGCCGCACATCATCCTCCACTTGTCGCTTCCCTCCTAAGAGCCACCACAACCTGGCGACTGTTCCCGAATCCGTCCCCGGTCAGTCCTCTTCCCCTCACTGCCGTGACCACCAGTCTACCCCAGAGCTGTTCAACAGACTCTCTGTGACGGTGGACTTGTTCCAACACGGCAGACACCGGCCACAGGTGTCTAGCATGAGCACCGTGGCCAGTGCAGCTGACGGAAACTATGAGTTTTAGGTTAACTTGCTGGGGTGGGGAGGGGGGAAGCGGGAGATACATAAGAGTTTTTAATTGCCTTTTCATATGCCACTTCCTGGGATACGCTGGGTTAGATCTCTCTCCTCCTCTTTCGACCCTGGCCTCGTGCCGTCTTGCTACTTTTTTCATCCCTTGCTCTCCTCTCTCAGCCTCTCTTACTCCACAGACTTCTTCTCTCTCATGTGCTCAAACAGAACACATTAGCTAGCTTTTTTTTTCTTACCTTTTTTTTTAATCGTGGTAAAACGTACATGTAAAATTTACCATTGTAATCAAGTGGACAGTTCGGAACTGGTACGCACATTCACATCATTGTGCGTCAACCTTGAGAAGTCTTTCATCTTGCAAAATTAAACTCTACCTGTGAAACTACAAATCCGCTCCCCCAGCCCTGGCAGCCACCATTCAATTCTGGCCACTCTGGGGACCTCGTGTAAATGGAAGCACACAGTATTTATCTTTGTGTGGCTCATTTCAGGTACCATAATGCCCCTAGGTTCATCCAAGTTGCAGCGTGTGCCAGGTATGAGCATTAATTTGGAACCAATTGGTAGCTAATGGCTACTATATTGGATCGCCAAGTCCAAATCATCACCATCTTTCTCCACACCTACTCTTTCCCTCTGAAATCCATGCCCCACATGATCAGCCAAACTGATCATTTTAAAAAAACAAATCACAACATACCCAAACCACCCAAGTGCCCCACCGCTACCACCATATTAAAACACTATGGCTTCACCTTTTGCCTAGCAGTCGTGGCTATCTGAAATAATTCTTCCTTATTTATTTGTTTCTTTATTATCCACTTCCTCTTCTAAAATATGAGCCCCAAAAGCATCAAAATTGGTCATCACTGCATCCGTATTAACTCAAACAGGGCTTGGCACATGAGTAGAGCTCAGTAAGTAACTGCTGAATGAATAAATGAATTTGTAAATTCAGAATAGACTTTTTTTAAATTTCATTTCATATTCTTTTTTTTTTTTTTTTGACTTTACAGCAATCCTAATGGAGGTGATTCATGAGTCCTCCTCGAAGGTGGCCAGGTGCTTTGGGCTTCTGCACCCAGCATGCCAGGGGCTTGTTGTAAGTCATCCACTTCCTCTTACATGGTCCCTCCGTGGCCACTGGTGCGAATCTGACAGACAACTAACCAACACCACATACACAGACCGCAGATCCCGGCATGAGGTTCTCAGAGAAGCTTAGCAGCTTAGGAGTGCCAATGCTCGAAATCGGAACTGTCACAACTGTGTCCCTACTGGGGGACAGATGTCACAACTGTGTCCCTACTGGGGGACAGGTGTCACAACTGTGTCCCTACTGGGGGACAGGTGTCACAACTGTGTCCCTACTGGGGGACAGGTATCACAACTGTGTCCTTATGGGGGACAGGTGTCACAACTGCGTCCCTACTGGGGGACAGGTCTCCCAGGACAAAGGAACCCTGACCACCAGGCAGCTCCCAGGCCCACTGACTGCATCCTCTACAAGTCTCACCCACTCACCTTTGTGTGCTGCACAAATACCGCCACGCTCAGTGTCTCACCATACAGAAAGGGCTGGGAAGCTCTGTTCGCCCACTGAGCCCACCCCTCACCAAAGGAGATCAAATCCAAAACTCTGGAAGTATCGTCCAAACATTCAGAAGTCGGTTATTTCTCTCATCCCCGTAGTGAACAGGGAGAGAGGTGAAAAAAATACCACTTACAGATTTTACCTTCAAGTATCGCTATTCTACACAACCTTCAATGAAAAAAAGTTTTATTTTGTTTTGTTTTGTTAACTCACAAGTCACAGAGCTGAGCTGAGGGAAGGGAGAGTCTTGGTACAGGCAGCGTGTGCGGCGGGCCCGTGGCAGGCAGGGCGCAGGCGGGGCTGCCCCACGTGACCGCTAGGCTGAAGAGGTGAGGGCCCAGGAGGTGCCCACATGGCCAGGAAGTTGAGGGGGAAAAGCAAATACACTGAGGATAACAGAAGCCGGGCTCTCATCGTTGGGGACGGGAGATACAAACACACTAAGGGATAAAACTAGAGCGAGCCCTGAGGTGAGACCAGAACCAAAGTGGTGACATGATCTTGATTTTTGTGTGCTTTCTTTAAGCTTATTTATTTTGAGCGAGAAAGCAAGAGAAAGAGTGAGTGCACACGCAGGAGCAGGGGAGGGTGGAGGGAGGGGGGGAGAGAAGGAAAGAGAGAATCCCAGGCAGGCTCCTCGCTGAGCCCGGAGCCCAATGTGGCACTTGATCCCAAGACTCAGATCATGACCTGGGCTGAAACCAAGGTCTGAAACCTGGGCTTAACTGACTGGGCCACGCAGGAACCCCTGAACTAAGTTTTTTAGCATCTACAGATACATAAACAGGGGAAGATATAAAAATGTCTCTGTGTGTGTCTGTGTGTATATTTTCTAGTTCTTCCAGCTGAAAGAGCCTCGACATAGTGACACCTCAGTAGTAAGCACACCTGCGGCCCAACCCTGGTTTTCCAGCATCACTCCCACCTAGCAGGAACTGCGGCTCTTTGGAGAAGTGACTGATTCCAAGGACGGGGCAGGAAGCTACCAGATGAGCTCAGAATAGCTAATTCCAGCAGAGAGTAAAAAACTGCTCCAAGAGTGGTAGGGACATTTCCAAAGGACTCGGGAGGCAGTCTGAAAGGGCTCCCACTGGCCAATTCTGGAACATTTTGAACACCAAACTAAATACTGATAGCAATGGATTATGACATACTGGAAAAAATTAAAATCCATGGCATACTGTATGTGTAAGGAAATCCTTTTTTTTTTTTTTTCTGTTGTGTTAGACTCATAAATTTAGAAAGAACGTTGGGGTCAGAAAATAATCAGTGTAACTAACAGCAGAGGGCAAAAGTTTGATGAGGAATAGGATACTTAAATAATCTCAAAATATTTCCACATCAAAAACTTATTAGAGGTGCCTGGGTGGCTCAGTCAGCTAACTGGCTGACTTCGGCTCAGGTCATGATCTTGCAGTTCGTGGGTTCCAGCCCTGTGTCAGGCCCCTCCTCTGCTTGCACTCTGTCTCTCTCTCTCTTTCAAAAAATAAATCAATACTTAAAAAATTCAAAAAAAACTGTATTAGTCACTTACAAATCTCTGGACACAAAATGTGTATTAATTAACTGCAGTGGAGGATGTGGTGCACACCGTACCCGGACCAGGTGACAGAAGTAAACGTCACCAGCACTGGACACGCTGCAGTCCCTGATTTGATGCCGAGGACACAGCCTCACACCTGATGTCCCCCAGCCCACAGCGCAGTCTCGCTGTGAGCAACCTGGACAACAACGACTGAGCGAATTTCTCACTGCGGAATGGACTTCTCAGAGGCAGGGCTCTGCAGAAATGTCGACTCCCAGAGTGGAAAAAGGAGACTAACAGGTGAGGCCTGATTAAAGAAAACCAAGGAGGGGCGCCTGGGTGGCTCAGTCAGTTGAGCATCCGACTTCGGCTCAGGTCATGATCTCGTGGTTTGTGGGTTCGAGCCCTGCATCGGGCTCTGTGCTGACAGCTCAGAGCCTGGAGCCTGCTTCCAATTCTATATCTCCCCCTCTCTCTGACCCTCCCCTGCTCCCACTGTCTCTGTCTCTCAAAAATAAATAAAAAACATTAAAAAAAATTTTTTTAAATAATAAAGAAAACCAAGGAGACACAACAAAAGTAATGCATGGGTCTAGGTTGGATCCTAGAGCAAAAGGGGGAAAGGGGAAATGGAAGATTTCTTTGCTTATTTTTTCTTTTTTTCTTTTCTAGGAAATATACTCTGAAATATTTCAAGGGATTAGAATATGTCTGTAAATACTTTCAAATGATCCAGGAAAAAAAAACACATACCCATATAAAAAGATGCAGATATATATCAAAACTCAACATTTCTGAAGAGCAGAGAGAGAGAGAGAACGGTAAGATAAAAATGAGATACAATGTTAACATTGGGTAAATCTGGGTAAAGGGCAAATGGGAATTCTTTGTGTTACTCATAACTTTCCTGTAAGTTCCAAATTGTTTCAGATTTAACTGTTAACCAACAATGTATAGGTAACAAGTGAAAAATAAAATATGTTCTTTTTTATTTGGCATTTTCTTGGAACCCTAACACACATGCAAAATACATGTATAATACAGGGTCCATGAATTAGCTGGAAAAGAATTTTCTCCTGTTCCCCTCAGACGAATGGAAATACAAAGATCAATTAGTGAGGCAGGAAGCTTTGAGATTTCTCTAGATTTAATTCCGGCACCTGACCTGAGTTTTTTCCACAACTCCCCTTTGATATCAAAAAATGTCTGAAGACAAAGAACTACTGAAGCACAAAACAGAGAACCTAATACTTGCCTTTGGCTAACACGTGGCCGCGCCGTGAGGAAAAGGAGCAAAGTCAACAGATGAAACACAGAAACACGGAGGGGCAGGGGCAGCGGAGGAAACCACGGCCTGGACCGACAAGGAAGGCCACCGTGACGATGGACGTCGGGCCGTCTGAAGGGGCGGTGTCACCTGTCCTCAAGCAAGAAGTCCCAGGGCTGGGAGCCATCTCCCAGAGCTCTTGAAAGGGACCCGAGGTCAGCCAGGCAAAAGCCCCACCATGAAGAGAGGTGGGCTGATGAGCAGAGCGGGCCGTGGCTTCGCCTCAGTCTGACAAAACGAGAGAAAAACCCAGAGTGCCTCAGGCCACCCCATCTCCCTTCTACGCACCACAGTCCTCGTGGGACCAAGGCGGTCCGTCTGCCTGCGCGACAGGCCGGAAGGACTTTGTGCCCATATCCAGGAGACCAGCGTCGATCCTGCATGTGGCTCTGGGGGCAAGGTCAGGACCAGATCATGGACAGAATCAGGAAGGGCACGAGGGGGACCTCTGGTTCTTGGGAGGATGGAACTGGAGCTTTGCCATAGGCCCGAAGGACCCCCGGGGTCCGGTTCACACTGCCGGGGCCCCTTGAGGGCTCCCCCCATCTTCTCCACGCAGTCGACAGGATGGATGCACCACCTCTTCACAAGCCCCACGCTCTCTGCCCACACTGGGGCCACGGCCTCTCTAGACCCTGCGGCGAAGTGGACCTTCCTTCTCTCTCTTCTGCTGCTGCCACTCCCGAAACAAATACGATCCTGGCTACCCAGCTTCTCCCGCTTTCCACCCATCAGAAGGACAGCCTCTCTCTGCATCACATTCCTCATGATTCACTTCTGGAAAGCCTTACACTGACTCACCTTGGGACCTAGAGGATGGACACACAGAAAACGAGTTGCTTCGAAGGGCCCCCGTCTTCCCCTTGGGTTCAGCCTGTCCGTTTGTGAACCACTGAACACTCCTCACTTGCAACAAACATAAACAGGGCCGGCCACGGCTGTGCTCAGCCCCACAGCGCTGACACTTGCCCAAAGTTTCAAGTCACAGGGCCGCTACCTAAGGTCAAGTGCTTGCACAGATCACTAACTCAGGAGGCCAGTTTTGAGATGTGAGGGTCAAAGGACAGTAGTACTTTGAGGGGAAAAAAAAAAGTATAGAGGCAGCACCCAAACCAGGTCTGGGCAGCACCAAGTTCAGAGGAACGTGTTGTACGTTAACTACGTGCTAGCTATTTGAGTAAAAAAAAAAAAGAAAATGCAGTATGTTTCGTATCTTAACACATCGGCTTAGCAAGTGCCTATGTTTGAGATGAAAGACATCAAATTCATTCTTCTGTCAAGTAAGATGACAGAGACGTAGCGTCCCATCCTCAGGCCACCGTGTTCATTCGCCGGCTGCCCTGAGCGGAAGGGGAATCACGGACCACGCCGCCTCCGCTCTGTCTATCTCAGGAGGCCTGCAGGCTCACCCTGTAAGTGCTGTTCCTTGGGAAATTAGGGGAAAAACACTTTTTTAGGTAAGCTGGGGATTTTTTTTTTTTTTTAAGAAAGAGAAAGATTACTTTTAAAGTACTTACATCTCCCACACCTACACTTCCCAAGAGGAACTCTTTTTAGATTTATGAACTTGCTCGGAGAAAATCTGGCCCCTATTTTTAATTCTGCAGATTAAGGAACAAAGAGACGGGAGGGGAAGGGGGGGCATCTGCACTCGCTCTTCCTGTCCGTGCCAGCGTGCCCCCACGGGCCTCCGACGCGGAGGAAACGCAAGTCTTGGTCTCTTCCACTTTGTGACTTTGGTAACATCATTTAACCTTGTCGGGGAGACAGATAATGACAGACGACTTCTGACTATCACTGCTTCCTGGGTTTGCTGCCCGTGAGTCACCACCCCCAGGTCAAGAGTTCATGAGCATGCCTCTCTCAATGACGCGAGCAAACTGCCTCACAAACTGACCATCAAGAGTCAAATTCTTCTAAAATCCTCAAGCCCGCTGACTGGTCCTTTTGGAGACCCACCTTTATTTCCTCTAGTACCTGGGCCCCTTGTATTCCCATGGCTGATCTCACGGTTCCTTGATGAAAGAAGTTTGTTCTAATTGGCCCTGAAAAGACCCACAGGAACCTCTTGAACGAGTGCTACTCACACGAGAACTTTCCATGAACGTGAGCAAATACGTTCACTGAAGAAGCCAGCCTAAAATTCCCTGAGGCTTTTAGCCAGTATTTTTAAACTCCATCTATGTTCCGAAATTAAGATTTGGGAGTTGATTTTAATTTGCTTAAAATATTGTGCTTTTCTACATTTTCTGGTTACGCCTCGAACAACAGTGTAAGGGATGCTTTACGATGGGTTCCCAGACGGTACAACTGCAAGTTTTAGAAACTTTACTTACTGAGCTCTGTTCTCTACAAACCCCCGGTTCACTTTGTCAGGCTGGTCAGTGACTTCCACGGTGGAAACAAAACAAAGCAAACCAGCGATGAAGGAAGGCACCATCGAGTCCCGCAGCTCCTGCACTTCTAGGACGAGCAGCCGGGAAAACTCCACCACAGTAACCCGCTCAGCCCACAACCAGACCGTGCTCCAAGTGCCAAGTAGTATTTACACCGAGACAAGGAAAGATCGCACTGTCACCCAGCGGGGGCTCGGTGCAAACCACTGTGACTTGGGGCTCCGTGCGCTGATCAGAGCACATGTGGCGCTGAGCAACACTCCATTCCTTTGGGACACTGGTCCCAAACCCACAAGAGCACTAAGGTGACCTCAGAGACTTCTTTCTAGTCCTAACATACATTCCGTCGCAATTATTACCAAGTAACTAAAAGCATGGTACCAAACCATGAATTTGTCCCTTTTTCATCTGGCAATCACACTGATAACAATTTCAAAAAATGTATGAATGTTTCTCATCAAGATGTCTTGTAGGATGTGTTCATCACACACTGTCCTCTTTATGAGGATTCTGGGAAAATCACTGTCTTGTGTCTCATTATTAGAAATAGCCCTGCTTCACTATTTAACCTTGAGGACGCCGTGATTCACACGGCCGACTTCATTCCCTCACTGCCCTGCCTCTGGGAGAGCTCAGAACCCGAGCTCTGACTCACCGCCAGCAGACAGCTCGGAGCCCTACGAGGTGCAGTTTGGGTCCTGCCTTAACCCTTTGCTTCGCCCCACTTTCCCTTATCCCCATTCCTCACTTACCTTTTTTGTTTCCCTCTTTTTCTATCGCTTAAATCTTCAAAAGCTGCTTTTAACCATTTTGGAAACAAAGGAGATATTTCAAGCTATTTTCATCTACAGATGCCGGTGCCGAACAGCAAATCCTTCCTCCGGTGACTTGCATTTTTCCGGCACGGAACACCGTCACTATACCAACACATAAAAGCATCCAAGTGCCCAAGTAATGTTCTCTTACACATAATTATACGCCAAGAATTAGATCACAATTGTCACTTTGAGTTTCCTTATCATTACTACAATATTTTTAAACCCTCACATTTACAGAGACCTTCACGGTAGTTTTCTAGTGAGCCTTTACCTCATGTGATTTTCTCAACAGCCGAGTTTCAGCAGATACCGTGATGAGTATCTTCATGTTTACAGATGAGGAAAACAGACTCGGAGAGGCCAAGTAGCTCGCCCACATGGACAAAGTCAGTAAGTTAATAAAGCAAGACCACAGGGGGTTTTTCCTGCAAGCCTCACATTTCTGCCCATAACTATACACTTTTGTCTCTTCTATAGTTTCCTGTGAAATCCTGTGCTGGGACATATGACTCAGATGTTTTGTTTAGTTGGTTTTGTAAGCAGTATCAGCCTGCTCGTCGAAATCGCACCAATTACTCTTTGGTAATGGAACCTGGGCATGATGAGAACGAGACAGCCAAGACTCTGGAAAATTTCTGAGCCATTAGAAAATGCATGAGTAATTTATTTCCTCCATTGGAATTCAGTGATGGCATTAAGAAAACTCACTCCTGCAACCTAGCAGGGAACACGAACGCTTTAATGTGGTCTGCTAACGTAGTCACACAGAGTAACACTGCCTCTTGAGTCACTAGAACTAGCAAAGCCGGGCAGGAGAAGATGAGATTTAGACAAGGCAGGCTGGAGAGAAGAGCTAACTGCTTCTCGATGATGAGCTCACACTACTTCAACCACATCTGAAGTTCACATCATGTTAATTTCCAAGTCATTGACATTGCTAATGTATGAGAAGGGTGAAACATTGACAACTTGAACTCCTGGGACCTTGAATAAACCAAAGTCTATTCATCCTACGAGTCATCAGTTAGCGAAGTAAGGGAACACTTCATATGCAGTTTCTCTGGGTTTTAACTTCTTCGGGGGAAACGAGGAAGGAGAAGGTCACACATTTTTAAACTCCACGTTCTATGACTGCATGAATACCTATTAGCGCCACCTACCTGAAACAGTATTGCTTTGCCAACTGGCCAGGATTTTAAAATATATTTATATAATGTGTGGGTAAATGGGTAATGTTCCAGCACATTTAAATCATTATTCTGGAATCTGACTATTTTCCTTTAATCAACTTCAAACATATACTGGTTTGAATTACTAATTCCTGCTCTGAGACAATGTATTCACATCCATGTCTTTTCCCAACAGATCATGCACTGGGTGCTCAAGTTCATTCTGCTTTCCAACATCTTGACAGTAAGAATGAATAAAAGTAGGTTGGTCTCTTAGTTGTTTACTTTTTATCTTCATAGAGCCTGAATGGTCCCCAACTAATCTATAAAATTCTATGGAGACAGAACCATATATGTGCTTTTAAAAACTACAGGCTCGGTGCTTTGAACATGGTCATCAAGATAAATTTTTAAATTACCAACAGAGACAATTTACAAAACTCAACCAGAAACAGTCGGTCTTCCCGAGAGGGTGCCATGCCTGGGCTCAAACTCTGCATCACAAGCAGCCTGTGGCTAAGAAGGGGCTCCGCAAGGGCGGGAGGGCAGAGTGGCGCCCCGCTCATTCCTGATAGAACTTGACCGCGTTTCCTCCAAGTGTGGAGTTAGCACGGTACGAAGGAGAGCGCCAAGCAGACCTCCGGCTACCTCTTATCTGTGTAACTTTGGGCACGCTACTTAACTTTCCTGATTTCCTCCACTAAAGAATGGGGCAGGAGCCACACCATTCACCTCATGGAGCTGTTGATCAGGACTAAAAAGACAATTAAGTGCCAAATGTCAGGCTTATTGTGAGACCTCAATAAGTGGTGGCTCTTCTTATTAATGAGTTTGAAGTAAATTCGCAGAGTACTGACCCACCCAGGTGTAAGGGGATCAGAATTATTCATGTCTGAGAGAACAGCTGATCCTGGACACACACACACACACACACACACACACACACACACACACTCACACACACTCACACATGCACAGATATGGTGAGAATAAGCATTAGGAGCATCCTTGGAAGAAAAACGAAAGTCCTATCACACAATTAGGAAGCCTGCTGTGGGGGGTGATCTGCAGAAAGACAGCCCGGAGCTCTGTCCCTTCTCTGTCCCTTCGCTCTGCTGAAGGGAACAGTGAGCTCCACAGTCTTGGGTGTTCTTCTCTGGGGCAGGTGGGCCTTCTTGCTTCCCGAAAGACAGGGCCAAGTTGGCCCTGAGACTCCCAAGGATGGCTCTGGGTCGTGTCATGCTCCAAAGGGAAAAAAGCAGGTAAGTTAGGCTCACATAATGAGAGTCTTACATGGAAAGAAGGGATGAGCTACTGAAGGTCTGAAAGCAGGGTGTGGGGAGGGGACGGGGACTCCAGGACTGCACTGGCGTCTCTGGTGTGCACTCGTGTCCTACAGCAACGGCAAGGTTTGGGGCGGATCAGTCCAAAGCTCTGGGCACCAAGAACACCCATGACTCTGCATGTGTGCTCCGGTGTCACCACGTGACTACCACACATGTGACAGAGACAGTCACTTGAACCGGCCACTGAAATGCCTGAACAGTATCGGAAAAAGCCAGGATCTCTAAGAGCCAATACTGATTTACAGAAGACAAAAAAAGATTCAGGAACTCAGGAATCTATAAAGTCTTGGCAGAAAGATACAACCCTATCTAGAATGCCTACAAGATCAAAAGGTTCCAAGAAGACAGAAACCAACAGGTGTCACCATGGAAAGAAAAACAAAGCCTGATCTTAGTGAAGGCTAAGCAATTCTGAATTCCCTCTGGGAAGGAAAAACCAGGAGATGGGATGCAGATTCAACAGAAAGCCAACCAGAGGTGAGGGCTCCGCGAGCCTCCTTCTTTCCCTCAAAGCTTGCCCGTGGACCCCAGGGATACGGGCCGAGGGACGGTGACATCCAAACGTGTGGCACACCTGGCCTGGACCACATCTGTGTTGGGATCAGGACAGGTCTGACTTAGAAAACGCCGGTAAGGCCCGTCTGTCACTTTTCCATTCTCAAGCCAGGAGGATTATCCTTCCTATTCTTAACAAGAACAGAAGGGGAGTAGGCAGCAGAATTATACAGCTATAAAGTGACCAGAGCCTTGTATTGCCAGGGAACAGAAATAAAGAACATTTTCTGAAAGACAAAAGGCTGAATTAGAAATTGGTGGAGGGAAGTCGAAGGCAGCAATAAAAAGAAAAGAGGAACCACTCCCTGGGGAATTAGGACAGACATTTGGTTTTTTAAATGTGTGTTTTAAAGGCTGGTGGGACATCCTAGGCACAACAGACAGAGCACCCTGGGCAGCAGGAGGGGCTGAGACAGAGATGAAACAGACGGGACAGGTATGCGTGGATGCGCCACTCCTCAGCGTGGCCGAGGGCCAATCTCCATCACAATAAACCTCAAAAAAACTCACGTACCAAGACTGTTTTGTATACACACACTCGCGTTCACGATCAGCGAAATCACATGTGTTCACTGACCGTCTGGTCTCACCCAATGCCTGCCACAAAGCAGGGGTGGGGGGGCGGGCAGCAGGGTCCAGGGGTTTTCTGCCAGCTGCTCCCCACCCCCCACATTCCCAGGCCTGCTTGCGCAAGCCCCTGGGCCTTCAGGTGAACACATCTTTGTTCTGAATCATCTGGGAACATCACGATGTGAAACGAAAAATGGTCAACATCACGATGCTTCGCATCTCCATACAGCCCGAATAGAGAAATTGCTGGTGCCATCTATTGTTGAAAACACAGAACTGAAAGGCGACCGGATAACTGACAGCCAGAGAAGCTCCTGCTCTGCTAGCGCCTCGAGGACGAAGTTCCAAGTGCACCTGCCAGGAGAGCCGCCTCCAGAGAGTCCACACCACCTTAAAATAAAACAAACCCGCCGTGGATGGGCACAGCGCCTACCTAGTGCTCTGTACGGGACCAGAAGGTTGTCAGCAACAGCTACCAGTTTCCGTGTGAAAAATCACCAGACAGCTTCAGAGACACTGACGCAGGACGAGCTCCGAAGCAAGCCGTTAGAGGTCAAAGACAAGGCCCGGAGCAGTGCGTGTGCCGGGCTACTGTTCACTTTTACGGAAAGGGACCATACAGGTGCATGCCTGGGTCACCTCAGCCTGGGTGCGCCAGACTACAGGGCAGTGGCCGTCTCTGAGGGAGGCCTGAGGGAGGGCAGCAGAACTGGAATAAATGACATGTTTTTACAGAACATGCCTCGTGTGGAAATTTTTCCTTGTATACAGGATATCTTCTCAAAAGATTTTTTTTTAAGAAACAACTAAAAATGAGTAAATGATAAATTCTGAAAACAACAAGAGTTGATATTAAGCTACTGTATATAACGAGGGCATTTCAATAGAGATCTAAGCTAGGGAGGTTACCATGACCAGTGAGTCCCCAGAGGTGAGGATCTGAGAGGAAGAGCAGGAGCTGCAAGGGTGACAGGGAAGTTACAGTGGGCGTGAAAAGGCTCTCGGGGGCCTTTACAGCCTGAACAAGTACCCTGGAGTCGGGACAGTTTCTGGTTCTTTGAGTTCCTTAAGATGTGAAAACAATAAATTATGTGCAGTTTTATTAACATTTGATTTTTGTAGAAGTGTTGATATAAATAAAAGTCTGTACTATAATACTACTTCTTACTTCAAAGAAAAAGAAAGAAAACCCTAACACTTGTGACGCTTTCTCAGCTATTTCCTCACAATGTGAGAGCGAGGTGGGCGTCTGAACTTGGGGACACGGCCTATCAGATGTCACATCTCCTGAAAACTGGTTCTGGAGAATAATTTCTGTAAACTTATTTCTTCAGACTGTTCTCCTTACCTCAAGATAATACTGACATTTACACTGAAGGTGGAGTCTTGAAATTTATTCTGAATATTGCCCAATCGAGGTAATACCAGGAAGAAAGTAAATCCCTTAATTTCAGCAGCAGTTCTGCCAAAACAAGGAGGAGGGACAGGCAGGCCACAATACAACAGTCCTAGGCATTCCTGGGCAAACGACCGTGTGACAGGCAGGCCAGCAAAGGGAATGTGGGGCAGGGCGGGCCAGCTCAGCCCTGCAGGTCCAAGCCCTCAAACAGTGTCTCCGACCCAAATACGCATATCTCACATTTTGAAATCTAATGTTTAAAAAAGAAAATCAGTAAGGTATTGTTGGATGAATCTCCACTGACTAGAAAAGAAAGAGAAAGGAAAAAAGGGGGTTGGAGAGAAAGGAGCAAAGAAAGAGGGGCTGGGATCACAGAAATGCATGACTCCCAAGCCAGAAACGGCGCAGAGAGAACCCAACTTTCGGGGGGGGGGGGGGCACGAGACCTGCCTGCCCCAGGCCAGCAGGGCACGGGGCCCAGCTCGCTGCCAGCAGCCGCCCTCTGCAAGCTTGCGAGTGCCCACACTTCGGTGGAAGTCAGCTCCACGAGACAAGAGAGCATCTGCTGCCAGAGGCCCCGGTTGCATCGGCAGCCTTGGGGACATCATGTCGGATGCTTGCTGTAGGACCCATCCTGCTCCCCAAACCATCTCAGAGCCGGCACCACCACCAAGTGACGCCCAGTCACGGACACGGCCCGAGGACCAGGTGAAGGCAGTCGCAAAACCACACAAGCGTGAGTCAGGGAAGGAGAATGAGACAGAAAAAATACAAAAAAGCAAAAATCCGTCCCATTCTAAAGGAAACCACAAAACAGAATTCCAAACATATAAAAGGAACTTATTCTGAGAAAGTCAAATCAACCATCCAGTTATGAATTCAGCCCAAATGAAAGTAATTTTATAGAAGAGTCAAAGTTTAAAACAAACAGGCTTAGGATGATTAACAAGAAGAAAGAAGCAATGTCCATCTAAAATATACAACTTTTATGGGAAAAAAGCAGAATGAGATCAGACAGACATTTTAAAAAGCAATTAAAAGTCTTGGATAGTAAAAGTATACTCACTGAACTGGAAGAATTCAACAGATGAGGTAAGGTCTGTATCTAACACACACAACAACACTGAATTAGAAGACAATACACTAGGACGTGTTAGTTTACCTACAAGGAAGAACAAGGGAAAACCTATTTTTGTTTAAAAAACTAAGATTAAAATATTCAGACAATAAAGAGGCTCCATTACATGTCTAACCACAATTCCAGGGGGGAAAAAAGGATGGAAGGAATTAGAAAGATGGAATATTAGGAGAGACCACCCACAATTTCAGAAACATATCCTTAGAGGGAATGCATGAACAGGACAAAGAAAAATAAATCCACACCTGTGTCACATGGACATAAAATAGAAAAACACAGAATAAAGCAAAACTCTGAAAGGAACAAGTTAGATGGTTAGGCAACTAACTTGAAAAGCAAAATAGAGGCCGACAATGCTAAAATCTTCTAAATATTGAGTAAAATGGCTGACAATCTAGAATTTTATGCCCAACTAAACTATCATTTAATCGGTTGGACAAAACAAGGTATTTTCAGACACGGCAAGATCAAGTTTTTACCACTCAGAGGCACTCCCAGGAAGTACTATTAAATGTGAGCAGAAACTCCTGCTCACAGACCCTCACGGGAAGTACTATTGAAGTACATACTGCAAAGGAACCCGGCGGACAGCACAGGATCTAGAACGGCGACATGCATCAAGCCGATGAAGGCCTCTGGATGGCATCAGGTGCCTGTCAAAGCCCTTCCCTCCAGGCTGCAGAAGTAAATTTGCCCAAACAATACTTTTTTTCCCTAGTTACCAGAAATTAAGATGTTGAAACAATTTCTTTAAGTCTTTAGCTTTTTTAAAAGATTGATATTAATTTGTTTTGTAATGCACGGTTTTATATTTCAAAACAAATGTTCAAAAATGAAACAAAGGAGGGGCGCCTTGGTGGCTCAGTCAGTTGTGGGTCCGACTTTTGATTTTGGCTCAGGTCATGATCCCAAGGTGGTGTGATCAAGCCCTGAGTCGAGCTCTGTGCTGAGCATGGAGCCTGCTTAAGATTCTCTTTCTCTCTCTCCCCCTCCCACTCTTCCCTTCTCCCCTGCTCATGTGCTCGCTTGCTCTCTCTAAAAATAAAAAAATAATTCAATTAAAATAGCTTTTAAAAGTGAGACAAAGGGGTCTAACTTTAGCACTATAGAGGTTCCTGTCCTCACTCTGCCACTGGCTGTGTAGCAATTAGATAACTTCTCTGGATCTGAATGTGTTAACTAAAATATAGATAATAATCTCCAACTTATTTGGTTTGTTCAAAAGTTTAAATACAAAATCATTTCTAAATGTTATATAAGGACTAACAACAAGTAGAAAACTACAGAACAATAGCTACCATCATCAACATCAATAGAGGCTTCTGGAAGAAGCCATAATAAAGCTGAAGAGGTTGGAAGAACTAGACAGGGCATCTAAAATTAGCCGACCATCTATATTATTCCTAACTCTTTTTTTTTTTTTTCTTCTCCGACTTCCATATACAAAGTCACGTTTAAACATCTGGCACTAGGCGCCTGGGTGCCTCAGTCAGTTGAGCGTCCGACTTTTGCATCAGGTCATGATTTCATGGTTCATGGGTCCAAGCCCCCCAACAGGCCCTGTGCTGACAGCTTGGAGCCTGGAGCTGGCTTCGGATTCTGGGTCTCTCTCTCTCTCTCTCCCTCTCTGCTCCTCTTCCACTCACACTCTGTCTCTCTTGCTCTCAAAAATAAACATTAAAAATAGACACACATCTGGCACTAAGATGTCAGTACGTGACAGATTAAAATCGCCCAGGACACTGTGACCATACTGAAGAGCAGACTGTTGATCCTGATATACCTCAGTGTAATCAGCGTGTGAGCAAAAGGTTTTTGTGTTTGGGACAATTTCTTTTCTACGCTAATCATCCAAACTCTGCTCCCAAGATCACCACATGACAGTAATGCTGTACGAACATAAGCATGAGTCCCAGTGGCTAGGTACATAATTTTGGTACCAAGGATACTACGGCACTGCTGACATGCTTTCTCAAAAGGAGCGTGTTCCCGTATTATCTTCAATCATTACGGCTGGGAGACAAGATGACTCCCTGATCCTCTGGGTTACCTGGTTACGGTCAAACACCCAGCGAGCTGCCATCACCACAGAAACCCTGGAGCTGGCACTAGGCAGGGCTCCTCCAAAAGAGCTGGTGTTCACAGTGGGACTGACCCCGCCTGGTCAGGTGCTATCCCAGGCTGGCCTGTCTCAAGGAGTCCAAAACCTCCAACTCCCTCCAGCCTTGGCTGGGGAGCTCTGTTGAAGGACAGTGGGCCCCTGGGGCTTACACTCTGTCCAAGGGGCATTTCCAAAGACTCACACCCCTCGACTTCTTGTGACTGCTGTAATCTAGCCACACAAATTACATGCACCCTCAGTCTTCAAACTCAAACACCTTTGACTAAAGCGACTCCCTAGACCGTCACATGGGCTTTCCTGTATTCTCCCTGCTATTATGACTCCTCAGACCCTCCTGGAGGGAAGTCCTATCTATGGACTGCCTCAGCCTTCCGCAGCTCTTCCAGGTCCTCGTGACCCCTACGCCACTTGCTGGAAATCAGTGACCAGTGATTAGTTAGAATGTTAGTTCTCAGGGATCTATCCTCCTCCCACAGCCCTGCTCCCCAACCATTAAAGGTTGGAAGCAAGTGTGAGTCTAAAATCTGGGGAGCTCCTCAGTCAACCTTTTCAATTTCATCTAGTCAATCGTTCAGAAGCAGAAGTCCTAGGGTTGCAGACATCACCCTGGGCGGGGCATCTCGGGAGAGGCACTGTGGCCTAAACTGCTCAAGAGATACAGTTGTTTGACGGCCGCACACCCCACCATGTCGCCTACAACCTGACTGTTCGCCTCCCAGGATCTTGGTTTCCTCACGTGTACAATCAGAATAGAGCAGGGTGTACCTCGATGCACTGCCATGCGGATGACATGAGACAGGACAGTGTGAGTGTTCAATTCCTGTTAAGCTCTTACTGTGCTAACCCATTATTTATACGTCCATTCTTAATGCTGAGAGACTTACTGGCTTGCTCAGGGTCATCCGGCTACAACGAGACCACGCTGAAATTAGAACACTGCTCCCTCTGACTTTTCCAGCCCCTGGTCCGAGCCCCCGGGCATGACACTCTTCACCCCCACAAGGCTCTCTAAAGCTAGACGACCGGAAACCATGCCCCTCCCTGGTGTCGGTCTGCTCCGTCCCAGTGACGCATGGAAAGCTGCCCCCGCCCCGCCATTGCACTTAATAAAAACATGATGAGGGGGCAGGGTTGGGGGTCTCCTAAATGTGGGCCCAGGGAGGACGCTGGCACCTGTGTCACTGGTTAGGGCTCAAACTGCAATTTTTCTCAAGCTCCGCGTCTACCAACTTGAGCTTGGTGACTCAGCCATGCTGGGTGTAAGCTCAGGACCTTCTTCTAGTGACCCGGTCCTTTTGGTTGGTGCCAAACAGCGGAAGAATTCATTCACCCCCAGTTACTCCTACTGGCTCTGGGCAAGCACCCTTCCTGACAGCCGACAGCCGCCTTTCTGTACTTCTTGGAATCAAGGTGCTCTGTGAGTGCAAGGGGTGTGAGTGAAAGAAAGCGTGTGTGTGTGTGAAAAGTGCGCTCCAGCCCGGGGCACTGGAGTGTGCCCACAGCTAGAAAAATCTGTCATCTCAGATGCAAACCAAGATCATTATCGCTTAATCACTTGGCTGTACTTGACCGTCAACAGCGGTGCGGCTGTGCACTGGCGAAACGGGATTAAAGGGAGCAAAGAAAGGAACCGAGGCCTGAGCGGAGCTTTCTGGGCAGAGAGCACCCCGAATACTGATGAGCTCCTTTTTCACACGGTGCCAACGGACAGAGACACAAGCACCCCAAGAGCAAAATCACCATGTGAGAGAGATTCTGAGTGTGGCCCAAGCTGCGTACTGATTAACACTTTTGCACACAACACTCTCCGCAAAGCTGCAGAGTCATTGTTCCCAGTAAAACAAACCTTTGTTGACAACTGGAGACAAATGATCCTTGCTGACCAAGTTCACGGTTCTCACACAGCTTAATAGCTGGAGCCCTGCACTGGCCGCAGCCAGGAAAACTTGACGCGGTTGTCAGGAGAGAGAGGGAGGGAGGGAGGGAAGAGAGAGAGAGGGGGAGGGAGGGAGAGAGGGAGATGGAGACAGAGAGTGTGAGAGAGAGGAGAGAGAGAGGGAGAGAGACTGAGAATAAAAAGCAAAAAGCAAGAACTAGAGAGAAAGGAAAACCTTTGTTGGGAAGGTGAGAAGGCGGCTGGATGACCTCATGTGCCAACCATGTCTGTGGTTTTACATCCCCACGTCTCCTTCACTTATTAAAGCGGTGAGTTTTTAAAAAGTTCCTGCTCCCACCGAACCATTTCTAGTATTAAGAATTCCCACTTTTACCAAGTATTTCCCTTTCCACATGGGTAGGGATGTGACACACTGAATATTTGTTTTCATGTTTAAACAGTTTTTTGTTACAGTTATTTGCAAATATTGGCTGTGGCACTGAACTGCGGACGCATACCTCATCTTAGGAAAACCTGGGTGGAAAAACATCTGAAATTTCAGGCAGAACAGCCTAATTTCCACCCCATGATCAAAAAACATTCCCTTGAGGGTTACGTCCAATGACAAGTTTCCTACAGCATATCATTTACTCACACATATTACTGAGCCCTGCTTTGTGTGCTATCTTATGTGGAATGAAATTCAATTTATTAATTTTTTTTAACTTCCAAGTGTGGGGGGGTGCAGTTTAATCTCTTATATAAGACAATGTAAATCTAAATTAAGAAATCTTTCCAGGACACCTGGGTAGCTCAATCACTCGAATGCCTGACTTTGGCTCAGGTCATGATCTTGCAGTTCAGGAATTCGAGCCCCGCGTTGGGCTCTGTGCTGACAGCTCAGAGCCTGGAGCCTGCTTTGCATTCTGTGTCTCCCTCTTTCTCTACCCCTCCCCTGCTCACACTCTGTATCTCTCTCTCTTTCAAACGTAAAGAAACATAAAAAAAAATTAATAAAAAAAAAGAAAGAAATCCTTCCATCAGAGGCCATCTGAAGTTCCAATCGGCAGTTGCTTTTCTTTCTTTTCTTTATAGAAATTCATTTAAAATATTTTTTGAGACCAGGATTCCCTGGGGAGATGACTCACCATCACCTCTGGTGAGAGTCACTTCCAGTCCCATTAAGTGCAGGGACTCCTTCACGCAGGATAACCTCATGAGGCACAAATGGCCACATCCATGGTTACTGCACCACATGAAAATCGCGGAGATGTTTTAGAAAGCAATTTGACAAAAAGATAAACAGTTGGCAAGATATTTGTTTCTTGCACTCATTCTATTTTTTTTTATGTTTCTTTTTTTACATTTATTTATTTTTGAGAGACAGAGAGAGACAGAGTGTGAACAGGGGAGAGGCAGAGAGAGAAAGGGACACAAAATCTGAAGCAGGCTCCAGGCTCTGAGCTTTCAGCACAGAGCCCGAAACAGGGCTCAAACCCAGGAACCATGAGAGCATGATGTGAGCCAAAATCAAAGGCTCAACTGACTGAACCACCCAGATGCTCTGCACTCATCCTATTTAAAAACAATTTTAAGGAAATAGTCCAAACTCAGGGGAAAAGGTGTATTATGCAGAGATATTTGCAAATTATTTGTAAGGGCAAAGATGTCCTTTGAAATAACCTAAATGCCTAACACAGGTATGGTGAAGTACAGTCTCTGTGTGGAATATTACACGCTCATAAAAATTATGAAATACAAAGAACAACTAACCACTCAGGGCAACTTTAACTAAAAACAAACAAACAAAAACAAAAACAAACAGAATATAACACTAAGTCGATACCATGACTATAGTTATTTTAAAAGTAAATATGCAAAACAAACGTAGAAAACACAAATAGTTTCAGTGAATGCCAGAAGATACTCCTACATCAGCCTCATTCGTGAGCCCGGAGGCAAAGCTGAAAACCTCTAAGCGGATCTTTCTCAGTCTGGATTCATTATTTTTTCAAACCACAAGTACAGTTATTTTAATGTAGCATTTTCATTACCAAATTCTGTTACCTTTTTTATCCCCAATTTCATAAAGGTGAGGGTCTTTTTTTTAACACGGTCTATCAAGCCGTTGATTCTCATGACTTGGTTGGCCCTCTTGTAAGACATGCCTTTTGTTTTGCAATATTTTTTTTCACCACTTCCCTTGAGATTAAGTTAGGAGAGTAACAACTGGAAGCTTCATTTCTCCCTTCCTGTTTCTGGAAACACTGGAAGCATATTGTCTCTTCTCTAGTCCTCTGCTACTCCGGCGCTGTGGGGTGGTTCTGAATAACTCCCCTTCCCTCGCTAACGTCCTGGCCCGGCAGGCTTCACACGAGCAGGCTGAGCCTCTCCCGTGCTCTCTTTAGTCCACCTTTGACCAGTTATTGTCCAGAATTTCTACCTGAGAACGCTCCGGAAAAATATTCTCCAGGAACTTCCTGCTGCCGCCCTGTCTTATTTCCACAGCCCTGAGCACAGTGTCAGAGCCTGGGGAAAGGCACGGGGACCTCTCAGCCTGAATCGTGAAGCTGATTCCCCCACAGAGCTTTGGAAGAGCCACGGTGACACGAGGTGGCTCCAGGAAGACCACGGGGAGGGAGGGGGGTCTCTTCACAGATGCTCGGGGTCCAGCCCTCCCCCATGCCCAATGGCGGCCAGCACCAACTGACACATGAGGAGAGAGAACTGTTACTTTCCTAGGAAGCGAAGGATGAACGTGAATATTCTTCCGATTTGGGAACGAGAGAGCCCATTCACAGGAAAGATGTTGACCATCCCCCAACATTCCACCTGCCTTCCTGAAATACACCTAGATCTACCAGTTTGCAAGGAAAAACAGGCACCAAACATTTGTTCCTTCATCCAGCAGTGCGACCTGAACTCAGAAGTCCTCTAAGAAACAACCGAGAGACCTTAGCCACGTATGGGTGCAACATTTGTCGTGTTCTCCGCTCCTGGTTAACAGGAAAATGGACACCTCCCCGCCCGGGTGACCTCCCCGTGGGCCATTCCTTGTGAGTCAGGCACCTCCTACCCGCTGGATTGTGTGCCCACTTGACATCTTTCTTCCAGAGTCGGCTTTCTTTAATTAAACCCTTAAGCACTCGTGCCCCAAAACATTCCGTGAGTCAGGCTTTCCCTGGGGTTCAGAGGTCTGAAATGACCAACAGAGACGCACCATAAGCACTGTAATGAGCGTGGCCTCTGCTGCGAATTCTTCCCCAAGAGGAAGCCGGTTCACGACAAAGCACTGGACGGTTGTTCTCCCTGACCGCAGAGTCGCAGCCCCCTTTCCTCTGCGCCCGGGGAAGACGCAGTTCTCACACTTCTGCATTCCCGTGCAGGGCTAGCTCAGGAGCTCCGTGTCATTCCCCGGGGGCCGGAAGCCAACCCGAGCACTTTTCACCACAGAGGAGAAAACCTCTGGGACAGCCCTGCCAACAAATGGCGGTCCCTGAGACCCTGGCATCAACTTGTGCGATCTTCCTTTGACTTCAACAGAACAGAAGGCCTGGACTGACAATGATTAGGTTCCCTCCTTTCCTTTTCAGACAGCATTACCCAAAAAATAATCTAAAGGGTTTTTTTAAGGCTTTCTATTACCTGTTTCCCTTCTCGTATTAAATTATATATAGGATATTAAATAGGTGTCCACTTGACTATACCAACAGATGATTATAAAGTACTGAGAGACTACTCACAATACAGGGAAAAAGAGGGGCAGTGAAAAAGAGAACCGTGGTGATGAGGGCTGCCGCTACAATCGCGGACTTCAGGGGTGTCCGCCAAGGGCGTCACGAGAATCCTAACTCTGAATCACAAGGACTCTGCCTCTATCGAGTGAGAGACCCTGCCTCCCTCAGCCTACACTGCATTATTCTCCAGGTAACTTTTCTAACTTGTTTTTTCCACGCTGAATTACATCTTTAACTATTTAATTTTGACCTTTTTTGCTAATCCAATTATAACTGATAGACAAAATTATAGTATGTCAGTGGTGGACGTGAGTTTTATCTTTTTATGACTATTTCATCAACTGAAGCATCACTTTGACCCTCTGTTCCTAAGGTTTTCCTTCCCGATATTTTTTTTTCAAAACATAGTAAGGGGGGCAGCTGGGTGTCTTGGTCAGTTAAGCGTCCAACTCTGGATCTTGGCTCAGGTCATGATCTCACAGTACTGAGATCAAGCCCCACGTCATGCCCAGCATGGAGCCCGCTTGGGTTTCTCTCTCTCTCTCTCTCTCTCTCTCTGCCCCTCCTCTGCTAACACACTTGCTCGTGCTATCTCTCTCTCTCTCAAAAAAATGGCAATAATCATAACCAAGACTATAAGCTGGCACTACTATCAAAGCACCAATAGGTAACTGTATCTTCTTCAAATCATCAGAACGCATTAGCCTTATAACCAGAGTCAAGCAAAAGATGTAAAACACAAGCGGAAATCCTAAAGGGAATAAAACAACTGTCAAAACCACATAGCCCTGGTCCATCAAGTTTCACCACGAGAAATGCAAACAAAAGCACTGACATGGCCAGGGGAGAGAACTTGGGCCACTCTAAAGAAAAGAATGTGTCCGTGTGTAAATATAACTGGATTTTTACTGAAATTCATCTTAACAGGCATTGCTTGTCCTTTTCTTTCAAAATACCAATTTTAAACGAACTCCTCCTCCACTAGCAGAAGACCACACTTCATAATCGTGGTCTCCCCAGTTTGCCCCCTGTGCAACCCCAGAACCTGAAGGTGCACTGCACTCAACTCAAGACCGGCACCAGCGTGGTGGGCTACGTGGGCAAGGCAGGGCCAGTGGGGACTCCCGACAAGCCGAGGGAAATGAGCTCCAACCCAAGGAAAAAGACGGTGGTGTCCCAAAGCCGTTCACCGTCAATTTTTTGACAAGACTTATGTCTTATGTTTAAAATGCAAGGCCATTTCGCATCACACTCACAACATGGCCACATTTGCTGTAATATAAAAACAATACTGCTGTTCTTCTCCTAAGTCTCAGAGCGGAAGCAGAGCATATCTATCTCTGGCCCTGGGTGCCTCAGCAATGCCAACGCACCGACAGAGGTCCCCCCGGGGCGTGAGCAGCGGGGAAAGCCACTCTGCCGCTGTGGACACAGACCCGTCCGTCACGCCCCCTGGAAACAGCGTCTGACCTGGTCAGCCTCAGGAGCATGGCGTCCCTTACAGTCCCCGCTGGGACATGCGCCGATTTTCACTATCTCGTCCTAGGGCATCTCTAGGAAGTAAAAAAAAAAAATGTGTACCAACCAAGCTATAGAAAACCTGCCCAGGCTTGGCCACTGTCCAGAAAACCCTGTACCTGTTGCTCAACACCTCTCTTCCTCAAGAACGCTTCTTTACTTAGAGCTCCGCAGGAATCCGTCTGCTCCCTTGGAGGTGACCCCAAACACACATGGGCAAGCCCCGCGCTCCACAAACACTCTGCCTCCAGCTACTTACTGGGCATGACCAGCGCGCACCATGGACCCGCCTGGCTGATGGCAGCCGTCTAACAGCCTCCCGGCCTCTGGTGGGACGCGACACGCGGAGCTGACGTGCTCCTGTCCTCCCCAGGGGCACTCTCCAGACCTGCACCCGCCAAAAGCATCGGCACCAGCTACGTGCCCCTCCTGGACATGTGCCCCGCGGCCAGTCTGCCTGCAGAGGCGCGGCACGCCACGCCAACACCGAAGACTTCGCACACGAGAAAGGTAAAATATCTCAATAAACTGTTTACATTGATTATACGTTAAGATAATATTTTAGATATGGTGTGTTAAATAAAACATTATTAAAATTAATGCCACTTGTTTTCCTTTTTTTTAAGGTGGCCCCTAAAAACTTTTTAATTACACATGTAGCTCCTGTGTGTGGCTTGTGTCGTATTTCTACTAGGCAGCTCTGCTCTGGAAAAGCCCACTTTGCCTGCACACCAACAAGACGACAGTGTGCTTCAGACACACTGCCGTGGCTGACCCTGCAGCCACCTGGTCCCACGTCAGAGGTTTCAGGCCCTCGGTCTTCAAGACCTTCTGTCTTCCAGGCCTTGCATCTCCAAGAATTCTCTGTGGAAAACAAATAACCTAAAGGAGACTGATACTTGAGTCCATTCTCAGCCGCAAACCCACTTAATCATAAGAAGGAGCTGAGCAAACCGTGATGAGAGTCAGATCTTACCGAATCTGTGAGAGCGCAGGGCACAGGAAGGAGTCAGTAGTGGCCAGAAAGGATCAGCCAGGAGCGACAGAGGTGCAAAGGTATCAAACACGCAACTTTCCCTTCTGCCAGCTGGTCTCAGCAGACAGAACCCGGACCTTCTGACTTTCGAGTTACACTGGCCAGACTGTGCTTGGCACTTCATCCAATGGTCTCTCAAAAGCTGTGTTGTCTATGGATGTGTGTGAGTGCCTTTGTGTGGGTGTGTGTTATATTGACACACTGTATCTTAGACATGTATTCACATTCATACATGCATACACACACACACACACACACACACACACACACAGATACACACACTAGAACTCCTCATCCTAAATCCTAGCCATGTTTCTAGCCCCTACTAGCATTCTAAGGCATCCATAAAGCTTTCCGGACCACCTCGGCCCACGGGCACTCTGACGTTCTTCAGCGGTCATAACCTGCTGCAGGTTCCAGCGCAGCCGAATCTCTCTGAACCATCCACCACCATGACTGGCATCGTCCATTCCTTCCTCAAAGCACACTGACCGCTGGGCATGGAACAGCGAACGCACCGGCCAGGAACCTGCCTTCTAACACATCAGTCAGCATCCACTCCCCACCAGTGGCGCTGGATATTTACCAAGAACCATTATGTTTGTTACCAAACCCGTTTATGACAGACGTGTTTATGACCTTTATGAAGTTATATTTACATAATTTAATTAAAGATTATATAAAATGAGTAGAAAAACGACGGCAGGTTGTTTCTCTATGAAACATTGGAAAGAGTCAAAAAAAAAAAAAGGTGACTACTTTTTAAAAACTTCTGCTAGGGGTGCGTGAGTGGCTCAGTCAGCTGAGCGTCCAACTTCGACTGAGGTCATGATCTCACTGTGAGTTTGAGCCCCACGCTGGGTTCTATGCGGACAGCTCAGAGCCTAGAGCCTGCTTCAGATTCTGCGTCTCACTCTCTCTCTGCCCCTTCCCCGCTTGCTCTCTCTCTCAAAAATAAACAAACTTTCAAAAATAAACATTAAAACAAAATAAAAATTAAAAAAGTAAAAACTGCTAGTAGCTTGGGGGTGAAGTAAGTATTTGTCAAAGATCTTAGGGGGGAATTTGAAAGTCTACAACAGCTCTGTACTCAAGAATGCTTGACCAATGTTTCTACGTTCTCACTGTGCATTAAAGGAATCAATACCTTTAAAATATAGAAGAGTCATGCAAGACAGATGACTGAAGTGGACTTCCAAGAAGACGACCCTTAATCAACAGAAGAGACCTTGGAACTACATCAAAAGACTGACAAATAAATATGCATTTAAATACTCTAAGCTACTCTACCACACTGAAGACACATATATACAGCATGTTTAGGATTTCCCACTTGAACTGATTTTTTAAATTATCTAAACAATTACCAGTCCAAATCATGCTGGGTGAGGGGAATTCTGTTGCTTGGTAGGTGCGTGACCTCAGACCCCACAAGACTGTCTCCTTGCTCCAAGAATAGATGACTGTGGCCTACAACCTACGCGTTCTAGCCAGTATTACGTGCTGCATGAAAGCAAGAAGCCACATTTGTTTAAGAAATCAGAAGACCAAAATTCTAGTCAGAATTTACCACTTTCCAGCTTTTGACGTTAAGCAATTTTCAGGTTCTGTATCTATAATAAAGAACCACAAAATCACCCACAGTGACTTCATAGTGTATTTATAGGAAATAAGATAGACGGTTTTGTAAAGGTGCTTTGGCAAGTTCACAGCTACGTACATGCAAGGGTGTGATGGTGGACTGGGAGCATTTTTTCCTGACTAAAGACATGAATACACAGGGGAAAGAGAATGGAAATAAAGGGGGACCTCTAGAAGGCTCTAATGACATGGAGAAAGGGGGGGAAAACGAAAATTGATAGAATGTGTAAATGCAACCCAAATGAGCTGTTAGTCTTTCCCCAAACGCATGGCCATTTGCTGCCAAAGTGGTCTTCTTTAAACACAGTTCAAATCATGGCATTTCCGCCAACTCAGTAAAGACTGCCCTGGAGGAAGGTGAGGTTTCCTGACAGCAGGACACTTCCAGACCCTCAGGCTCCGCCCCTGCGCTACCCCATCCCTTCCAGGACGACTTCCGCAAACCCATCTCTGGAATGGAAAGTTCAATACCCTTCACCTCCTCCATTTCTGCAGTTCCTCAGAGCTCCCACAGTACTTGACATTTCTTATTATAAACCAAAGTCTGCCCTATGGTACAGAGAGGTGTCCCTTACTTGGTGACCGCTTCACTTTCCTCCCAAGTCACCGCAGAGTATCTGCCCGTGTGCCCTGGACGGAGCGGGGAGCCTGAATGGGAGCTCCCACTATGAGAGGAGTTAAAGCCCATGAGTTCTGTTCATTCTCGTAGCTTCTATTCCTTACTCTGCCGTTTATCTTTCCTCTTTCAGTCTGACTATTCTTTATGTAGATAAAGAATAATTGGGCTACGTGTCTTCCTTTCTTACTAAAAAAAGAAACACCCCACTCCAAGTAGGAGCCCATTTAATACCGGAGTCAAATAAGTAAGAAACCCTCTTAAAATGCTCCTTCCATTTTCAGTGGTTACTAATGCTTTTGCTGACCCGCGGTTGAAGGGCTTCCGGGCACATGTAAACCAGGATGTCTGACGTCAGTCACTGCCGACCATTAGAAATAGGCCCTCCCGTGTTCCCACCCCGGCAGATACCTCGGCAGGGGTGAAGGGGGGCTCTCCATATCTTGTTTAGGGTAAAATTTTCCCACGACTCCATAGGGGATTCTGTGTGAGGACAATTTACGTGCGTTTTTCTCGAAGTGCCTCTTCTGGCTGTTTCGGGATGTCTAATGGCCCCCGCTAGAACTCAGGAGGAGGCCACAACCACCACAGTAGTCACGCGGTTTCCAAACGGGGGCTGGACTGAGGGACCCCCCTGGCTGCTGCTGGCTCGGAGCAGCTAGCTGATGAGAAATCTGCTAAGGTCAAAGCTAAGACCCGGCGTCACCCTCTTCCTCCTGTCATTTCCTAAAACAGACGTGCATCGCAGGCCACTGCGGAACCTACCTGGGGTTCTAAACTGGTCAAGTGCTATCCGGTTGAACTCCGGACAGAGACTGCAAACGACATTTCATTTGTTTTAATGAATTTTGTCCAATGAAACAGTCTCTGTCACTTCCCTCACGTTTTTGTTTTGTTTTGCTGTGTTTGTACATCCTTTACTCACACACGGACACCAAAAGAAACCTCAAAGCAGCTTTACCCTAAATAAGTCCGTTCAGAGTTAGCTGCGCTTCAGCATAAAACAGTACATTTGTGAGAAACGGTTAAGTTCTCTATCCAGTATGTTGTGTCACTCAAACACCTTGTCGTGCTCCCTGCCTTGGTCCCCCTAAGAGAGACACGTACTGAGAAACCATTTATGCAGCTTCCCTCCGCCACTTCGGAAGTACCTCCAGCCTCGCACGAGTTTAAAACCTCACAACCGCTTGGACTCTCTCAATGGCTGCTTTCGAAACTCAGCTAACTCACCAACAGACCAGCTACTCCCATGGACGGATCCTTAAATCGGAAAGGGCAGCCGTTCGATACAAAGAAAGATGAATTCGAAAAAAAGGATAATAATCTCGTGATAAAAAGAAATGGGAGAATAAAGAGATGTATCATTTACGTGATTAAAATCACAAATCTAAATATAATATAAAATATATTAAAATATATAATTTTATAATATGTAAGAATAGATATATTAACATAAATACTATTACACACACAATCTCTCACATCAAATCATCTTTGCATATATGTTCTAGGAATTAACAGCATTACTTGGGGAGATATAGACATCTCAATAAGATATGAAATAAGACATTTAAATATCAAAAGAAAATAGAACAATCATTACTTATAGGACATGATAGCATACTGAGAAAATTCAAGATTATGAACGAAAAGGCTAATTGAATTAAGAGAATTCAACAGTGACTAGATAACAAAGTAAATTTATAAAAATCAATTCTTTATTTCACCAACCATTTATTTAATATTCACTGGCGTCAGTAATGAGCTAGGCACAAAGAAAGATAGAGTTCAAAGTATGTAATGACCTCTACCAATAAAAACCAATCAGAAGACATGCAGAAATGAAGGTTCCACTCATAATGGCAACAACATCAACAAAACAAAGTATAATGTGACTTTCACAAGAAATGTGTTGGATCTATTTGAAGAAAATTATAAATCACCTTGAGAAATACAGAATTTTTTAAAAAGACTGACCACAGAAACATGTCATGTATGAGAAGGCTAGCAATTATAAAGCAATTCCAATGAATTTGGAAACTGAAAAACAAAACATGTTCCAAAGTTCATCTGGAATGGCTGGAAAAGCTAAAACATTTTTGGAATAGAAAGATAAGGAATTTTCCCAAGCTCTTGATAAAAGAATTCTGAAGGTAAAATAATAATGGTACTGGCCAAAGATACAGAGAAGTCACTGGAACAGATGAATGACCCCAGAGAGAGACACTCTTATAAAGAAAATAACATCACAGTTCAGTGAAAACAAGATAGGCCATATTCATTTATAGCTTTGGGGAACACTATGTAGAAAAAATTTTTTCAGAGGCTTATATCCTACTATTCAGTAAGTTTAATTACTGTTGATTTAAAACATTAAATATAAAATGTTAACTTATAAAAGCTGAGAAAATTTAGGTGATTATTTATCTGGTCAATTTTAATAACAGAGAAATGCAAACCCAAATAATTAAGATAGCCGAAGTTTCACCTATCAAATTGTGAAAGATTAAAAATTCTGCTGTTCAGTGTTAGTAAAGATGAAGTGAGGGGAGTCTCTCAAAGGACACTTGGGACTATCAATGGGTACCATGGTTTTGGATGGTAACTTGGCAACATGCACCAGGGGAGGCCCACGGATCCAGCGATTCCAACCCTAGAAATTTATCCTGAGAACATCATCAGAGAAGTGCAGGAGATCTAGAGAACACGGTGCACAGCAGATGTAACCTACAGTAGCCAAAATGAGGAAGAGCCTAAGGGTTGTTTACCAACAGGGAAATGAGTAGTTACACATTTCATTTAAAGATTTTTAATTAAACACATTTCTCCTAAGGTAATATTATATGAAAACATGCAATTTAAAGCTATACTGCAGACATAATAAACATTGCTTTAGGTCAGGGATGGGGCTACGATTAATCTTATTTTATTTTTTCTACAATGAAAAATATATGTACATACAGTGTTCTGATAAGAAAAAATTATATAAATAAGGTGGTGTCACAGACAATAATAAAATTTTTAGATAATATCAAACTTTTAAAAATAACTTCAAGAAATTCATAGACACTTGAAGATCTACAACGAGTTCATGACATTTGAATAAAGTCTGAGTTTAGTTAGTAGTAAAATACCAATACTGGTTTCTGGGTTTTAACAAATACAATGTAAGGTAGTTTAGATACTGTTGGAAAATAAGGTTCATTATGATCCCATGTATATAACCTCACTCAGAGAGCTGGCTGCTGGGGAGGGGACAGAGGCCCATCTTTGGGGCTTTGTCTTTGACTATATTTGTAACCTTTCTATATACCTAAAATTATTCCAAAATAAGAAGTTTACTCTGAAAAAAAAAAAAAAAAAGACGATTCACAGTGGTTGAAGAATTGTTTCTTTGCAATTGTTTCTTTGGAAAATGGCCTTTTACTTCTAAGGACCTCATCACCAAAGGGACCATGTTCATTCATAAGTCACCTCTCTGAACTCTCAGAAACTATAGAAAAGTAGGCCAGTTGATTTTAAGCAGCAGGATTAGGGGTGATTTTATGTTTTGGTTGGTTCTTTTTTTTTTTTTAATTGCTACAATAGTAAATGTAAATAGACTAAAAAATTGGAAGCCACTTGAAGACAAAACACTGGGCGACCCTAGTATAACATTACTTGGATTCTTTTCTTTCTTTCCTCTTTCATCCAAGCAACCTTCAGCATTCCTAACATGTGGTAATAATTGAACCTCTGTTCTTCTCCAATCCTATTATTAAGCATAGTTCTTCAGCTTTACCATCACAAAGCCCCAGATGTCTTCCAGCAAACAAACTTACTCTGGCAAAAGCGAATGGACCCTTGCGAGCCGGCAGCCTCCACCTGCCCCCCTCCGACCTGCCCAGCTTCCCTGCATAACCTCCCCCCAACATTCTAGGTACTTCGCTGCCTATTGTTAGTGGAGACCCCACCACCTTTTCGTTACAAGAGCACAGACGAACAACACCTCAAGTAACCTCTAAAACTCAGAAACCCAGAAACAGGACTATCAAAAGACCTTAGATTTCATGGGATCCAAGGGTCTCTGTCTGCACACTTCCAACAGAAGCCAGAAAATCGACTGCAGAACCGTGGTCCCCAACCCACCACAAGTGCCTAAAACACCTTCCTTGCTGCCCACAGAGAACCAGAGAATGGAAAAGAGACCTTCTTTATGGAAAACACTGGAGATTCTTCATCTAATCAAACTTCCCATTTCAAAGGAAAGAAAACAGATGGAACGTTAGGGTGGGGGTACTTAGGTAGAAGGAGATAAAGCTGACTGGATTTTCGTTTCATGTTCCTGGTTATGGACAACTTACCAACTCCCTACCCTCTCAACCCCGGTCCTTCGTCCTTGGGGCTAAGACTCTGACCAAAGTTAAATGGGGGCGCTTTCAGTTTATGCTTGTGATGCTGTTATGCAAGACCAACCCGAAGAACAAAAGATAATGCTTAACCACAGAGAAAGGAGGAGGGCCTGTTCTAACTTGTCCCTGTTCACAGACAGGGAGCTGTGACGTAAACATCACGAAAGTGTATGACTTAGGTTTGCTGGCATTTGAGCCTTCCTAGAATAAAATGTCACTTGGTCACTTCAAGGCACTTCTCCAGGGGAAGAAGGTATAAAAACGGAAGATAACGTGTTTTGGAATTTAAAGGATCTACCTGACTCTTAACTATTGGGTTAATTTCACCAGAAATTAAAGACTAGTCTTTATTTAGGTCCTGGACTTCCAAGAAGTAGGGGAATCTAAGCACGGCAGGTGCAAACGGAGAGGGAGATGGGGAACTGGCTGGTTGTACAGAAAGACGGCTGTTGACTCTTGGATTTCTATCCCTACAGGTCAAGTTCCCATCTGATTAAAGTAATTAGAAGACTGACATTGAACTTGAAGGTCCTTCTCCAGCCCATCGTATTAGCCAAGCACCTGTTCTATTCACTCAGCATTCTGGAAGCATAAAGCTAAAGAAACACTTTTGGTCCATTAACTGCCTAAAAACCTCTTCTGTCTTTCCACGTCTTACCACCTGGAGCTCATGATCTAATACAGTAGTTGCTATCACATGTGGCTCTTCAGCAAGAAATGTGGCTTGTCCAAAGTGGCTGTAACTTTATTAAATGCACGCTGGATTTCAAAGACTTAGCAGGGAGAATATCCCCTTAATAATCCTTTTTCATACTTATTACATGTTGGGATAATATTTTAACTATATTTGGTTTATTTAAATATATTATTGAAATTAATTTCATTATTTGATTTTTTTATTTTTTTAACGTGTCTACAGAAAAAGTTTTAATTATGTCTACAGCTCACATGTGTGGCTACCATAGTATTTCAAAAGAGCAGCGCTGTTCTGGAGACAATGTGGTACTGGAACTAGAGATGTTTACACCAAGCAACAAGCACACGCTATGCTTTCCAATTTTTCTGGAATCCTGGAAAACTGGTGGGGGAAATGAGCCCTCAGTAACTCATCCCAAAGTAAAACTCATCCATAGAGATCCTCTGGGTCCCATCCACAAGTTCAACACAGAAAATATCGCCAAGCTCAGATGCTCCATCCAGGTCTAGGGCAACACGCACAATCCAAGGTGAGCACCTGTCTCCCTTGGGGACACTTAAAGTGAGACCTGGCTTGAGGAGTTCACTGTTGCTGGAAGCAATGAAGGGGAGGGATGGGGGTGGGTGAAGATGGAAGATTTGAGGGGAGGGAGAGAAGGGGAGGAGACAGACTGAGATAGGGAGTGGAGGGGAAGACAAGGAAGGCTATCTCTATAGCGGAAGAAAAACAAACGCCCTTCCCCACTGCTCAGGGTAATTCGAGGCTAAGATTGAGAAGGCCAATACCAAGAATGAAGTTGACAGTGCCCAGGGGGGTAACTCAAGAGGGTCACTCCACCATTAAAGAAAGGCACAAAACTAAAGATAAAGGGAAACACCCCAGGCACACCGAGGCCTTAGAATATCCCTACACAAGGTGGACAAAGCCACATCCTGGAACTCACTCACTTCTTGGCCGTTCATCTTTGTCAGTGGCCATGAAGCCACCACCATCTTGCTAAGTGCACTTCCCTTTTCAGAGAGTCTTAGAGCACATGGCACTACTTCATGATCCCATGAAGATGCGTCTCTTTCACACTCGTCTCTTAAATCTCAAACATATAAAGTGAAATTAAAATTAAAAAGCATACTCCTGTCATGAGAAAATATGGATTGCTCTTAGTCTCTAAGGGCCAAAGAGAGTACACCACAACCAGTGAGGCCTCTGATGACACCTCCAGAGATGGCTCTGCACAGGTCCATCCGGCTGGCGCCCATATTACAAAGGGCTGTGTTCTGCAAGTGCACATGTAAGGTGGTTGTCTCGTGCTCAGAACACACTGTCACGGAAAGGGATATAAAACAGAAGCAAGTGGTTAGAGAAAGAACCAGGCTAATCCGAAATGTCTCTTTAACCATAAGCCTGAACGACATGATGGAATGCTCCTGGTGTGAGGAGCCACGGTTCAGTGCTCAGTGGGGAGAAATGGGAAGAGGGACAGAAACACTTGCAGCCTGTCACGGATAGGAGGTCACACTGACCATGCGTCAGTAGGAACCAAAGGGCCCGCTAACAAGAATGCCCATCAGTACCCGTTATTCCGGCAAATGCGCCCAAGCCCTCAGGAAGAGAGACGGGGGTGTGGACTCAGGCAAACGCAGGCGAAACGCAGGTGGACTGAGGTGAATGCAGACCAGCAGGTCAAGCTGCAGAAGGTGGCGAACAGCTCCCTTCCCTATTGCCTTCTAGCTCGATGCCCACGAGGCTAAACCCCAAGTTCTCCCATTTTCTCCGTTCATGACACCGTGTTGTTTTACTACTATTTTGCTGCACCCCCCTGGGCCAGGAGAAATACCCAATGCTTCTGTCTGTTAAATAGGTAGACTCTCCCACTTTGGAATCAGTCTGAACCCTGCTACCTCATTTCCTGCTCCACTTAACTTTTACACAGTACTGGCTTTTCGAGGATAGTAAACCCCAAAAGCCTAGCTTTGCAAAGATATGATATCATTAGAAAGGAATGCAGTGACCTAATACTCAAACTACGAACTACCTTGAGCCAGTAGTTCACAGGATAGCTGACACATGGTGATTATTTGTTTTCCTCAAAATAAAAAAATTAAAATATCTCACAGCCTCCCTGTGAATCACTGTGGCACCCCAGGGTAGCTCAGAGGACAGTTCTGGAAACTACAAGTTTAGACCCACTCACTGTGGCCAGTCAAGAGTGTCCTTGCTGGTTTTCATTTCAAACAAACAAACAAACAAACAAAAATCTATGTGGCTCAGACTGAAACGGCCTATCATAACCTCTGATCTATTCTATGTAAAGGATTCTACACTCAAGCCACAAGGGCCTTTGGGTAACTGATAAACCCCTGGTTGACCCAGAGAGGTCTGCAGAGCCACAGACAGGGAGCACAGAGGGCGCCCTGGCAACAGATCAATCTCTCTGCTTTAACTACTCCACCCCACAGAAGATGTGGGTCACTGTTTGGAAAGGTGGTAGTTTATAGGTTTTTCATTAATTAATAGGTGAGATAAATGTTGGGTCAATATTTCAGCCTGCTCGGAGAAGGTGGGTGCCTTGTGTATGTTTAATGATAATCACATGGTTTTGTCCCTGCTAAGGCTAACAACTAAACTCTAAAGTAAGCAGACCTTGCACAGAGACTCAAAAGAGAGGAAAGTCAAGTTTGTCCGGTCATTCATTCAACCCTCTGACATTCTAGAGATGTTAGGTTCCGTTCACATTCCAGGCCCCGGATGTTTCCCAGGGACCAGAGCGGTGACCACGCCAGACCCTACGTGGCCTCTGTCATCTTACGTAGGGCAACAGTGCCCTCCATCTGCCCTGGATCTACAAAGAATTTTCAGGCTTCTTCTTACCTGACCCCTGAGCACCATGTGGCTGACTGATCACCTCCTCTTTCCTGGAACATTCTGTTCACTTGGCTTCCATGACCTCTTCTGCCCTCATTCTCTTCTTATCTCACTGGCTGCACCTTCTCCGTTTCTTCCTCTTCTTGGCCTCCAACGCTGACTGCCTGGTGGCCAGGTTCTTGGCCATTTTCTCCAGGCCACTCTCTCCCTGGGACTTCCTTGTGGTCCCATGACATTGAATATCATCTCTATACTGTTAATGCCCCCATTCCTAGCTCTCGAGTTCCAGACCTGTGCATCCAATTATGTCCTTGACACCCTCACTGAGACTTACCGGTATCGCAGACGCCCTGTGCTCACGGTCCTGTGCTCACGGTCCGGACCTCCTCCTACCCCTAAACCCTGGAAATGGTACTGCCATTCATGCTCAGGCCAAACACCTAGAGCTCTTTCTTGATTCTTCAGTTTCTTACCACAACGTCTCAGCAAGTCCTGTTGGCTCCACCTTCAAAACCCACCCTGCGCCGACACGCCCCACACCATCTGTCCCACTTGCAGCAATACACTAATGGTCTTCCTGTTTCCACTCTTCCTCTCCTACTCAGTCTATCCTCAACACGGTAACCAGATATGGCTTTTTAAAATAGAAGTTAGACACTATCAATCCTTTGCCTAAAACCCTTCAAGGAGTTTCCATCACACTTGAAATCTTTGAACTCCCTACTTAAGTCTCTAAGGACCTGAATGATCTGGCGACACTATAATCACATTAGGACTCCCACTGCTTTTACCTCCTCCAGGAATACTTCTCCTTAGATCTTCAGATGACTCAGTCCTCACGTAAGTCAGGGAAACCTTCTCTGGATACCCTTTCTAAACATTCTTCCCCTCCTTCTGAACCCCATTACTCTGCTCTGTTTCTCTCTGTAGCACTCACTACCCACGAAATGACAGCTGAGGTAGGAAGTGTTGACTGTACGCCCGTTAGAAGAGGAGGTGAGCACACGGACTCTGCCTTGTTCACGCTGGCCCTCGGTGTGCTCTCAAATACTTGGTGGAATAACAATCTGCTGCCTTCGCAGAGCTTACATACAGTGAAAGATGACACGGAAGAGACCTGGGAATCCAGTTGAAAGTCTGTCGTTTACTTTGCTTCACCTCCCACCATGTTCACTTATGGGTGTTTGTCCTGCACCAAACAGTATTCTCCTAACTCTGGTTATATGTTGCCACATTTATCTTTTTAAATTTCTGTAAGGTGGGTACAAATATCACCCCTAGGAGACGGTTAAGTCACTTGCTCACGATCCCAGAGGTGATCAGAGGGAGGGTTTGGATTTACCTCAGACCCATCATGCCACTGGGCTGCGCCCTTCCCCACCATGTGAGGCTAAGTACAGCCCCTGTATCCCGTCTCCCATCTCCCGGAAAAGGATGGGGGGAGGCACAATGATATCCAACACTTCAATCAGAGAAAACAATGTTGTCATTTGTACTGCTAGAAACTTAATTACTAGATTAAGTCACAAGGACGCTTTTACCCAAATACAATTTAGGGATGACAATTGGCCACAGACCAAGGCTGAACAGGTGCATACAGAGACCAGATGGTGTTGGGGGGGCATCACATGAGACACTGGCCATGCTACTTCATTGCCCATGGTACCCACACTATAAATTTTCCCCTTCTAAAGATTTACACCTTTAAATGAGAACCATTAGAGGTGACAAGTTCACAAGTTTGGCTGCATTCAACCAAAGCAGAATACTGCAGCAAACACCTCGTCCCTGGCTCTTTATCTGTCACCAGGAAAATTCGCTGCCTGGCTGGTACAGAAAGACCAAACCAACTCTTTGCCTCAAACTCTGCATAACTGATCATGCAAGTTGGAAGGCCTCGGATGGATTCCACCTACAGTTTGATACAACACTAAGAAAATTTTCTGGAAGTCCCTGGCTCAATTCTGGAACAGCATGACACCTACAAACAGGTACCACAAGATCAGAGATACAGTAAGGTGACATCACTTCCTTCTTCTATGGTAATAAAATTAAAAACAGCGCATCTGTGTACCCTACCCAGATATCACTGGTTCCCACTGTTCAGGCCACACAGCACACACCTGCAGGCCTACACTCTACATACTCGCCCGCACACACTCCCTCCTTACCTGACCCTGAGGTTCTTGACTGCACAGGGAATAAAGAGCATCCACGATGAATCATGATGCAGTTATTTCACTGCAAATATTACAAATGCTAAAAAGATATCTAGACTCATTTCAAAAACTATAAAGAATTATTTTGAAAACAAACTAAGTATATGTATTCAACTCTATGACTGAACAGGAGCCAAAACTACTCTTGGGTTCTAAATTTACCAGAAGTAATATAAATTGTGACATTTGGCAACGTTCAGAATGTAATTTAAAATCACTTTTGAGAGGCGCCTGGGTGGCTCAGCTGGTTAAGTGTCCGACTTCAGCTCAGGTCATGATCTCACCACTCATGAGTTTGAGCCCTGGGTTGGGCTCTGTGCTCAGAGCTCAGAGCCCGGAGCCTGCTTCGGATTCTGTGTCTCCCTCTCTCTCTGCCCCTCTCCTGCTCATGCTTCTTTCTCTCAAAAATAAATAAAAATTAAAAAAAAAAAAAGATGAGTCTATAGACTGGCCCTCTACACACAGAGAAGGCAGCCAGCCCCTAGGAGCAAGGAAATTGAGAAGGCACCGTCCTCTCTTGGCTCTACTCTCCAAGATGAAATGATTTCTAAGTAGAGCTTTGCAAGATCCGGGCAAGATTGATTTCTGGATGTAGAAAAATGGAAATTAAACAAAAAGGAGGGGAGGGGGCGGATTCAAACAACAGCCAGCCCCGCGGTGCTCAAATGTCTGAAGAAAAGGGTCCTTAATCTCTTTGTCCTCGACACTCCCTGGCCAGTTAGCCGTCAACAGCATCCACAGCTCTGCAGGTCTAGGTCCATGCTCGTTAGCAAACTGCCCCTCACCCCACAGGCCAGGCAGCAGCTCCAGCTCCCGGCTCCTAGCAAGTGAGCAGGCTCCTTACAGACCAGAAACCAAGGAGACTTAGAAATGAGTCTCCAAAATTATTTCACTCAACCTCTTCATTTCACAGAGTCCAGATTGCTACGCTGACTATCTTAAATCTCTCTAAGGAAATTAGTGAAGGACTTAGGTTTTGAACCTCATTCTCCTAAGTCCCTGGTCTACTACCCTACGTTGTTGCTGGAAAAAATGAATGGATTGGCTGTCTGTCCTTCCATAAATGAGTAACGAGTTTAAAAACCATATATACGGCCAATATGCCTTAGCGGCTAAGAGTACTCTGTACTCTGGAACCAAACTGGCTGGTGTACATCCTGGCCCCGCGCTCACCAGCAATGTGACCTTGGGCAGGCTCTTTAACCGCACCTGTTTCATCACCCATAAAGTGGGAAGAAAAGTAATAACCAGCATGATGGTACCTACCTCACTGGGTTTTGGGACCACTTAAATGAGACAATATGTGTTATTAATATATTTTAAAATGAGAAATCAAGCACTGAAGATACTATCTACCACATCGTAAGTGCTATGTACTTACTAGGTATCAGTGTTCTTTCAAATTTGATTAAGACTGCAAAGAAATAGGAAAAGGAAGCTATGGTCTCACTTTGCTTTATTTCTCTAGGTTCATTCTAAATACTTTTCAAATATACAAGCTTCGTTTGATAAAAACATTTTGCAAGGAATTCAACAGAGTGGTTTCGTGGATTGCTCAGATCTAACTAGTGCAATTATTCTAGGCAATTTAAGGATAAGAATAAAAGTGGGGACTGATTCTACTGGTATTTAGCTCTAATCCATGACTTCCGGTTTGAGAACTGCTATTGATGTGTCATCCACATACTGTTCTCCAGGAATCTCGGGGATGCTCCAAGAGCCCAGGCTTGTTGGTTTGATTCTGGAAGGACAGTGCCGTCCGGCTCTCCAAGGCACCAGCCGGGCAGCACCTCCTGTGAGTCTGGGTCCCAGCCCTGAGGGCTCCTCCTCCCAGCTTCTGAGTTCTGGTAACTTCCAACTCCTTCCTTTTGATCCTCGGATCCCAGGACCATAGCTGCCTCTGGCAATTACTATCTTTATTAGCTCAAAGCTCTCCTTTGTGCCTTTTCAGTCTTCCCGTTCCTGCTTAACAGATTTCTGATACTGGAATCTCTCTGTTGCAGAAACTGAAGGGGCTTCTCTTTTCCTGACGTGACCGAGGCTGATGCACCACTGGGTGCCTCTGGGCCCAGGTCTCTGACACGACAGAGAACCACCCCTTGTGAAAATCGACAGAGAAGGCCACTCCAACTTCGCCTGAAGTATGTTAAAAACCTTGTGCCCCTTACACTGTTCTCTGCTTACTGTCGTTTTTTTAAGTTTATTTATTTACTTTGAAAGAGAGAGATATGAGAGAGAGAGAGAGAGAGAGAGAGAGAGAGAGAGAGAGTGAGTATATGACCAGGGGAGGTGTAAAGAGAGGGAAATAGAGAGAATCCCAATCAGGCTCCACATCCAGTGCAGAGCCCAACATGGGGCTCAAACCCACAAATCGAGATCATGACCTGAGGCAAAATCAAGAGTCAGACACTTAACCTACTGAGCCACCCAGGTGCCCTTTCTCTTTTTAATGTCTAATTTCAGTTTATCTCCTTGAGATTATGGGATCTTCTTCAATTAGTTGTCAGTGGACATACTCTATGTCACCGGCACCTACAGTGTGACAAGCCCTGACCCATCTGTGTTGATACGAAATTTCTTATAATCCCTACTACCTTTCCAATTTTCTCTCTTTCCTTTGGGTCTGTAAAATGAGCTTCCAACTCGAAAAGACACCATCTTAAAGTATCTATGTATGGAGATAGGTTTCTAATGTCTAAGAGTGGAGGAAAACTTGCCTCTGGGCATGTTTGCTTCTTAATTTAATAAAAGCTTTTACACGTGAACTGTAATATATTATATATAATATGTAATTGTGCATGACGTATAACATGTGTAGTGCATCACAGAGCACATACAGTGTGTACCGCTTTCACAGGCCTAACGTATTTATGTTGCTAGTTACATACTCTGTATTATAAGTAAGTACATAAAGCCTGTGAGATTCATTTATTATTTTTAACGGACCATTATTTATACAAGTTACTGCTTTTTATTTTATTTATTTATTTATTTATTTATTTATTTATTTTTGAGAGAGAGAGAGAGACAGCATGAGGATCAGAGAGAGGGAGACACAGAATCAGAAGACAGGCTCCAGGTTCATGAGCTAGCTGTCAATTAAAAATTGTTTTAATATTTATTTTTGAGAGAGAGAGACAGAGCATGAGCAGGGGAGGGGCAGAGAGAGAGGGAGACACAGAATCTGAAGCAGGCTCCAGGCTCTGAGCTACCTGTCAGCACAGAGCCTGATGCGGGGCTCGAACCCACGAATGTGAAATCTGACCTGAGCCGAAGTCGGACGCTCAACTGACTGAGCCGACGCGCCCCAGTTACTGCTGTTTAAAGTCTCCTCTTTGTCTCTTGCTATTTGATTATGAGCTCCCTGAAAGCACATACACGTGCAAGTGGGTGTGCATTTGTGCCTACGCACGCCTGGCGCAGAGTCTGGCCCTGTAAACGTGTGCCAGATTGAGTTATAATCACAAATCGATGGAGATTTCAGTCCACATCTCGGTCACCTTTGATCCCCCAGCAGCTAAGCAGAACAATGTCTTGGTTAAAGTCAATGCCCAGAAAATAACAAGTTGACTAACACAGAGAAGCTCTTAAAACACAATCAGAAAAAAACACATTTGTCATGTAAAGTGTATATGGAGCCTGAAGAAAAAGGATACAGGAAGAAAGGCTAGAGTCAGAAATATAAAGGGGCGCCTGGGCCGCTCAGCCAGTTGAGTGTCTGACTTCGGCTCAGGTCATGATCACACTGCTCGTGGGTTCGAGCCCCGCGTCAGGCTCTGTGCTGACAGCTCTGAGCCTGGAGCCTGCTTTGGGGGGAAAGAGAGAGAGAGAGAGAGAGAGAGAGTGTGTGTGTGTGTGTGTGTGTGTGTCTGCCTGCCCCTCCCCTGCTTGCTCTCTCTCTCTCTCTCAAAAACAAACAAACATTAAAAAAAATTTTTTAAAAAGTATAAAGAGGACATTACATCATGCAGCTTCAAGGTTGCGAAAGGGGCCTCCCTAGCCCCTCACCCTGACACTGCCCTGCCCCTACTAATTCCACTGTGAACAGTGTCATTTTTCAGCTTAGGGTTTCGGCCCAGTTAAAACACAAACACCTTGGAAACTGTAATACTTTAGTCATTTGACCAGCTCTTCTGCTGAAACCACTTTAGACTTAGATTAGTGGGTCTGGAGGACGCTAGCCCTGGAGACATCTGGACAGTCCAGGGCATTCTGGGCTGTCATCCTTGGTGGCATTCAGCGGTAAAAGGAGGGGCACCACATGGGCCTCATGTAGGTAAAAACCTGTTTATCATTATCTGAGCTTAAAACCTAAGTCCATTTTATTTTCATGATCCCTATTTGTGTTAAGTTCTCTAAAATGAAGTCAGAGTACAAATCAAGGAAGGCTGATCACTGTCTTGATAGAAATAAAGTATTGTCTGCTGCTTCATAAAACCATTTATCACTGACTAGAACGAGACATCTGAGCCACCTCTACAACCCATACAATTCTGGGTCAGCAGAATTGTAGCTAAATGCGTGACTCCCAACTCCTGTCTTCCGGCATAGTTGTGCTGAAACCTTTTCATATTTAAACCCACGTGTGTTTTATAAGTCATGTTCCTTTTTTCCCCCTTGTATTTCAGTTATGAAATTATATTGACATTTTAAAATTACATGCACAGGTAAATAATACTGCCTATGAATTTTGTTTGAGAATAATAAAGAGGGCAATAAAAAAAAGGGTTTAGATGGAGGGAAGGATGAGAACAGTAAGAGGGTATTTGGTAGAAACACCACGGAGAAGAGAGAGAGAGTGAGATCCGACTATGAGCCCACAGAAGGTATCTGATGAATGCTTAAAGATGAATGGACTTTGTCGACCCTTTTTTCTAGGCAAAAATGCCACGTGGGTGTTATTCGTGGCTTACAGGACTTAGCCAGATGCATGGAAGGATGTAAGGCGGACCAGCATTCAAACCCTGGCTCTGCCTTTTACAAGTCACGTAAACTTGGGCAAATAATTTCCATTCTCTGAATGCTGATGCTCACATTTGCAAAATGGAAGTAATAAAAAAAGGCTTTACAAGTTGGACTCCCTGAATCTTAAAAGTCTATCTCTATGTCTGGCATATCATATGCCTTTCACAGAGATCAATTCCTGCCCTCCTAAATGTGGCTTCATTTTCTAGTATGCCCAGAAAGAGGGAAAAGCCAAGATGGTAACTGTGTTAGGTACCTACAGCGACGTAACAAATTACCCCCAATTTAGTGGCTTAGAACAACACACGTCCAGTTGAGTCCTGAACAATGCAGAGGTCAGGGGTGCTGATCTCCAGCACAGTCAAAAAAATTTGCATATTTAACTTCTGACTCCCCTGAAACTCAACCACGAATCAGCCTACTGTGGCCCAGAAAAAGCCTTACTAATAACAAAAAAGTTGATGAACATGTTTTTGTATGTTCTATGTATTACATACTGTGTCCTTATGATCAAGTAAGCTAGAAAAAAGAACGTGTTGGTAAGAAACTCATAAGGAAGAGAAAATACATGTATAATACAGTACGGCACAATACCTTTGTTCTAACCCGCGCTGTCCCAGGGCACCTGTATTATGTCAGTTTCTGTGGGTCAGGAACCTGAGCATGGCTGGACAGGTCCTCTGATTCAGACTCGATGGCAAGGCTGCCACCAAGATGTCAGCTAGAGCCTTCTCTGAAGGCTTTAATGTTCACATGGCTATTGGCAGAATTCAGCTTCTAGAAGGCTGTTGGGACAGAGGTCTTCAGTTCCTCACTGTCTGCTCGGCAGATGCCTCCCACAGTTACCTGACCCGGGGACCTTTCCAACACGGCAGCCTACTTTCATCGAATCATACCAGCCAAGGCGAAAGTAGAGTCTGATAGCAAGACAGAAGTCCTACCTTTTGTAATCTAATAGTGAAAGAGACGTTTCATCATCTTTGTCATATGTATAAGCAAGTCACTATATCCAGCCCACACTCGAGGAGTGGCACATCCAGGAAAATCTGAATTCGTTGAGACGGGAATGGTGGTAGGCAGGCAGGCACCTTAGAATTGGCCTGTTACAAAATAAAATAGGGACCTGTACAGACTTCTCTTCTAGGTATGTGAAAAAATTAGCTGAGTCAATATGTGTGCACTGTATGTTAGCTGACTTGACAACAAATTCTATTTTAAAAATACGTAAAGAAAATGTTTTCAACACCCAATCCATGTACCTCAACTGTTAAAAATTTAACTCACTGATTAATGTCATGGGTTTTGTGTCTGATAGATTCCTCTTAAAAATCTGGCATAAAACTCAGGAGTATTCAAATCACAAAAGGATGCTCTAGGACTATATAAACCGACAGGAAAACAACAATGCTAAAAATGTTCAAATCTGACAGCCAAACCCCTTCTAATTGCTGTGTTGTTCAAAGTGATTTCAAATAGAAATCATGGGTCCGTGTCCCTGAACTGAAACCTGGCAATCCTCCCCTTCACTCAACTCTAAACACAAAAGGAATCTAAAAGCTTAATGGATCATCCATTAAATGCTCTTTCTTAATTCCCACATCCCAAAGTGAAGATCTGCATTACCTTAAAAAAATGAATTTCCTTAGAAAATGCAGTAGCCATGGGGCACCTGGGTGGCTCAGTTGGTTGGGCATCCGACTTTGGCTCAGGTTATGATCTCACGGTTCATGGGTTCAAGCCCCGCATTGAGCTCTGTGCTGACAGCTCAGAGCCTAGAGCCTGTTTCAGATTCTGTGTGTCCCTCTCTCTCTGCCCATTCCCCACTAATGCTCTCTCTCTGCAAATTTTTTTTAAAGAAAATGTAACAGTCAGCACTGAAAAACTGATGCAAAACACCAGTGGTTAATCTTTTAGAAGAAAAATAAATTTTAAAAAATTAACTTTCTAGGATTAACTTCTGCTGGTGGCCATACTTCTAAAATTTTACTTTGGAATCATACTGGCTGAAGAACGTGACTTCTGGGAGAACTTTGGAAACATCACTGCTGTTTAAGACATATACCCCAAAACTACCTTCATGTAAGGGACTAAGTCCCAGGAGTCACTCCGCCCACACTGCCCTGCTCTGGGCAGGTGGAACCTGGGCTGATTCCGTGAGGCCCTGCCCCCACCCAGCTGGATGGGCTGGGTCTCACACGCACTGAGCCAATTCGAGTCCTTCCAAGGAGCCTGAAAATGGTATAGAGGGACACTACCCACCTGACTTGTGGCGCGTAAGTTCAAGGCTAGGGAAGGAAACCATGTTGAGGCCACGGATACCATGATGGTTAATTTTATGTGTCAACTTGATTGAGCCACAGGGGGTCCAGGTATGTGGTCAAACGTTACTCTGGGCCTGTCTGTGAGGGTGTTTCTGGACGAGATTACACTGAATCGGTAGACCGAGTTGGACAGAGTGCCTGCCCCAGGGTGGATGAACAATGTCCAATCCGTAGGAGGCCTGAACAGAACAAAATGGGGGTCCATCCCACAAGTCAGGGGCACATGTCCTGCCTGGCTGCTTGGAGCGGGCCATCAGTCTTTTCTGGCCTTCAGAATCAAACTGAAACATCAGCTTGTTGTGGCTCTCCAGCCTGCCCGCTTTCGGACGGGAACCGACCCCATCAGCTCTCCTGGCACTCAGGCCTTCGGACTCCAAAGAGAAGGACACCGTGGGCCCTCCTGGGTCTCCAGCTTGCCAACTGGGATCCTGGGACTTCTCAGCCTCCACTGGCTGCAAGTGAGCCAATGCTGCATAATAAACCTCTTCATATAAACATCATATGCATACACATAAATAACCTACTGGTTATATCTCTCCACAGAACCCTAATATGTATACTAAGAAGTACAGAAAAGCAGGGGTGTCTGGGTGGCTCAGTCGGTTGAGCATCTGACTTCAGTTCAGGTCATGATCTCCGGTTCATAGGTTCGAGCCCCATGCCGGTTAGCACAGAGCCTGGAGTCTGCTTCAGATTCTGTGTCTCCCTCTCTCTCTCTGCCCCTCCCCTACTTGTAGCACTCTTGTCTCTCTCTCTCAAAAATAAACATTAAAATTTTTTAAAAATAGAGAAAAGCAATATGTAGGGAGAAAAATGAAGTGATGTATTAAAAAAAAAAAAAGGCATAAAAGACCATGTTGCCTGTGGAGAAAGAACACGGGGAAGTGTCTTGTGCTTACAGACTTTCAAAAGATCTGGCTACCCATCCTGCCCGTGGGTGCCACGCAACACTCCTGACTCCTTACATAAATCCCCTTTTACACAAGCCCGCACAGTGGGCTATAGATGACCACAACCAAAATAAGTCTCGAGTAAGTGTGAGGTGAACCAGTGCTCGGGAAGTAGAAAGCCCCCATCTCCAGCCCGGCCCCCTGATTCATGCAGACAGAACACAGGACAGCAAGACACAAGACCCCGGGGTCAGAAGGAAACTGCCTTCGCTCCCCTGCTTCGACACATACTGGCCACGTGACTACTGCTAAGTTCGCTTCTCTAAGTCTTCGGTTTCCTGATCTGATGCCGCAGGGGGCTGTTGGGAGAATGAAGAGAACTCTGCGCTCCAGCGCCACGATGGAAAGCCTTCCAGATGGCGCCCCAGGTGTGTGGCCCAGAGGAAGGGCTCACACGTAAGCCATTAGGGTGCCTTTCTTTCTAACATCACGTTCCCTGATTGTCACCAAAGCCACTGTCTTAAGCAAGTAAGGAGGGCACTTTTAACACAAATTGATACAAACACCTGTGACAGTTTATTTGTCAGTGGTTTGTCTGCCTTGGCTCACTCCACTTTGCAAAATAAATATATACCAGCCGCTATACCACCACACATAGTAAAAATTATAGCAGAAATACTGTGTCTTTCAGGAAATCATTCTCAATTGCCAAGAACCTAGCCTTCTGAAGCAAACGCTGTACCAAAAGACAGAACATCCTACAGAAGTACAGAGGGCTCTGAAGTCAGCGGGACATGGGGTGAAATATGCATGTATTCTTGGTCAAGTTTCTTATTCTTCCTAAGCCTCTCTTTTCTCCTATTTTCAAGGGGATACATCGCTGGGTTAGGAAAGATTAAAATAAGTTACGTAAAGGTGAGAACTAACTAAAAGTGCTAAATAATTGCTAGCTTCTTTCCAACCCTAGAATATCCAGGAACTAATTCATGTATTCAACTTAATGATATACTAGTCATCACCCAATGGGCCCCAAGAAACAATTTTGCTATTAACTTAAATGGCTCTAATCATGTCAAGTAGGTTGCACTACTTTGCCTTAAAGCAGGTGGGTAAGACTCTGCATCTAAATGCTATTGAACTCCCCCTCGATGCAAGGCAGCGCTGCACCCCAGTTCCCCGTGACAGTCCTGACCATAACAGGGCCCCATTTTCCCTTGAAAGTCTCCTGGTTTGGATAATAAATGATCGGATCACCCTGCCTAAATAAAATAAAATCTTCAGATGAAAGACGAACTTCTAAAATTTGTTATTTCGCATCAATGCTTGTTTACTGTGGTTTATTATGATTTAGGTTTTTTCCATCCAGCCTCTGAGGCAGACTGTAAGTAAGACCATTCAGGGTTCCATATCCACGCACCAAGTAGCTTTTCATAGTGTCCGGAGTCGGGAGTCATGACTGCGCTGTCAGCCTTTATTTCACAGGACGAGTCGCACGAGCGAGCACAGCAGCAGGACAGGGCCACTGTGGTTTATGCTGTGGTTTATGGAGCCCCCCGCGCCCCCATACTGACTAACAGTCAGGACAGTACTTGACGTGCTTCTGGTACTCTGTGCTGTAAAATGCACTCTCACATTTACCATCTAACTTAACTCTCAAAAGCGAACACCATTTTCTACCCCACGATCTCATACACACCTGTTGCTGCCACACAACGGTGGGGGGGGGGGACACCTCAAAAGCCAATGCATTAGCTCACAAGTTCTCTGAAGCTCACCTTCTCTCTACCCAAGATCCCCAGAACTCGTCTGTCTCACTGCCTTGACCCTGCCTTCCACCCACCAACATGGATGGATGCAAAGACCAGTTCCGGGCCTTCTTCCCCATTTTGAGCCCTGCCCTCTACCTCCATCCTCAACGTCCAGCTCTGTTCACCAGCATCATGAAACCAAAGCCAAAGACGAGAGGTGCCCTGGCCACACTCCTGCTCAAGGACACGTGGCCAGGTCTGCCCTTGGCCTAGACCCTGCCCGTTTGGAAAGAGGGAGAAAACATTTTACACATGAAGAAACTGAGGCAGGGCAGACAAGGTCACACACCAGCATTGCTTGAAGAGGAGTGTGGGTCTTCTGAGTCCAGGGTCCACCATGTTTCTCCTACACCCGTGCTTCTCAGATTTCAATGTGTACTCACAAGGTCAGCTTCATAATGGCAAATGTTGGGTCCCTTGTTCCGGAGAAAATTATTGCCCGTTCTCTAGTCTCTCTCTTGACTGGTTATGGTTTTATTTTTTGTTTTGGGGTATTTTTTTTGTTTTGGGGGGGTTTTTTGCTATTTGCCACTTCTGCATGGGGAGGTACTCAGAACCTCACATCAGATGGGGCACACTGAGCACATGTACCCAGCCCTGACCTCCCCACACTCATGCCCGGGTCCCCACTGCAGGCAGAGGGCATCTGTGGGCACCCACCGGGTGGGGGCAGGAAGCCTGCCTGGAGCTGTCCTGGCAGCACGTAGGACCACACATGCACGAACTGAGCCTCCAGGCCTCCCACACAGGCCCCAGTGTCCCATCGGATTTCACCTACAATGCACAGCTTCAAAGATAAAATCAGTAAGAATGTCAAGACAGCACCACCGGGCACTGAACCCCAAACACAGGGCACTGCTTCTGAGCACGTGCCCCCTTACAGTCACTACTCACACGGCAGGAAGCCGCTCCTGTGCTGGGTCTTGTTAAAAGGCACAATGTGAATAAGAGACCTCTGACGTAGGACCTTGCTATTCAAGGATAGTCTGCAGCCTCGAGGAGCAGGTTAGAAACGCACAGTGTCAGGACCGCCCCAGACCCACTTATTTATTATTTCAGAGCCAATTGCAGGCCTCCTATTTCTTTCATTATTCAAATAAGGCAGCCATAAAGATAGGTATTAAATATAAGTCACCATAAACAGTGTGGAGGTACCTCAAAAAACTATTTATAGAACTCCCTTATGACCCAGCAATAGCATTGCTGGGGATTTACCCAAGAGAGACAGAAATGCTGATGCATAGGAGCACATGTACCCCAATGTTCATAGCAGCAATGTCAACAATAGCCAAAAAATGTAAAGAGCCGAAATGTCCATTACCTGATGAGTGGATCAAGAAGATGTGGTATATATTCATGATGGAGTACTACATGGCAATGAGAGGGAATGACATATGGCCTTTTGTAGGAAAGTGGATGGACCTTGAGGGTGTCATGCTGAGCGAAGTAAGCCAGGCAGAGAAGGACAGATACCTTATGTTTGCACTCATAGGTCTAACAGGAAAACAGGAGAAACCTAATGGAGGACCAGGGGGAGCGGAGGAGGGAGAGAGAGTTGGGGAGAGAGAGGGACGCAAAACTTGAGAGACTACTGAATACTGAAAATGAACTGAGAGTTGAAGGGGAAGGAGAAGGGGGGAAAAGAGGTGGTGGTGATGGTGGAGGGCACTTAAGGGGAAGAGCACTGGGTGTTATATGGAAAACAATTTGACAATAAAATATTATGGAAAAAAATATATATAAGTCACCATCCATTGTATCCTTAAAATTTGATGGGTCAGAAGTAGCAAATCTATTCATATTCACGGTATCTTCTTGTCCGGGGTGAGACACGCTACGTGACTTCTGCATATACTGACGTCACTCAGGTGGCCCTGGCACGAAGATGGCCTGATTCCTGCCAGGGAGACAGTGCCACCCCCACTCAGAAGGGCCCATGATTGGAAACTGGAAAGTGGGTAAGGGCCCACTTCCGCAGCTTGTGGATGGAAGAGCAGCTGGACGGCGGTGACATTTACAGGTTCCTGTTCAGGAATGGCAGCAACCATGAACTCTAAGGGGTGGTGGGGAGGAACAGGGGTTCCCAGAACTCCTGTGGCAGGAGCTTCAGGCCGTGGAGTCCCGCTCAGCATCGACCCGCACAGGACGCAGAGAATGAGATCTCCAGCAAACTGAGCCTCAGTCTCATAATCCCTAAAAATGGGGCCAGTCACTCGTGCCCTGCCCACAGGATGGGAGCCTTTGCTCAGCCCAAAGGAGACCATCAGTATGCCAGTTCGTGAACCATAAAACACCGCGCGAGTCCTAAGCTGCTGCTGTTTAACAGTCTTAGAAAATACTACAGGTGGGGCGCCTAGGTGGCTCAGTTGGTTAAGCGGCTGACTTCAGCTCACGTCATGATCTCGTGGTTCTTGAGTTCAAGCCCTGTGTCTGGCTCTTTGCTGACAACTTGGACCCTAGAGCCTGCTTCAGAGTCTGTGTCTCCTTCTCTCTCTCTCTCTGCCCTTCCCTGCTCACACTCTGTCTGTCTCTCAAAAGTAAATAAACATTTTTAAAAATTTTAGAAAATGCTACAGGTGACTAGCGAATGCTATATTCCAGCTTCGCGTGGTATCGGAGGCAGGTCTAGGGGGCAGGGAGCATGATAGAATACATTCTTTTCAAGGTGGAATGTTGTGAGACTGACAAATCACCTTTACAGCTAGAACAAATCATGCCTGCTCTGCAGTAATACTTGGAAATCCATCATCAATGTGATTTACACGCTGCACCAATAAATCACACAAAGTATAGACTGTGTGGCCCAAAGAGGAAACAAAAGTAAACACCGTGTTTCACCTGCACTGTTGGCGGGACAAAATGAAAACCCTGGCTGCCTCAACTGGCATAATGCCGTTGGTCCCTCACTGGTTTGGTTATTTTTGGAACCTTTTATGGAATATTAACTTTATGTGCTCTAATTCTGCAGGAGGCCACATTGGAAGTGCAAAGAAATACAAATAATTAAAAAGCAGAAGTGAAAAAAAAAGTAACCAAGTATTTTTCCCCAACTTTCAGTAGTGAGTATATCAAACAATTATATATCATCAATGTGTTGAATTAACTGAATGAATATATCAGTCAATATATCAATGCATCTCTTCAAAAATGCAAGACCCCACTTGATACCCTTACCCCAGCACTAACATGACAACATTCAACACGCCTCACTCACTGGGGCTAGCAAAAATTTTTTTTTATTGTTTGTCCAGGAATAAACATAAGTAAAGGAATGATATAGAAAAGTAACATTTTAAATCAGTGGCAGTATTTTAAAATTTATACTGTGCCAGTGGGGGAAAAATATGAAGCTAACTGACCCACTAAGGAATCAAGCAGTAACCTAAGCTCCAGGTTATAACCAATTGAATTAGCAAAGCACAAACAGAAAAAAAAAACAAAATAAAATTTGATGTATTATTTAAAGTACACTACTCTGTAGACCTCCCAGACTCACATATTTAAAAAACAAACAAACAGGTCTTTACAAGAGACACCAACCTTAAGTTCTACAAAAGAGTTTTCTAATTCCAATTAGTTAGTGCCCTTTGTTGATATTATTCCGCATTTTCTGACCAACAATAATGAATAACCCACAAGCGCTAATGAGTAACTAACTTCCTTTGTCTCCAAGGACAGCAGAGCCCAACAAGAAATGTCAGAGGCCCTAAAGTAAAATAAAAAACCTTTACAATGGAAATCTTCCCAATTACACGGTCCTACAGGGACTGAGAATGTGGAGTTGTCTTAAATATTTAAGTAGCTGTGTCAAATGTGCTTAAAGGGAGGATCATAAAGCTGATTTCCCAGATGCTTTGAAAAATGCATTTCTACCAGTCTAATGACAGTCCATAACTGTTGAACAGGAAGTAGGGAGAAACGCCATTACTGGTAGAGATAAGTGAGGTTCTGTACTCCCCAGTCCTGGCAGGGCCGGGAGGTGGCCAGGTGGGGGACAGCCCGCATGCTCACGCAGTAGCTCAGATAAACACAAACACGCTCAACTCAGTACATTAAACATTCGCGTGTAGAAAGAAATCATTTTTAAAACTAATCTCTACTATCGGAGAAAGGTAAAGCTAAAAGTGACTCCGATGGTCGCACAGAGCAAATCAACGGACACACGGGCGCTGCAGAGGGGCACGGACCCCGCAGACCAGCGAGGAATGCACGAGGAGGGCTCTACACTGTTCTGTTCTGACTGGAACACATTAGCTGCTTCTGACGGATCTCTTAACCCTGTGCACGCACGGGGCCTGGAAGCAAGGACAACCCAGAGCCAGTAAAAGCACGCCTTGTCCAGTTTTCCAAATATTTCTCAGTAAGAGGGACCCTAGTTTGGGGGCAAAATGGCTGATTCCGAGTCTAGGGCAGGGAAGTAAAAGTGGACCTAGAATATCTTGTCAGGTGTGAACACAAGGAAGGGCTTAATGGGAACACGTCAAAAGGCCGCACAAACTGGCCTGAAAGGGCTCGCACCTGCCAGGTCTGGGACAGTCCAAGCCTCAGGAAAGATTAGCGATGATGAGGAATCACAACCCAGGACTTTTAGAAGGAATACATGAGGTCTACAGTGATTCTTGAAAAAATGAGAGAGAAGAATTCTTCTTGCAAGGAAAATGCCAACTAACAGCAGAAAATAAATACTGGAATCAGAAAATCACCATTAGGCAATTAATAACGTAGTGACAATTCGCATAAGCGTCACTGAAGGAGAATAACCAGAACTGGCTTGACCACCACTACCCTCAGCTCCTTAGTCCACACGGATTTTCACTTAGCACTCGCTTGTTTTTATTTTTGTGATAAAGTACACCTAACCTAAAACTGACCATCCTAACCATTTTATTTTGTTTTAAAGTTTATTTATTTAAGTAATCTCTCCACCCAACATGGGGCTCGAACTCACGACCTCAAGCTCAAGAGTCACTCTCCACTGAGTGAGCCAGCCACGTGCCCCCTGCCATCTTGACCAGTTATTTATTTATTCATTAAGTGTATTTATTTGAGAGAGAAAGCATGAGTTGGGGAGGAGCAGAGAGAGAGGGGGGAGAAAGACAGAGAGAGAGAGGTGGGGGAGGGGGGGAGATCATGACCTGAGCCAAAGTCAGACATTTAACTGACTGAGCCACCCAGGCGCCCTTAATTATTGTTGAAGTGTATAGTAAGTGAACTCGCCCTGCTGGGCAAGGTGCATCTCCAGACCTCCCCACTGCCCCTCCCTCAGTCGACGGCAACCCCCAGTCTACTTTCTGTCTCTGTGAGTTCACTCTTCTAGGAACCTCATGTAAGAAGAATCCTGTGGCCTCTGTCTTTCTGCACTTGGCAGGAGTCACTCAGAACGGTGTCTTCAAGGCTCACCCATGTTGTAGCGGGTGTCGGAATTTCCTTCCTTTTTAAGACTGAAAAATATTCCATTGTGTGCATAAGACATACATATTATTTACCCATCCATCTGCCTCCACTTGGGTGCTCCCACCTTCTGTCATACAAAGTGCTGGCTTTGTCATCACAACTACTGGAAGGGCAGCTTTGCAAAGAGGTGACATCACTGAAAGGAGCACGGGGCAATCGAGGGTTGAAAGTCTGGACCTCCACAAGCTGGCGGTTTGCCTGGGGTCCAAAGGATGCCGCGTAGCCTGTTTCCCTCAAAAGTAAACATCTCCTGTGGTTCTCCAAGTTTGCTGGGCACCCCAGTGCCTTTGGCACACTACTTGAGACCCATGCTCTATGACGGGAAAGCCACTGTCACGTGCGTTTTCAGCTGAGGGGAACTCCCTCCTTAAGTAAGTAACAGAAACACTACCATTAGGTTTCTATTTCTCACAAGGCCCCCACGAGATACTTCTCCAATCTCCAAGTCCGATATGTGCCTATGTGGCAACGCTTAGGTAATGTATTTTCTGTGCCAAATTCCACTGGACTCCTGAGAGATAGGATAGTCACTCTCAAGGCCAGAAAATGTATTTTCTTAGCCACCCTATAAAAAATACTTAGCCCCAAAGTAATGGGACCCCACTGTGACAGCTTTACGTCAACTTTAGCAGGTCACAAGGTGCCCAGATATTTGGTCAAATACCATTATGGGTGTTTCTATGAGGGTTTTTGGAGGAGAATTACATTTAAATCAGCAGACTGAGTAAAAGAGATTGTTCTTCCTCAGCGGAGAGACCTCGCCCCATGAGTTGAACTTCTGAATAGAATAAAAGGCTGACCTTCCACCAAGCGAGAGTGAACTCTTCCCTGAATGACTGCCTTCACGCTGTGACATCGGCATTTTTTCCTGCCTTTGGACCCAAAATGAAATGTTGGGTCTTCTGTGTGTCACACCTGCTGGCCTTCAGAAAGGGACTACACCATTGCCTTTCCTAGTTCAAAGCCATCAGCTCTCCCAGGTCTTCAACTTACTGACTCATCTTCTCTTCTTGGGAATGGTCGGCCTCCACGTCTATTCAGATACAGGTATCGGCACAGGCAGAGATATATTTCCTATAGGATCTACTTCATTCAAGGACTCCCTACCTAGTACACCCACAGAGTCACAGGCTCTTAGCACCCATCTATCTGGGTCATGGCAATGTCAGTAACACATAAGAAATCAGTGACAGATCCCAGAAGAGATGTCAACCTCAAGTTTATCACACCATTCCATCACATCATCCCCAAGGTTAAAACCCTTCCACAACTCACAGTGTGGTCAACATAGATCCAAACTCCTCAGCACATCACTCAAAACCTTTATCTGACCTCTGCTTATTCCTCTCCCAGTCTCGTCTCTTACCACAGTCTGTACAGCCCCCAGCGGGGAATCAGGCAGAAGTGAATGAAATGCACCATATCTCTCCCTCCAGGTTTTGAAGGTGCTCGTCTGTCTATGCAGAGTAGTTTCCAGACAGCATCCCTCACACACACATGACATACAATTTGCATGATTGCAAAGCTAGCTACTTATCCTTCAGGTTCCACCTAGATGTCCTACTCTCCTCCCAGACCAACGCATCAAGCACAGGTGGGGAGGGGAGAACCCTCCAAATGTGGCCCGACTGCCCTCAGGGTATCACTATCAGAGCCCTAACTGTGCTTTAACTGCCCACTCCTTTGTCGGAATTCTACTAACTCCTCGAGAACCAAGGCTCAGGTTTTCTTGGCTACTGTAACGCTAAAGCAGTGGCTCGCCTATCAGACATGCTCAATAATTCTCTGCTGAGTAAATGACTGGATGGAGTTCAGTCCCGGATCACCATCCTCAGCCATTTACATTAATGAGATCTGAAAGACACACATTCAGCCACTGCTGGCACCATCCAGAGTGGTACCCAAGCTCCCAAGGCCAGAAACGATGGCAATACTGCTCTCTTCGACCCCTGGTCCCTGCTCAGGCTCGCCCCCACCGTGCACATCCAGAACAGGCACCACGAGCTCAGAAGCTGCGCAAGGAGCCAGAAAGCTGCAAAGAGGAGACTCGGGGGCGGCACTAACGCTTACATGTTCCCTGAGCCCCAGGATGTGTGATCCCTGAGAGCTCACCAGCCCGGAATTCCCTGAAGCACTGTCCTTCAGCCATGAGCGCAGCCGTAACCACTGCTGCACACTGTCCAAGTAATGTCCCCAAACTCCCTCCCAGGTGGCAATGCTGAAGCCACTTCTACTTTCTAGACCTTAGTTCCTGTATCAGTTAATTTAATAGTAGCACACGACTCAAGGCCGTTGTGAGAAATATAACTGAGATCACATATTGGAAGTCTTCAGTACAGGGCCGGACCCGTGCTAAGTTATGACATAACAAATAGAAGTCATTAACATTATCAGCATTGTCACTGCCAGCCAGGATTTCAACACAAGTAGACGAGACAGCAAGCTACGGCACACTAGACAAGCGTGAGCAGAAAGAGTCTACTGGGTCTCCGCCCCTGCAAACCCAAGGACACGAGTTTGACCTCAAGGAACATAGTTTGTCACCCACGAGCACAGCACCCTGCGATGATGGGGTGTGGAGGCAGCCCCAGGAGAAGTGTGCCCTAAACTCATACTAAACATCAGTGGGTCTGAGAAACAAAACAACCGGAAACCAAACATAAACCTACGCCAATAAACCAATAAACCAATAAATAAATAAATAAGAAAAAAGCTACATATATGTTTCAGGTTTTTCCTTAATCGGCCTGTTTATACCATGGAGAGAAATACAGAGACGCTAAAACAACTTTTTGGTTATTTGCCTGATAAAAATAATTATTTGCCCTAACTGGGTGAGCCATGAGTTAAGTGGGTGAATGGCTACTTGGACGGCTAGTAATTCCATTTGATAGTGTAAGCACTTAATATAAACATTTAAAACCAAATGCTACAAATACCTAAAGGAATATATAATTGCGCTATTTTGCATAACAAAGCTGTGGTTGTCACGAGACACACAGTCTTTTTCTGGCCCAAATACACATCTCGTTTGCAATATAACTCATTAAGCCAACATCGGTTTCTAGAGAGAGTGTGCCCTTTGAATAATCTGCTATTCTCCAACAATTATTCTTGGATTTAAAATACACATTATCCTAATACTATTGAATTAAAAGCACATTCTCTCTGCATTTCAAATTAACCAAGTTTTCCAGTTCTCCACAAGCCCCCAAACATGCTCTTTCGCTTTTTCTTCTAGCTCTCTTCGCTCCTGTCACTAGCTTTGTTACAAAACTTACACGTTCTGCTCTAGGAATAATTTTTTATCATTTCTGTGTACTAATTCTTCACTTTATTGGCTATTAACATTTCTCTTCTTTTATTCTTTTCTTTCCATACCTCTGACACCCAACTAGCACAATGAGCATTCCGGCCGCCCCTCCTCCGGGGCCTACTGAATTCAGCCCCTTTGTACTTCCAGGGGATAGGACCCCACAAACTCACTCTTGTCCTTCCTCCACCGACCCACCCTCATCCCTGTTTCTTTTCTTTTCTTTTCTTTTCTTTTTTTTTTTTAATGTTTATTTTTGGGAGACAGAGAGACAGAACACAGGCAGGGGATGAGCAGAGAGAGACAGAGACACAGAATCTGAAGCATGCTCCATGCTCAGCACAGAGCCCAATGCAGACTCGAACTTGGGAACTACGAAATCATGACCTGAGCTGAAGTCAGACGCTCAACCAACTGAGCCACCCAGGTGGCCCCCATCCCTGTTTCTGATCTCTCTGTGTCTCCTTCCACTCCGCTTCACGGTCCCACAAGGCATCACATTTGCCACCGTGGCCTCCTCGCCATTACACGCACATACACGTCCACCCCCTGACCACGTGTGCTACATACTGTGAGACCATTGGCTCTGATTCTGACGTTCAATCACATACTTTTCCAGAAGATTTGCTGGCAGAGGAGGAACTAGGGGGAGGAAAAAAATAGTTTCCACTTGTCAAAGATCCCAGAAAGACAATCCTACCTTTCCCAGGATTTGGAGGAAAGGGACTTCCAAACTCCTGCTGCTTTGGCTTTAAAGTGTGTGGCCCTGACATGCCTCCAGCCTGGGCGACCTGGAATCGTGGCTTCCCGTTGGTGAGCACTTGTCTCCGGGGGCTCAGGGCAGGAAGATGGAGGCGGCTCTCGGCCGCGCCGCTCTGAGGGGCCAGCCCTCCTCCCGACGGCATCTTGAGATGGAGGCTGTTAGCGAGACTTCCGAGACTTCCGATAGCGGAGCTCAACGTGCTGCCACAGGACGAGGGGCTAGGAGTCCCGGAATGGGCGCAGATGGGAGGGATGTGGTGGCCACTGACCATCCCAGGCCCCTGGGGGCTTCCCGACGTCCGGTGGAGACTCATGCTGCATGACCTTCCATTCATTCTGAAAAACCCCGCAGCCAGGATGGTCAAATATCCAGTGGCACTACTGAGTCCTTTCCGGCAAAGTCCAGGAAGTTATCCATAGTGTGGGTTATTAGCCTGTTTAAAAGAATAAATGCAGGCAGTTTTAAAGGTAAAAATGAAAGTAAGTCCCAGTGAGTTTCCAACCAGTAGCATTCATATCAAGAAGAAAAGAAGCACTCTTAGCAAAACAGCCTTTTACGTAAGGTGGGGTCACCAGACACACAGTTTGCTGGCAGGCACTCGCCCCTCCTGCAGGCGCGGCAGACGTGGGTTATGGATCACTGCATCGTTTTGTTTGCCACTGAGCCCTTCTCAATACAGCGCTCTTGGCAACGACAACCAATCAACGGGTGCCAGCTTGCAAAATGAAACTTATTTCGCTCCCTGGAGGATCTGTCCATCCTAGTTCACTTGTGCCCCAGTGAGTCTTGGGAAACCCAAAGCATCAGCTTCATGAGCTGTGAGACCAAGGCCTCAACGTTTCCAGGAAACAAACAAAAGATACAGCCTCTGAACGAGACTGGGAGGATATTAAACTACCTCCGATTTTTACTGTACAGGCAAATTTTTCACATTCCCTAGACTTACAAAAGATAAAAATATGGGATGTTGCAAAGATGTCATACGCCCATATATCCAAATACAGCAGAATTGGAGTCTTGGTTCCATGATGATCCTGAGTTACAGGGATGGAAAAAGAATCAGTATCACCATACTCTTACCTTCTATTAAGACCCTAGGAAAGGAAAAAGTCTCTGCAAAACATTTTATGGAAAGGCTAACCAAAGAAGAGCCCTTCTAACGGTAAATACGTCCACCAGATTCCACACACAGGAAATCAACCGCAGTTGCACAAGCTTCCGTCCGCCATTCCACCATGCCTTCCCTCAGCAGCAAAGCGAGAACCGAGTACTGATGAGACCGTAGGACGTCATTACCATCTATGCATTACGATGTCAGTACGCTTTGTTTACAAATCTTTAGGAAAGGCCATTCCCCGCCTTGATCTGTAACAGCTCCCCAAAACATCCACAGACTGAGTGAGGTGATTGTCACTAGTACAAATGAATGACAGACATGGTCACAATCTGTATTCTTCTCCACAGATAGGACAGTCATGAAAAGAGGCCAAAGCTGAACAAATGCAGAAAACAGAGGACTGTGTGCAATGCAGGTGTGGTCAGATCTTCTCAACTGAATGATTCCTGCTTTTTCTGTATGATCCACTCAGAGTCTTGGACAAATACTTCCAACCAGTTCCTAAATGAATGGCTCTATCAGTCATCAAGGACAGAACATCACCGAGAGAAAACTCTCTGTGAAGAGTTTTTTTCCTTTTATCCTTTTAAAAAATCAAAAAACATTTGATTTTCAAGTCAAGTGCTCACTGTGCCCTTAGCATTATGTGTTCCCATATGCTGAGAAACTTCAAAAATTATTAACAATACAACATTGGGAATGTTTTCCTCGTCTTTACCAATTCTCTGCCTTATTAAGAATACTAGGGGCACCTGGTTGGCTCAGTCGGTTAAGCATCCAACTTCAGCTTAGGTCATGATCTCATGGGTGGTGAGTTCAAGCCCTGCGTCAGGCAGGCTCTCTGCTGTCAGCACGGAGCCCACTTCCAACCCTCTGTCCCCCCTCTCTCTGCCCCCTCAAACGTGCACTTTCTCTCTCTCAAAAAATAAGAATTAAAGAAAAGAATTCTATTAGTCTAAGGCATCTAGGTGGCTCAGTCATCAAGTGTCCAACTCTTCATTTCAGCTCATGTCATGATCTCACACTTCAAGAGATCAAGCCCCACATTGGGCTCCGCTGACAGTGTTAAGCCTGCTTGGGATTCTCTCTCTCCCTCTCTCTCTCTCTGCCCCTCCATCCCTCCTTAACTCTCTCTCTCAAAAGTAAACATTAAAAAAAAAGAATCCCATCAGTCTGTATTTCATACTACCAGGCCATCCAGTCCCGAGAAATACTCTGATCTTTAGCTCCTGCCCTTCCCTCCACGACAGCCCCCAAGGAAGGAAAAGAATGCAGCCTACCCAAACCATATTTAAGTTGTTTTATGAAACAGCAAGAAATGGAGCCTGGCGTCAAACTGGTTGTAAGATGTTGGTTTTTCACACTGGAAAAATCCTAATGCCTTTTCTGCTGTGTCCATTTAAAGAGAAATACCATGTACATTCGGCTGCTCTGTTGATTCATGGGTTGATGGTGAGCAAGTCACTTAATGTCTCTGTGCTTTGCCAGAGGATATCGGCCATCTATTCTCCACTCATTCATAAAACAGTGGTTTCTGAGTAGTCTGAACACTGCAGAAGAGAGCCCTTATTCACTACCAACCTAAATAAATCTATACATATATGTGTATATACATATATAAATAAGTAAACATATATGTATATACACATATGTGTATATATAAACACATGCATATATAACACACATATATATGTGCATGTGTGCATGTGTGTATATACACACACAGATACATATACATACATATGTCGTATTGGCAATTTGTTGAGAATAAGGGATCATCCAAAATGACTGGCGTGATGAGTCACTGTGAGCCTATGTGACCAATGTCTGCAGATGTGCGGACTGTGCCCATTTCCAGGTTTTCAAAAATAAAGGAGTCATTTCTCTGGCAGGAAGATCATATGCAAGCAGGAATTCTCACCAAATGTCTGGATAAAGACACGTAAGTAGGTGCGTAGCATTGGGTCAGGTCATTAAAAAGGTGAGGGTGTAAGAAAAAGAGAGCGCTGAGAAGTTAATTAAGCATCAGACACTCAGGGTGCCTGTCAAATGGGACTTTTATTCTATTTTATTTATAAACTGGGCTCCTGTTTTAAATCGCTTTAGGTTGAAAGCAACAACAATAACAAAAAAGCACTTAAATTTTATTGCTGAAAAAGCAACAGCCAGAGAGTGAAGTGGTTGATGCCAGAAAGAAACACCGGTAGGGCAGGGGCGAACGAGCTGAGAAAACCAGGCTCAGGTCAAAAATAAACTGTATGTGAAAATATGCTTAATAATCCAGCGTTTCAGTGTTAAATAATTATGCCAACAGATTTCTCAAGCATTAGAGACCAGAATTTAAAAATCAATTTTTTCTACTGATATTATAACACACTATATACTTTTTAGCTAGGCCATATGATCATTTATAATCCTAGGTCCACTTGGTAACAAAAAAGAATAAACTGCTAACTTTTAAGAAAGACACTTACTCATTGAGGCAGAGAGGAGAAAAGCACTCAACTAGAAGGTGGGACACCAGAGTTCTACCTTGGGCACGTCATTTATAACTTCTTCGGACTCAGCGCTTTCATCCATAAAATAAGGAAGTTGGTGATCATCACTAAGGTCTCTTGAAATTCTGATCTTCCATATTAATTAAGGTAAGGAAGATGATCAAAAATACCCAATTATGAGTCGCCTGGGGGGCTCAGTCAGGCAAGCATCCAGCTTCAGCTCAGGCCATGATCTCGGGTTCATGAGTTGCAGCCGGCATCTGGCTCTCTGCTGTCAGCACAGAGCCTGCCTCACATCTTCTGTCCCCCTTTCTCTCTGCCCCTGCCCTGCTTGCACGCTCTATCTCTCTCAAAATAAATAAACTTTAAAAGAAAATACCCACTTACTGTGATCAAGGATACATATGTAGATTTTATACCTAGGGCACTTAAATCAAGGGGACGGGGTAAACATCGAAGCAAAACTAGTAATGTTCATCCACTCCAAAGCCAGAGATAGCAGGAGGCCCGCACATTAGCAGCGTGCTGAGAGACAACACTTAAAAGACAACCTTGAAAATACTGTATCAGGATTAAATTTGCCTATGCTTTGCCAGAAAGTGAAATCATAACTAATCAATATCAAAACCCAAGGGGTAGTATCCCATTGGCAGACATTCTTTTATTTAAAAATTTACTCAGGTTCCCTAGAATTACTTTTTCCTTCAACCTTCGGTCAGGATCTTCCCTCAAGCTATCAAGAGAAAAAAAGAAGAAGAAGAAAAAGCAAGAAACATCCAAAAGTACAAATTTAGGGTACTCTGAATCTGACATATTGTTACATTTGGAGTTTTAATACTCTATTGGTTCAAACAATAAAAATGTTCATTCTGTCAAATGAGTCAGGGTGAGTTCATAGATCCTTCCTTTTGACCACTTCCAAACTCCTCAAACATACTCCTTTAGGTCAGGTCTAAAAGGAAGTTTCTTAACTCCTAAGGAAACTGAGGGACAAAACCACTTAATGATTTCACTAGTTTTCTGGAAAAGCTATGACTTTGATCAAAATACAAAATCATGACTCTACCTTCTACCCAAGGCTCTAGGCACTGTGGCTCATAGATTAAAAGTTTCAACAAACGAAAAGCAATATTAACTCATCCATTCAAGAACATTCCAAAAACACGAGTTCCACAATACCTATTTACAGCCAAGAGCTCTTTCTTAGTAAACATCATTAATAAACTCATCTAGAGTCATAATTCATCTGATGAGCCAGTTAATTATTAATTTTCATACATCATTTCATTTCCTTAGGCTACATTTAGCCTTTGTTATATTTTCCATTCCTTATGCCACAGGCGCTATTCTTTCCCTGCACAGAAAACCTGATAATGAGACACAAAATCCTGTCAGCAGACAAACTACTCCTGAGTTGGCTTCTTTTTTACATCTAAGCCACCTAAAATAGGGGTTTTATTGATTCTTTTTATTCTTTTCCCTTCAGGTTAACGATTGTGTAATTTCATTAACTGCTTTTTCAACGTCTCTGCCTTGATCAGTAATAGACCCGAGCTATTCGTCTGTCCTTCTCCGGTTACAGAGCTTATAGCCAGAAGAATATAGAAATGAAAAGCCTATTGATGGATAATATAAATTAGTCTCATGCACGGCTGCGGTGTGAAGCACATTTTGCAATTCAGTCAAGGACAGATAGAGCTGAATGTTCTCAGATCCGAGGAGTTCATTTTAATAAGCAGCATGTACCTTGTCCTAACACAGGTGACTGACTCCTCAGAAAAGATTGTATAAACAAAAACCAATCGTGTAAGTCATTTTATTGGCAACAATATAAACACAGCTATATTAGATGAATCCAATAAATCAAAATCATTCTTGTCTCCAATTTTAACGAGAGGAAAGTGCAAACATGTACCCGTGAACCTGGAGGATATTACAGAGGAAATGCATTGAATGTGTACAATATCATTTCTCTAAATTGAAAGGGAGGGCACTGAATTATGACCAAGTAACCCACGACAACGGAGGGTTGATCATTTCTGAGGGTTTACAACTTTATTCAGTGAGACCGACAGATTCACAGACTTCACAACAGAGGCTGCACCGACACAGAGAGGGACGCTGCCACAACGGTGAGACACAGAACACAAACCTGGGGGGTCACCCCCGGTAACCAGCACACACAGACCCCACGGTCATGCAGGCACTGCCAAGGTCTGATGCGGACAACGCAGAGAATGTTAGCATACTTATTCTGAACACTAAGATGTATGTATAGATACTACTCAATATAACCACCAATAAGATACGATCTTAAAAAATCAAGGAGGCTTAGCACTGAGTTCTATCAATTAAAAATTATGAAGATAAATTATTGTTCCCTCCAGAGATTCAAGACTGAGCTTTCATTCAAGACCACTCAGAAAAGATACTACAATGAATACTGTAGAGCTCATCTGATAGGATCTCTGACTGTTTTCTCCATGGATTTCAACCCTTACCTATCTAGACATACACATATTCTAGTATTTTTATTTTCAGATTTTGTAAAAATTTTCTCAACAGAAACAATCTTCCCTAAGTATGGTGTAAAATATCTGGCAGTTACCCTTTTAAATTTAAGTTAGAGGCTACGATATTCAAAACATAGGTAGTAAATACAGACAAAGGTAAGAGAAAGGGAGAAGAAGGACGGACATAAGAGAAAAATAAACAAGTCCAATTTGGAACTTTATTGTCTAAGTTAGTCAATCCTAACCTAAAAATCAAAGCAGAATTGAGAACCTTCCACATAAAACCAATGATTACACATTACTAGAAGGAACTCAGAACCTTCAGGAAAATATACTGGCGGGCAATATTAAAGGTTCAGTAACCTCCCTCAGAATCCACTCTCCATACTTCATCTATATAACTCTCATACCCCCTCAGTTTACTAAATGTCCCTCCTTTCAGGAGCAATTAACCTACACATGTTTCATTTACCTTGCCTCAATCATGAACTCATCAATGAGTATGGAAAGTTCTAGAAACCTGTGGCCCTACCATAAATGGCATGGGAGAAGGGAATAATTAGGACTGTAAGAAATCACACAAAATGAGAATGAACTTGGAACCATAAAGATTTTTTAAGACAAACATAGGTATTACGGTCAGAAAGTAACCATGCCAATGGCCATAAGTTCCTAGATCTTTGTTTAACAAAGTAATGAAGTTTCCAAAGCAGTGTTTTTCAAACTGGTGGCAGTCTGAGAGTAGGCCCTGAAATCAATTATTTAATGGAAAAAAGTGTTTTGTAATGAAACAGAACTGACCAGAGTAAAATAGAAACTGTCAGAGTCCATCAAATGGATTCATGGTTAAGTACTGCTTTACTTCAGTTTACGGACTACACATGTCCGTAGATCTTAATGCATTCAGTGTATTCTGGGTAAGATGAAAAAAATGTATTTTACTGTGAGTTACAGTCAAAAAGGCATAAAACTCACTGTTAAAAAGCAGTTAGACTATCTGCCTGCCCAGGCACCTAAAAAGAAAAAAAGCTACAGGAATAGGTAGAGTTGAAGAGCCAAAGCAAATATATGTCAAAATACAGCTGCATTAAATAAATATTCTTTATTTGTTAATTAATTAGTATAAATTGCTTATACATATAATGAAGGAAAGATCTAGAAATCTGACATTTTCAGCTTTGTAAAACATAAGGATTAAATAAAAAAAGGCTGTCGGACCACTGCCATCTTTCACTGTGCCTTTGACTCAGTAAATACCATCCGATCAGTATCAAACAAATCGACCAACTGATAGAATTAGGATCAAAATGACCCATGATTTTATTTCTCCTTGGTTGTAGAAACAGAATCTCATTCCCACAATGCCAAAGGGGGACGAGTTTAAATTAACACATTACTGTCCTTGAGAACTGAGTTTTTCCAAGCGTGTTCTTAATAGAAGTTAACCATCAGATCCCATGAAGAGGAATTTGAAATGGAAAAATGAACACATTCCTTATGATGTCACCACGGAGCTAATTACCTGAAGTGCAAAGAGTGAACGCCACATGGCCATGGTCGGAGACACAAAGGCTTCTTCAGAAACATGAAAGAGAGTCTGGCTGGAGGTTTCTCTTTCAAAACAAAAACAAAAACAAACCTCCACCTTTATACAAAAAGATACAAAGGTAGCAAAACTTGGCAAATGAAAACTGCCTTCTTTGTCATTTTTTGTTGTATGTACAAATGACTACTCAGTCTGCATGAATAGCTATTTACAAAGCTAAAGATCACATTCCTTTCGAAAAATAAGTATCTACTTACGGAAGATTCTAGAAATAAAACTGAATTTATCACTCACTAAACCAAATATTCAAGCATATTAAAGGGTCCCCTATCCCATGTATCACTGAGTGATTTCTTTCCTTCAGTGTAGTTATTGCTTAAAAGTGACCAATACAACTATTTTTAGTGTTGGTAGACAAAAGTTTTATACAAGTTAAATTATTTTCACTGACATCACTGCAGAAGTATGAACATTCACAACAATGACTAGGCCCTTAACCAACATGACAACATATTTATTTAAAAAAAAAAAAGGAAGGAGGAGGAGCAGAGAAAGAAAGAGAGAGAGAGAGAGAGAAAGACAGACATGAATGAGTCAAGTTACAGAAAGAAGTGGAACCTACTGGTCATGCTGAAAAGGTTGGGAAAACATTAATCCATTTCTTCACACACAAGGAAAACAAGAACCGTACACAACTCTGGCATCTGGCTCGCCTTCTGGGTACAGAATTCAGCAGGACTAGAAATGAGACTTCTCAGATCTGGCTGGGAACTTGAGGAACAACTGGTATTCAGGAAGTCTGAGCTCTGTCAAGGCCCCAGGGACAGGGTGTGACCTGGTGCTGTGCCCCTATCTGCCCATCTGCCGTAGGGACGTGTGGTCCCGCTCTTGGCCCTGAGGCGCTCACCTCAGCTGAGAAGGGCCCCAGCAGTGTCCTTCTGTTCTCCACGACCACGACGTACGTACAGGCCTCCTGATTCCAGGTTTACGGACAAACCCCCCCGATTCTGTTCCCAACGTGGGACATCATTGGATCCGTGTCTCTGCTCATCCTACTTACGGCCTTAGAATCCTTATGGGTGGTCCTTCCCTCTTCCCTTCTTCTGTCCACTTTTCCCCAAAATTCATATCCTCCACACCCTCCAGGCCCACCCCAAATACCCACTCTAGGCCCCACCCATCCTCTATTAATATCTGTATCTATTTGTAAAATGGTTACAATTATTATACATGGTTCATGGAATTACAAAGTATTAAATGAGATCATGCATGTTACTTGATTAGCTCCGTGCAGGGTACACAGAAGGACCCAATAAATGTTAGTGTTTTACTCTAAATACTTCTAACATTCATAACTTTCTACATTGCCTTATAGTTATTTGGCTCTGTTTCATCTCTCTGCCTAAATTACAATTTCATTAAGTTTAGGAGCCCTAATTTATCTTTGAACTGTCAGCAGCCCTTACATGTACAGTGATGGTATCATATTACACCTGAACATTTACACTGGTCATACTACATGTGTCCTACCTATTTACAGATTACATGTATTTATTGTATTCATACTTCTCACACTGTACTGCTCATTTATACTGAAGAATGCAGCATCACTGAAATAGATAATTATACATTTATAGCCTATATTTATCATTTACTGTCCAAATCCTGCACAATTGAGCCACATGATCACGCATCCTCCACTCAGTCTCCTGTGGAACCAGTTTAATCACGGTCGCATGCTCCCTCGTTTATTCCTTTCCCCAACAGGCAAAAAGCACAGATACTCTATGGCGCTCTTCTGAGCAGAAACATTACTCTTGACTTTATCTTGGCGCACTCACAAGCAATGAAAACTCATAGCTAAAAGCTGGGAAGCAAAGACAGTCATTTCAGCCCTGGGACCAGGCACTTCTTCTGATGTGGAGGTCGGTGGCCCTCACGGAGGAACCGTCAAATGTGCTCTGAGCTGCACAGTGGGAGGCACGTCTTCCTTCCTCGCCTGCGCTGGCTCCCCGCTGTACACTTCACTCCCGTCTACGGTCTCCCTACCACACCGTCATTGGGACAGGAAATACAGCTCCTGTCCTGGGAGCGTTTTCCTTGATTCTGTCATAGTACATAATGCCGGGCCAACTCACTTCTGCAAGCTAAACTGCTCCCACCATCTTTAAAGGGAAATCCAAATTATCTGACCAACTAAAATGTTGTTATGTAAGCAAAGCAGACAGACCCAAGAGTACATACTGAATCATCCTGCTTATATAAGTTATGTTTATTTATTTATTTATTTATTTATTTATTTATTTATTTTTAAGAGAGAGATAGAGACAGAGAGAGACAGAGCGTGAACAGGGGAGGGGCAGAGACAGAAAGAGACACAGAATCTGAAGCAAGCTCCAGGCTCTGAGCTAGCTGTCAGCACAGAGCCTGATGCGGGGCTCGAACCCACCAACTGTGAGATCATGACCTGAGCCAAAGTCAGACGCTCAACAGACTGAGCCACCCAGGCACCCCTATAAGGTATGTTTAAAGACAAGCAAACGTAACGTATCTGTTAGAAGTCAAGGCTGTGGTTACTCTTGGTAGGAACACAGTGACTGGAAGGCAGCATGAGGGTTGTTTCTGGAGTGTTGATAACCCTCTATTTCTTCATCTGGACTCCGGTTATTCAGCTGTGTTTAGCTCATGAAATTTCATCAATCTTAAGCTATGTGTACTTTTCTGTATGGATATCTTATTTCACCTCAATAAAACAAAATTGGGGTTTGTGTCAACTCTGCCTGAAGTAAATGGAAAACCTGGAACTTGGGCATCTTTTTATCAAACAACAGGTTAGAGTCATTTAAAGATTTTATCATGTGCCTCAGTCTCCAGGAGTGAGTAAGGCAGCACATCGTTTTTACTGCATAGATTTCCTATGTGCTGCTTATTTATTTTTTAATTTTTTTACCATTTATTCATTTTTGAGAGACAGAATGCGAGTGGGGGAGGGGCAGAGAGAGAGAGGAAGACACAGAATCTGAAGCAGGCTCCAGGCTCTGAACTGTCAGCACAGAGCCCAGTGTGGGGATGGAACCCACAAACTGTGACATCATGACCGGAGTCCAAGTCAGATGCTCAACTGACTGAGCCACCCAGGTGTCCCACCACTGATTTATTTTTTAATTTCATTTTCAATCCTAATGGATCCTATGAAGCAACCAAACTTAGTGAAAAGTTAGAGTCAAGTCCTGTATTACTACCTTCTTTCTTATACCCTCTACAGAGAATAATTACAGAAACACAGACAACTTCTGCAGGGAAGAGATGTGCCCTGGATGCCACTTCCTGAATGAATTCTCTTCTTTTAGAGGTACTTCATCTACACTTGGGAAGAATTATAAGCTAACATTCCAACTCCAGAGATCAGTACCTACAAGAAGAGAGGGACAGAAGTGAAAAGACTGCCCTCAAGACTTAACTTACTAGCAAGAAAGGACAGGCAGAGAAAAAAAACACTGAGGACACTCGGCTC